>NC_083789.1:8351157-8420651 GCF_015708825.2 Lethenteron reissneri | reverse complement strand
AGCTGACCTGGTGACTTCACGCTGCTCACAGTAACTGCCAGAAGAGCATGGAATGGCCCTAATGTAATGTCAGGATTCACAGGGGAGTCGAAATGGATGCGGTGTTGTTGAGAAAAATGGAAGCCCCCGTGATGGATAAGAATGTTTCTCACCCCCGCTAGCTCAGCCTTGTTACATCAGGCTCCCAAAAACAACCATGAAAATAACATGAAGCATTGGATTTCAAAACAATTAAGCAATCAATGGACGATTGTGTGCTTCGTTATATTTTTTGTTGCATCGGTTTTTTTTTCTTTAGATGTTTGTTTGCATAAAACGGCCCGCGGAACACAGTCGCATCTAACGAAAGACAAAAATTGCCCCGTGAGATGTAAGGATGTGCCATAATGGGCTTTTTAAATGCAAATTCCAAATTATGGCTTTTCATGCGCCCTGAACAGTCCTTTGTATTGTGTCCAGGGGTTGTAAGGTAGCGCATTCCACACACACAAAGCTACCGCTGCAAATACGATACCGTACGTATGATAAATTACACCTACAAGTCGTGCAATTCATACATCATTCTATTGTGAAATGTACAGCCTATGGGAACATATATATATATATATAAATCAGTTTAATGCAGTTTGAGATAACTGTTAATTTCTAATTTAAATTCATTCACAATGTTTTTGTTTCGCTTTACTCACAGTTCTAGAATATTTAAATTGATTTTGTTTTATTTGTGTTCTTTGTCTTTGCATAACGTCAATCATTAATGCTCACCAATTGAGCAAACCGCAATGGTCATGTGAGCTGTCAGTTGTGTCCTTCCAGAGTGTGACTGCTGGTGCCCTTAGAGACATTTCATTACAGAACCAGAAGCTGCTCAAGAAAGTGTTGTCATTTGGTGGGCAATGAATTGGTCTTCGAGCCGCAATGTCAGTGTGCGTTTGAAGGAAAAAAAGTTTTCACGTGTTATTGTAAAGAACCAAAGAGACGGCGATAAAATCTGTAATTTGCAAAATGATACGTGGATTATCACATCGATGGATTTTGAGACTTTGCCGGTGGCTTGGAGAGGTCTTCATCCAGCAGTGGACTGACCGTGGTTTGATGACGATGAACTGAGCATGAACAAGACAATTAACGTATTGATTTTCACACGTGTAAACACATTTTGTAACAGATACAGATGAATGCAAAGTTGGTTCATCAGAACGGTATGAAAACAAATACATTGTATTTCAGTCTGGCTTCCCTGAGATAGTTTAGTCAGTAACATGTGTTCAAGCATGCACACTCTTGGAAGGTTTTGCCCTTATGGGGCTCATCAGCAGAGTCAAGCACGCTAAACACTGTTGGCTCACCAGGTTATTATTGGCAACACTGGCAGAGCCAGTGGCGAGTCATTGGGGTTTATTAGTAATACATCGGCATTTTGCGACCCCCACTGCCACTGTGTAGCATATTATTATTTGCCAGCGACTCTATGAGATGATAGGACAATAGTCTGAGTCCATAATTGGCAATAAGTAACGGCAAAGCAGTTATAAGTGACTCAGAATTGTGCGCAGTTGCGTATACAGTACACGACTTCCCTGAAGGCAAACACCTTCAGCGAGCGCGATGCCGATCACACGACGCGGTTCGAATTCGACCCTCGATCGATGGCTGCGCCATCGCCGCACACACGTCGAATAAAAAGCAAGGAGCAAGTCCTTACTTACTAACAACTCCTCTATCATTTTTCACTGCTGGAGGGGTTGCCCCCCCCCCCACCTTAAAATCCTGGCTCCGCCATTGATTGGCAAGCACCCTCTTCTCAACACCGTGGACTGTCAGCACGTAAAAAAGCTACAAAACCTCAACTTGCAGGTATGTGGATCATCCCAGTCAACTAAAATGATCAGAATGTTATGCAGGCTGATAGCCAGCTCCTAACATCCTTGCGCAACTCAAGATAAGATTACGAGGGGGCATCACTTGACCCCGCCACATGCCACCTGGAGATCGACCAATTGTCGTGAACCCATGAACACCGCTGGGTGGACACAAAGGTGCCAGGGATTTAAACAAAAATACTCCCAATGTTTAAACTTCCTCGCATGGTGGAACGAATCTTTACCGGTGACCTCTGGATTGTAAGGCACGTGTTGCTAACCATCGCACCGCGTCAGCATTCCAGTCTACAAATGTGATTCAAAAAATGTGGATTAGTTTTCACTGCAGATTTATTCAGGAACCTCATTGCTTTCCCTAAGGGAACCTCCGCTGGCAATGCTAAAGATTCACCCCCCCCCCCGCCATAAATAGAATTGCAAATGAAAAGCTTTATCGGAGCGCATCCGCCTGCTGGTTTTTGTGCAGCGATCAGAAATCGGAATAGGAAAGCAGCCAAGTTCAACATGAGCCATGCTTGTTTGCCACAGTTTTAAATTTGTCTTTTAGGGTGTCTTTGGGGTGATGTATGCTGCCCTGGTGTAATGGTTAGCACACTGGATTTTCAGTCCAAAGGTCGCCGTTTCGATTTGATCTCCCCGCGCTTCCGAATGTTGAACCATGGACAGCTTTATTAAATACCCTCGTCTCTGTGCACCCAGCAGCAGCGTGAATGGGTACGCCACGGTTTGTTCATCGGTAGGTTGCGTGTGGTAGGGTAACGTGGGTGTGCCACGCACCTCTTCCAAGATGTCTGGCCAGGGTGGAAGAGTAGGCCAAATACCCTCCAGAGGCCGTTCAGGCAGTAGCGGCGTGAGCAAGCCATTGCAGGGCTGCACCTGTACCTTTTTTATCTTCACCATTTGGAGCGCAGTGGTTGGCGCAGTGGTTAGCGCACTGCGTCATGAACCCAACTTACATAAGTTTGAGTCACGTACCTGGCTATGCTAGTCGGAGTGACATCTGAACCGGTCCTAAGGCTCCACCCATGACCAATTCACACTGACCATCATGGTGAAATATCGTAAAACAGCCCCAATGACCAAAAAGTCTTCAGGGTTGCAAATAAAACATTTATATGACAAAGGTGATTGATGTGTTCTCTTCCAAGGATGAAAACGCTAAAATTGAGATGAATTAATAACAACAATAATTATAATCACGTCCTATTATTCTGCTGGTGCAATATTATTCCATGGCCATTGAGAGTGGTAATGGAGCTCCATGTCGTTGATCTCATTACCATTTTTCTTATACCGTAAACACCTATTGGGCAGGAGTGGTGGGGCAGTGCTTAGCACACTGCACGATGATGCCATGAACCCGGTGACCTTAGTTCGATTTCCCAGCCATCGTCAACCGATCCTGGGGACCCTCCTCATCAACCCGCGATGACGGACATGACCAAGTATGGTCAAACATGCACATGCGTAATATGGCGTGGCAATTCCTTTAACCCTGGCAGTGCACTAATAGAGCGCTGTAAATTTAATTAGGGATATGAACAAACTTTCCATGAGACTGGAACCTAACCACCAGAAATGTGCTCAGACTCATCAGGTCCTGGAAGCTAAGCAGGCACAACGAGTTTGGATGGTGCTTGGTTTGGGTAACATCGGGGTTAAAAGGCGGGCATTGTAGGCAGTAGAGGGCAATGCAGAACAATCCATTGTTTTGCACGCCGTCGACTTTGGCAAACCCAGACTTGACTAGCATGGTGAAGTATGGTCAGATATCCTTCAAGGGCTGCAAGGCATGTGAGGAGGCCCTCATCCAGCAATGGGATAACGGAATGGGGCATCGATGCAGATGCATTGATGAAATAATTTTGAGATCTTCATTTAAAAGCTTCTGATACAAATCATGAAGGCCCCATGTGAACTGTTTCTATTGTACAGCGCAATTAGACAATCCGGAATGCAAATGGGGAATGATCATTTCTATTATCCAAACCGTCTGAAGTGTAAAGCAGCAAGAGAAAGAAGTAATTAATAAATGTAACCTCCAGTGCCTCTTTTCTTTGGGAAATCTATTAAACCGACAAACAGTTATTAGAGCGAGCCTTTTCTGCTCTGGGTTCGCTGCGAATATTGCGTTGATCAATAGTCTATCTCCAATTTCCAGAAGCCAACAACAAATCGGAAGGGTGTGGATCGATAGGAGCAGCAACACTTAATCTGAAATGCTTTTGTCTGAGCCCGGACTGAGATACGTATTGAAACTTAAGCCCAGCAGTCTTCAGCATTTCTTTAAAAAGAATCGTTTCTTAATGGCTGGAATTTGCGTGCCCTATATTTACAGTTTTACTCAGATTATATCAATACGGCTTTGTGATAGCAGTTGCTTTCCCGTGGAAAGTCTACACAATTGGGACCGAGGTGATGCTGGGAAGTCAATAGTGATGATGGGAAGCATGTGGAAATTACATCTATCATAAATTCCATCCGTGCACATTTTGGGTATTCCTTTATAATTAATGGAAGTGTTAATAATAGCGTTCCGCTGTTTGACAGTCCACTGACTCAGGATGAATTCCTCTTCCATACTGTACGGATCATGGGGGTTTCCTGACCATTCGTCTGGCCATACTTCACTCGTGCCGGTGTTCGTGTCGTTTCACGCAGGGAAGTGCCCAGGATCCTGAGGTGTGGACTCGAGTCATGTGACTTGGACTCGAGTCAGACTCGAGTCATGAATTTGATGACTTCAGACTCGACTTGGACTTGCATAACAATGACTTTGTCCCACCTCTGAGGTGTGGACTCGAGTCATGTGACTTGGACTCGAGTCAGACTCGAGTCATGAATTTGATGACTTCAGACTCGACTTGGACTTGCATAACAATGACTTTGTCCCACCTCTGCCAGGATCGTATTGGACATCACTCGGCCACGGATGTTAGCCACGGCCTTGTAGGAAACTTAGGTGGTCAGGATTTTGTATCTGCGCTAATGGCTGAGCAGGTCATTTGTGGTGGGATGTGTGTGGATACTTTCACTTCTTCAAGGATCTGTGGTCAGCAAGGAAGAGTAGGCTCATATACCCCGTAAAGTTTCATTTCACTTACAATTGCATTTGCATACTTCATTTTCAGTTTATATATTGGTACGATAGCCGCTCCATATCTGTTTATTATATCTGTAAATTAATTTGTAATTCTACTATGATCAGTCTAAAAATAATCTTCCAGAGGCAATTTACGCGAGAGATGAAATATTTTGTTAAAGATGATTTATGTTTGTGAAGTATTTTTTTTTATCTTGTGGTGCAGTTTTGTGTTCTCATTTCTATTTGATTCATTGATGTGCTCTATCTTCATCTGTTTGTGCTTTTGTCCTTTTGGTGCCTCGGGTCACTCTTGCAAGTGATATTCTCCTGAATTCGTGAGCTCCTCACCTGGTTAAACTAAATAAACTTGAGGTCGCTATTGCCCAGCAGTGACATGAGCAAGCAATTGCAGGGCTGGACCTTTACCTCGTAGTGTTTTGAAATGTAACCACGCTTGAGGTCTCACCACGGCGATTGTTACGGAGCATCAACTTGTTCCCACGCATTATTGTCACGTGTCTTGCAATTAGGAATGTTTAACTTGTATTAAATGAAAAGTATTTTAAATTCATTTATTTTATTGCTTCAAGTTCACTGCACGCGACACTGCCCTGTGTAAGGTGAAGCAACGGTCATTTCGATCATTAGTATTTTTAGCAATAATTTGATTGAGGATATTGATTATTAGGGAATGGAATCACGTAGCTGAAATCTTTACAAAAACCATTACCTGTCTTAAACGAAATCTCAGAGGAGCGTCAAAAATCATCGGCAATTAGTGAGGAAGTTAATAATTATCGACGAATTAAAATATAATTTAACAGCAAAAGTATTTGCCACTACTGATATACATTTCTGTTAAGAAACCTAGAGCTTAACACCCAATGGCTCTTTTATATTTGATAAATATTTTTGCCAAAACCTATAACTGATTTTGGCTCTCCCCACCACTGACTTTGTTCTCATATAAAATATATATTGCATTACATACATACATACACTATATGTGTGGGGTATACATACACAGAATACACACATTTCTTAACCCCCACCCCGCCTCTGTCCACCCTAAAATATAAATGTATGTATGTTGAACTTCTTTCGCACCGTACATAGGCAGACGTGCTTATTGGAGGTGCAGGATGCACTAGAGTCTGTTGGCAGATCGCATGTGGTGGAGAAAAGCGTGGGGACTCCCTTGTTTACTCCCAAGACATCTGGTCAGTAGGCCTCGGCAAGGTCAGGTGCAAGGTCGAGAACAACGAGCCTACCTTTACCCTACGTTTTACCTTACCACAATACAATCACTCTTCCCTTACCTTTTACCCTTTAGCAAGGTAAGGTAAAAGGTCAAAAACAACGAGCCTACCTTTACCCGGTTACAGGGTATTTACTGGGGTACTCCAGATGAAAAAGGTTTGTAACAGGTAAATGCTAGGTACAGTAGAGCGCTTTATTCATATAGAATATTCTCGATGATTCCAATTTTAAATGGAGGCCACGGACTGCGCCATGGAGCTTTTAGCAAGCGGTAAACAAGGTAGTAGGTTAACAAGGTTTTTACCGGGCAATACTTTGCGCCAACTTTACCATACCGGGGTAATTCTTCCGCGCTACCTTTACCCTACCCTTTACCTTACCCCTTGGCATGACGACACCTTTATCCTTGACCCTTTTACCCGGTAAAAAGGGTAAATTACCTTACCTTGCCGAGGCCTATTGGCCAGCATAGAACAGTAGGTGCAGGTACCCTCGATTTGACGGGCTGTGTATAGCTCCCTCTCGTTGGAGCCTCTTCCACCAGCAGGGGTGGGAGCATGCAATTGCAGGGCTGCACCTCCACCTTTTATATATATTTTCAGCTGTTTTGCCCGTCCAAGGACGGGTGTATATAGCAGTAAATCTGAAATATTCAATAGAAAAATTGTTCAGCTCATGATAATTATTAATAAGGGGGGTTGCCCCATGTGGAGTGACGTCACCCGCTAATGGTTATTGGGGAGGGGTGCGGCATGTGGAGTGACGTCACCCCTCATGGTTATTGGGGAGGGGTGCGGCATGTGGAGTGCGCGACCTTCTTGTGCGTTCGTGTAAATTTCCATGCGGGTATGAATATTAATGAAGGGGGGGGGGGGGGACTCTTTGCAGTGACGTCACGCACGGATGTAGCACTGTGCTGCGTAGATTTATTTTTAACCGTCACTTTCTGTAAAGAAACGTCATATTTGAAGCGACTGCGTAATAAATGATTTAATTCAGCTCGACCTTTGCGTTCGTGTAAAAATTCACCCACTCAGGAATATTAATTAGCGGGGAGGTGGGCCTCATGTGGAGTGACGTCACGCGCGGGACGGACAGACATTTATGGGTGATTATAGTTGGTAATAGTCCATCTCTCTGAATAAGCTCAAGCCTCCTGTCAATCACGTCACTTTTGTGTGACCACCCCCACTGAATCCCTCCCCTCTCTCCCGCCCCCTGTGAAAACAGACGCTGCTCCTTGCAGCGTCGAAACCCTTTTGCAGCCTTATCTTCCCTACCCTCACCTTTCCTTTTACATCCTTTCCTTCGTATTTACAATTATTTATCTTCCCTGTTCGCTTTCTCATCCCATTATCCTTATCAATGCATCTTATCCGGAACTCTACTCCCTTTGCCGTGGGGTTCCACCGCTAAAAAGTTGCAAACAAATATAAATATGTAATTTATACCGAGTAGCAACATTGTCACTTGGTAGAAAATATGCATTCCATTTTCATACAGGTTTTTTGTTTGTTTAAAGACAGTATATGTATTTCATGAAGGGTTATTGCATCTTTAGATACAGCAGCTCTGAAACAAATGGAATAGCCCCCGGTGCATCATTGGGTTCAAACACAGCATAACGTCCGCCGTTTTTCAGTTCCTGGGCAAGTTGGCAGCATGCGGCGCGAAACGTCGGAACTTTAAAGCCGAAAGTCCACACCGCGTGACCCGGAAAGACACATTGGGAGGGGGCGAGAGCCAAAATGCACAACCGCTAAGATCTCGCCAAGGAATAGAACCACACAGGCTACAAACGGTTGGGAGAAATATTCGAATTTCCACATGAGAAGAATCTGCCCAGCACACCACCGTGCTTGCTGCACAAGAGACAAATCAGCTTTTCATCTCGCACCCCAGCCACGAGCCAAAACGCCACCCGGTGGAACACAGACAAACATTTACCCAGGGCTCAAGCGGGCTTGCGCTTTGATCCACTACTCCCCGTCGGTTTCGGAGCAGGATCAAGGCCATCGATTGAGTCATTACTGGAGGATCAGGACTCCTGTTTGCCGGCTGCCGTGCATTGATAGATTTCTGCACCCCCCCCACACACACTCCCTTGCGCCCCTCCACCGCTTGCACCCCCTCCCCTGCTCCCTCTTTGTCTTGGCACACATGCCGTTCTGTAAATCGCGTTGGGAAGAAATCAGCTTAGGCAGTGAAATATTAAAAAGGGCCTTGGCCATTTTTACAGGGCCTCTTTTATTGTGTTGTTGAGGAACGGTCTCTTACGACCGCCAGGCACGGCTTTAAACACTTGCGCGCACATGTGCGGGGGGGGGGGCAACACGTGCCGTGGGCCTAATTAAAATTGGCAAAAGCATTTCGTCGTCTGATTGAGAATTATGGCTTCTGACAGATCGATGAGTGAAGTAATCCAGGGTTGTAATGTCCATACGTGTGCTTGCTGCCAGCCCTCGCAATCAGCCACGTGAGGTAGAGAGGGATGTTTTTGTTGTTGCTGCTGTTTTGGGAAACGTGGCTTTTAAGAAGAATAGCCAACGGTGTTGCGAGTTTAGCTATTCGATGGGTCTTCAGGTGATGTCATATGTCTGACGTTTCACTGCACATTCCGAGAGCTACTTTAGGCAATAATCAATTTCAAGCGACAAACAGTTATTAGAGCCGCATTTTTTTGTTATTCTTCTTCTGCCTCTTTCAGTTCGGCGTGAAATCTTCACGTCGGTCAATGACGGTCCCGTCTCCAATTTCCAGAAGCCAACAACGAGTCGCGCGAGGACCGTGGATCGATCGGGGGGGTGGGGGGGGTAGGAGCAATTCTTCAGTTGCTGCTCCAGAAGCTCCTCCCAAGCACCTGGAGAGAAGCGTTGAGCATCGCGTCGAATAACAACGAGCTATATGCAGCACGGTTGGCTACGTACGGTGCGAAAGAAGCCCGACATACAGACAGCACCACCAGGTGACGCGCAGGGGAGCTGTCCAGCGTAACCCGAGCATCCAGGTCAGAGGTCGCAAACGGGTTTTGATTCCTTACCCGTACCCGGCCGCACCAGGGTCGCAAACGGGTACCTGTACCCTACCCGTACCCGGCCGGGTACTGGTAGGGTACGGGTATCGGGTACCTGATTGCGACCTCTGGGATGAAGCCATGTTGCAGGCGCGGGTGGGTTGATTCTAGGAACTTGAATTGTGAGAAGAGACAAGACGTTGGGAAATGAGTGACAAACGGTTACTCACCAGTGACTCACGGCCTACCCGTACCCGAACCCGGCCGCACCAGGGTCGCAAACGGGTACCCGTACCCGGCCGGGTGCGGGTAGCCGGGTATCGGGTAGGGTACGGGTATCGGGTACCCGGTTACGACCTCTGATCCAGGTGCGACTTTCAAGTGGGGGGGGGGGGGGTTTCGTTGTTTTTCTTTTGCTTTGGATACATGTACAGTTTGAATATACAGTAACAAATCTGAGTGGAACAGCTTGGCAGGATGATTTAATGACATGGTCAAACATTTCATGATTGCCTGTCAAAATAAACCGCCGTTAGTGTGAGTTATTGCTGAAAAACTTGACAGCACGATAAAAACTACATTTTGTTGCCTTTTTTTATTTTGACCTAGGTACATAACCATGCTGCTTCGTGAACAAAATAACTAATAAAGCACTTCTGTCAAAGCACTGTATATTATAAATGTTGTGTTTTCTGCTGCCTGCTGCCTATCCCCTAACCTCCCCTGCTCTTAATGTGGTGCATTAACGTTCGCGCAGCGCAGGGTAAGTGGTATAATATATCTGCGCGTGTCTGCACGTTTCGTGTGCGCGTGTGTGTTGTGAGCGCGTGTGTGTCTTTGTGCAATCCAGCCACCTGCACACAAACGTAGTGTGTAGAATGTGAGCGCGTGTTCGATTCCCGCTCACGGCCAACACCGGTGACGGTTATCTGAGCCGGTCATGGGCCTCCCCCTAGGTCGACTCAGCCTCAAATGAGTACCCGGTGCGGTGTGCTAAACATCGCCACTGGGGAGGCAAAGGCGACCGTGCCGTGGCGTTGGCAACCCACCCGCACGTGTGCCGTGCCGGCCTTCATAGGTGCTCGCTAACAACAAATGCCCCAACAGTCTGTTCTGGCTATACGGGGGATCTTTGTCCTTTACGTGCAGCCCATAGAAGGAGCGTCTGTGCAGGCTTGAAACACTCAAGCTGGCTCGTTTATGGATCCATCCTGGGTTTAAGCAGATTGGATTGTGTGAGGAACTCATAGATCATTGAAAGATCTGGACACCGTCCCATTTGGTGAGCTCTTTCAGCAGGTGAGGCTGCGTTGAATGGATGAGCCCACATGCCCAGCCACCGCATGCCCCGGTAGAAAGAGGGGGCTAGGCAGGCATGGCATGGGCTAGAGAAGAGAGAGGATATGCAGCTGAATGGATTTTCTGGTGACTGGTACCAGAGGTGTCAAGATCGGCCTCTCTGGACGAGGCTCATGATGGTCGCTACTGGGCAGTTGGAGGCGGTTTGCCTTCCAAGAACAATGGTGGGTAGGGGAGCGATGCTCACAACAACAAGCGGAGCGCCAGGTGGATAAAACGCAGCGAGTTGGCACACTAGGGACTAAAGGTGGTGCATCTGCCGGTCATCTCATTCAATCCATGGCACCTGGATCTATCCTATAACCTCCTGCCAGCGAACCTTCGAGACTTCACGTCGCCTCAAAGTGCACCTAGCCTGGTACAAGCACCGTGGTGATGTCGCCACCACTTAGTGGAGAACGGCGGCTGTTGTGTGTGTGGTCGTGTAGCCGGTTAGCGCACTGCACTATGAACCTGGCGACCCGAGGTCGATTCCAGCCTATAATAAAGACCCTGTGCGGTGTGTAAACATCAACACTGGGGAGACAAAGATGGCTAGGCATGGTGATCGCATCACCACTTTGATGCACACTTTACCAGCCTTAATAGGTGCTCGCTGACAGAACTCGGCCCCGCTACAGTCTTTATACAGCTGTAGTTGGCTTTGTAATAGAGAATTAACTGAATGGATTGCTGATGGTTTTAAAATTAGCAAGTACCTGAAACGTAATTAGTTCATTTGGTCTCTTTGTTTGCGTTCAGTCAACCTTTTGCTCATCTCGCGGAAAATGAACTCGTCACACAAAGTAATTTCCTTTTTTTTTCGGTTTAGAAAAACCTATTAGGATTGGGTGCTCTATACCACTTAAGACAGCAAAGTCACTTCCAGTTTCCTCTGGCTCGAAAGTCCTTGGGTCATGCAACATCATCATTATCATCCATCACCATCATCCATGATCAATCCATTGCTGGATAGAAGTCCTCTGCAAGCTGTCACTGTCCCTCACGATCCTGCAATATTTGAATATCACAGGAGTAGAATCTGGATATGGGTAAAATATATTTAAACTCTTAAAACTAAACAATGTTTTAATGTTACTAGATTAGGCCCACTGAGCTATTTAACTCGTTTGCAGAAACGACCTGGACAAAAATGATAGCTCAACGAAATGGCCTATCGCGTGAACATGTCTAGCAGCCAAATACTCTAAACACACGTTGATTCTAAATGTGGAGGACCCGTAGAAAAAGCAAACTGCAAATATACAGCAGGCGTCAGGGTCGGGATCGAACTAACAACCTCCTGTGTACCTGGCGAGGTAGATGACATCTCGCCACCATGGTGCCCTATATAACCGGGCAGTGGTGGCGCATGCTTGTAGTCCAGCGCTATGTAGGCGAGAGCCGGTGGATTGCACAAATGTTGCAAAGCCCCTTTCCCATTGGTGTCGAGGAGGTGTTTTCGTAAGGAGAATGTGGTACAGTGACATGTGGAGTCGGAGCCATTTCCTGCACACCTTGGGGGTGCGACAGGGATGTCCTTTGGCTCCCACATTATTTAACGTCTATTTCGACCACGTAGTTCGTGAAGCCTTCAATAGCTGTACCGTAGGAATTTCCATCTGGTACAGATACAATGGGAGGCTGATCGATGCCCGGGTGCGGTCAAGGGATGGCTCCCTATTGCTCAACCATGTCATGTATGCCGATGATCTGGTAATTGCTGCTCACTCAGAGGAGGAGTTGGAGGCACTGCTGCTGAATCTGGAGCTTGCCATTAAGAGGTGGGGCCTTTCCATCAGCCCCACCAAAACTAAGCACCTGCCCTGGGTATTTTGTTCCATCGGACACTCCACCCCCATAAATCCTAATTGGTGATAGGGCAGTTGTGGAGAGAGTGGAGAGTTTCCCATACCTCGGCAGTGTGCTCATGACAGCGGAGGTTTCATCGGTTGCGTAACGCTGTGTGGAAGCTACTTGGTTTGTTGCTCCGCACGAAGCTTCAGGTCTTCTTGGCCACAGTCATTCCCTCCCTTCTCTATGCTTGTGAAACGTGGACCCCCCTAATGGAACATCTTTGCCGGTTAAAAACATTTAGGTTGGCCTGCCTACGATCCATTCTGGGTTTAACCAGGCTGGATTGTGTGAGGAGCTCACAAATCCTTGAAAGATCTGGAAAGTCCCATCGGTGAGCTCCTTCGGCAGGCAAGGCTGCATTGGCTGGGTCATGTAGCCCACATGCCCAGCCACCGCATGCCTAAACAGCTTTTGTTTGGCCAGATCGAGGGCGCTAAACGGGCACGGCACGGGCTAGAGAAGAGATGGAGTGATGTGGTACAGGAGGATGTGGAGGTGAGTGGATTTGCCGATGACTGGTACCAGCAGTGTCAAGATCGGCCTCTGTGGAGGAGGCTCGTGAAGGACGCTACTGGGCAGTTGGAGGCAGTCACTCTCCAACAACAACGGAGGGCAGAGGAGCGACACTCACAACAACGAGCGGAGCTCCGGGTGGCGAAAATACAGCAAGTTGGCACAGTAGGGGGCACAGGTGGTGCATCAACCAGTCGTCTCAGTCAGTCAACCTGTGGCATCTGGGTTTGCCCCGTGACCTCCCGCCAGCGGGCGTTCGACACTTCACGTGACCTCAAAGTGTCGTGGTGACGTCACCACCACTTGTGGCGAATGGCGGTTATTGTTGTTGGGAACTAATGTCTTCTGTTTCTGTATAGAGTAGAGTGTTGCTTTTTCGAATGCGTGAGTTTTCTCCGGCTTCTCCCATTTCCCACTACATGGATGAAAAAAACCGTATTAATTGAGTGATACCATCTCCATATGTAGAGGGCCGCAGAGCTTGGCCGATTCTTGGTGACGGCTCATCATCTGGCTGCCTTCCAGTCTTTGACTGTGGTTCCTCAGCAATTGTGAGATGCAGTTTTCATGAACAATGCTAGAGGATCTTCTTGGTTCTTTCGGTAAAGTCACGTAGAAGGGAAGTAATAAAATAATAAAAATAAAACATAATAAAACAATTCTCACGACGTTTCGGCCACAACGCAAGCAGCCGTCCTCAGGTGAAAACCAGGTCTGTCGAGGCGACAGCGTCTGAATGAAACAGCACACGTGCTTGGAGCATATATAAGCTGGGTTGGAAGGGGGGAAAAGACCGCCTTGACAAAAGAATATGCATATCAAGAGGCATTTAGCATATTTATGGGAAATGCAGGTATGTGATTAGGACTACTCATGCCCGTGCATTATGCAGGATTAGCAGCATCAAATGCTAGAGGAAGTTAAACATTATTATGATCATAGAAACACTGTTTTGATGGAAGCAACGCGTGCTTCCGTTATATTGGAGGGGTAGAAGACAAAGGGTAACTTCCGATACAAGCACACTCCTTTGGATATAAGAACAGCTGGCCTCGATCCAGATCTGTGCTCCGTATTCCCAGCTTCAACTCTATTGGTTGCTCAATGCAATTTCTCTTCATTTTTTCTCTCCAATAAAAAATGCACTTCGCCTTGTGATCGTGATGCCTCTGTCCAATGATTAACCGTCTCCCGAAGAGCAGGCTGCCCGCATTGTTTGCCCATTAAGTGTGCGTGCGTGCATGGAGATTTAAAATTCACGCTGTGTCTCGTGCCGACACTGTGATGCGGAGCGCGTGTTTGCCCGAAGCACTGCTTGTGCACAAAGAGCCTGCCAGCCTGCTCCCGTGCACCAAGGTCGAGTGGATGCCGTCTTGTAGTTGATGCCGACATTCCTACCCCCCCCCCCCCCGATTGTGCTTGGTAATCGTACGTTAACGTGTTTGTTGTTGAGCACATTGTAAAAACATTTTTTTTACTGACGTGTGTGTGTGTATATTGTCATTTTCTTTCAGAATATGGAATGTGTGGGGGAGTAGTGGTGCAGTGGTTGACAAAATGTGCTGTGACCCCGGCGATCTAAAGTTTGGTTCCCGTCCGCGGCTATAACATTCGTTGCGAGTGGCAACTGAACCAGTGCTGGTTCCCAATTGCATGAAATGCCTAAAGTGATCTTTTCCCTTATTGCAGATTGATTTGCATTGTAGGCCAAGGGAAAATACCACTGAAGACGTTTTTATTCAACCAATTACTTGGCTTCAGCCAACCTGCACTGAGCACTATGGTGAAGTCAGGTCAACCAATCACCCGTGATCAACGCGTCATGAGGGAGGTCTTCCTTCATCGAGCAGTGGAGGCGTGTGAAAGGCATACGTGTGAGGACGCGTTGAAAATAGTAGCCAACATTTTTGCCATATATGTTATATGGGTGGCCTGGCATCCTTTCCCGGGTCACTCCCGGCAGTCCATTGGTGTCAATGGATTAAAAATTCAAAAAGTCAAGCGATAAGTTCGTGGCGAAGACCTGGGCCGACGATTGCTAAATCCCAGAAGTGTTAATCTCATGTTCCTTCACCAAAAAAAAAATTAGATGCCATCTGCTCTTCACTTGGCCCCTTCTTACCCTTTTAACAGAAGTGGGTGGCAGCTGTTTCTGTGCCAACCACTTAACCAGAGATAAGTGGAAAGTATGGACTGGTTACTCTTGTGGCCCCTTCATTATGACTCCTGGATGCGCTGTGATGTCTGTCAAAGCATATTCGTGTGTGTCTAAATCCAGCCTAAACACATTCAAACTCAAGGGCCCTTTATCCGGCGTTAAAGTTCACAGTTTTATGGAATATAAATAAGTAACAAACAGATTGGCAGTTGCTAAAATTCACTCATTATCCAATTAAACCACCGTTATTTTGTAAACAATTTTTTTGTAACAATTAACAACAGTTGGGATTCAGGGGTGGCAACACCGCGAAAGTCTATGAGCCAGTTCTGTCTCCTTTTCCAGCCTGTTCACCAACCTGCACTGACCAGCAGCGTGATGGGGTATGGTCAAATAACTCCCGTGGCCGACAACGCGATGGGGAGGCTATAAGAAAACATGTCGTTTAGCAAGCTACTGAATTGCAAGAAATCTGCAAAGCGTTGTCCGTATCATTTTAAATGCAAATTAGTTGACTGATTTCGACTAAAATGCTGGACAAAACTTGTGAGCAGTTCACTTTTTAATGAGATCATCACGTGGTATTGCTATTGATATTATTATTATCATCATCATTATTATTTTGTTTATTATTTATGTGTGGAAATGAGATGAGTAAACGGTGACAAGCACGGCAGTGATGTTCACGGGCGGTGATGTTTGCAATCAATGCATACGACGCTGGCTCTCCGCCAGCCAGCAAACGCCATCTGCGCATTAGCATTTAAGTGACGTTTAATCAATATGCTTCTCGACTTTGATCTGAAATTTATATACTATCTGCACATTATGCCACTCGCAAGGATCCATTATCCTGTCTCGCTGCATCAGGTCCTAGCCAATCTCTAACCTCAACTAGTTATTTATTAATATCAATTCATTTAACACCGGGCGTGCTCTTGGCTACGTCTGCAGGGTGCAGTCACGGGGTCGCTATCTCACCCCCGAGTGAGGGACCTTGCGGGCGCGCGAGAACTTTATATCTGACGTATGCTGCCACCGTGTCGATAATACCAATCTTGACTTAAAGCTTTCGTGACTGCAGGATTTCATATTCTTTGGGTCTTTCGGTAAAGTCATGGGGATAGGTTCAAAGAAAATAAGAAAATAACAAACAATAAATTACGAAGTTTCGATCGCAACACAAGCGGTCATCATCGAAACGTCGTAGCTTTTTTTGTTATTTTCTTTGCACCTATCTACGTGACTTTACCGAAAAACCCAAAGAATAATACAAATGTAAAGCTAAAGGCGCAGTCCTGCAATTGTTTCCTCACGTCCAGGACCGTCCAGAAAGGGGAGGAGTGGGGGTGGGGATGCTAATTTGCCTTGGGCCCCACACAAAAAGAGGGCCTCACAACATGATGGTGAAATAAGGGGGCTCCTCCACGCAGCATTCTGCCCCCGGCTTCCAGGAACCTCTGGGCGACCGTGTTCATGCCACTGCAGGCGAAAGTGCCTCGACTAGAACGAGCTCTCGTGAGGATTTGGTACGGTACTATTACGACTCTTTTTATTTTACCAGGTAAGGCCCCACTGAGCTATATAGCTCTTTTATCAGACGCGACCTGACCGCAATTGATAGCTCGCCGAAGTGGCTTATCAAGTGGAAATTCATAGCAGCCAGGCATTCTCATAAACACATGCTTCTAAATGTGGAAGTAAACACCAGAAGACCCGGAGAAAAAAATCCACGCGACCACGGGAAGATCATGGAAACTCCAAATATACAGGCGTTATGGTCGGGATCGTACCCACAACTTCCAGTATACCAGGCAAGGTAGTTCACATCTCGTATAGTCTTTTCTACTGAACAAACGTATTGCAAGCGGTGGGAGTTCCCACACCACGCCGCACCGCACGCGGCCCGCACAATTATTTCAGCTGCTGCACTGAAAGATTGAACAGAGCCCATGACCAATGGGCTTCAAGTTCAGTGTGAGGACCATTACATGCAATACATCACTGTTGGGGCAAGGAAGCTGGCTTGAACTTGAGAGTTTGACGCGAGAGGCGAATGTGAAACGCATGTGGAATGTGTGTTTACAAAAAAACTATGATAAAAAAAACAGAGTTTTGAGGCTGTCAGTGAGGCTTGCCTGGATAAACACAGCATATTTGTGTACTTAACAATGGGACACAGATAAGCGAACGCAAGGCGACTCAAGCCAAAGTGAGTGTGGTGCTTGGGTGTGGAGAGGGGGGACGTGATAAGATGAGTGAGTAAAGATGCAGGTGAGTGGCTTAGGAGACAGATGACTAAGGAGGCAGGTGAGTGGCTAATAGGGCAAGTGAGTGGCTAATGGGGCAGGTGAGTGACTAATGGGGCAGGTGAGTGGCTAATAGGGCAAGTGAGTGGCTAATGGAGCAGGTGAGTGACTAAGGAGGTATCTAAGGAGTTAGTTAATTGGCGCAGGAGGCAGGTGAGTGTTCAAAGTGGTAGGTGAGTGGCTGAGAAAGGTCGGTGAGCAACTAAGGCTTCAGACATTCTTTCCTGGATAAATAAAGAGTATGATTATTTCTCGCAGTCCACAATAGCGAGAACAAACCTCAAGTCAATAATGTGCCGATGTAATGCATCATTATTGGGGCAAGGGATCTCGCTTGAACTTGAGAGATTGACACGAGAGGCTCATGCGCCTGGTGGCCTATTGTCTCGCGGACGCGAAAGTGAAATTTAGTGTGAAACGCATGTTCACGAAAACGGTTAACGATTGAAATCATTACCACACCTTAGCCAAAGGGCCTCCACTGCACGCGTTACTCACCATCTCGCGTGCGTGTCTAGTGACGACGTTCACGAAGATGAAAAAAGAACATCCGTATCTCCCTTAGTGTCTTATTAAACTAAGTTTTTTTTTGTGTGCGTCGCAGAAAAGTGTCTCATTATTGATTTATTCTCCAGCGACGGAGGCGTTGATGTGAGTGTTTAATAATAACACGCCTGTGGAATGCTCTGCCAAATGGTGCTGGAAGGAGGCATACGAATGCAATTCTTCCGAGCCATCATTTTTTGGACGCGTTTAACATCTTTGTGCATCGCGCACGCAGTTTTCTGCGCTGGGCGGAGAACAAAAAAAATAAGCTGGACGCGCGTTTGATAAAATATTTAATTAACATTGTTACACGAAAAGGAACCGCGTGCTCAGAGATACGGATTCCGCCCACCAATGCCATGATTTAACCGAGCGCGCACAATCGTTGGCGGTGTTCCATCTGGCCACGGTGACACTGCAACCTGGCCCGTGACAGGTACGCCTGAAACAGATCGTGAAAGGTAGCATTTTCAGGCTATGTTCTTGCGATTGGAGATACGTACTCTGCAATTAGATGTTCCCGACGCCCTTTCTGCCGAAAGCGGTTCAGTTTCTGGCTGGCCGGATAACTTCGCAATGGTGCAATGCTTGGTTTTCAGAGATTAGCAGTAATTCCGCGAGTGTGGTTATAAGTTTTGATCCGGCATTTTTATACTGTGTACTTTATAGTCCTGATGTATGTTCAATGACGATAGCCTCCATGGGCCTTTTGTGAGAGTTTTGTTTCACACAATGCATTGCAATATAGATTCGTATACAATAATGCGTAGGTTGTGTATTTATTTATTTAGCCTCTCGAAGCAACCCGCATCTCATGCCGTTGCAACGGAAACAGTGGGATGTATATCCCAGGGAGAGACGGGCATTCTAGATTTGAAGCTTTCGTGACTGCAAGGATTCATATTCTTAGGTTTTTTCGGTAAAGTCACGTAGGTAAAAAAAAATTAAAATTAATAAAAGTTAAATTAAAATAAAATTAAAATCACGACGTTTCGGAGGCAACACAAGCTTCCGTCTTCAGGTGGAACCGTCACAGCACGACAGCTGTATCAAGTAATACAGGTGGAACCGTCACAGCCCGACAGCTGTATCAAATAAGACAATCGTGCTGACGGTTCGACCTGAAGACGGAAGCTTGTGTTGCCTCCGAAACGTCGTGATTTTTATTTTATTTTTATTTTACGTTTATTAATTTTAAAATTTTTTTACCTACGTGACTATACAAAAAAAAACAAAGAAATAGAGACGGGCATGTTGTAATTTATTGTTAATTTTACGAAGAGAAAGAAACAAATAAAAAGATGGGGGTCGGGGGAGTTGAGAGTCGTGTTACGAACCCTGGTGACCCGTGCTCCATTCCTAGCCACAGCTCACGTCAGGGTGATATCAGAACCTCCCCTACCCCCTGCCCCCCCCTCTCCTCCCTCCCCCCTCTTCATGAACCCACCCTGACCAGCATGGTTCAAAGTATGGTTAAACAAAAATATACCCCCATGAATTACATGACACGTTGAGGCCTTCATCCATTGGTCGATTGCGAACGTCCGGATAGATATTTGTTTTTTCTTCTTGGTTCTTTCGGTAAAGTCACGTAGAAGGGAAGCAATAAAATAATAAAAATAAAACATCATAAAATAATTCTCACGACGTTTCGGCCACAACGCAAGCAGCCGTCTTCAGGTGGAGAACAGTTCTGTCAAGTAGACAGAGTCTGAATGGCACGCTCCAGGCTTGGAGCGACTATTTATGCTGGGATGGAGGGAGATATTTGTTGTTGTTGGGGGCCGTCCATAAATGACGTCACGCACTTAGGGGGGGGAGGGGGTCAGACATTTGTGACGATGTGTGACGAGGGGGGGGGGGGGTGAGAAATGTGACTTCCCATTAAAATGCACAACTTTAAATAAATATAGACAACACGTTCTACTTAATTAAATATACTTTTTAATAAATGTTTTCTCCTACAACATCAGAATGCAGCGGCACATTAAATACGCACTACAATGACAATAGTTTAAAGCGACTTTAAGCATGTTTTATTTGGGGGGGGGGCAGAGCTTTGTGACGTCATATTTAAGAAGGGGTGGTCTGACTTTTTGTGACGCCGTGTGACGAAGGGGGGGGGGGAAGGGGTAACAAGTATAACCCGTAAAAACAAAGTTTTTCACTCTAAATCCTTTATATGCGTGGCGGCTAGAGTCCTCTCGTCCTCTGGCTTGAGATGGCTGCCACCTATGGGTCAGATGATTGTCTGCAGTATTAAACAATTGGTAATTAAATATAATATTTGTGTCCTATAAAGTGTAAAATTTTGGAAAAATTTTTTCACAAACATTCATTGTCACGCACAACGAGTCTGTGTGGAAAATGTCAACTCAATTGGATCATGGGAGGTGGGTTAAAAAACGACCGAAAGATTTACACGGTCGTAAGCAAGCAAGCACGCAAGCAAGCAAGCAAGCGAACTTAATATAAAGGATTTAAAAAATCGCGTGACGTCATTTATGGACGGCCCCTTGTAAATAACCAAAGAACTGTCGTTCCTACCAGAGCGAGCATCGTATCATCTGACAATGCGCTCTGGGACAGTGGGTCACGCGCGTGATATTTGCGTGCCCTATTTTCTCTCGCCCGAGTTCGAGTTCGTTCAAGGTGGTTTCGGTCGGTCGGCACGACCACCGGAACGGTCCGCGTTTCTTGCCGACATCCCCGTCAGGAGCCGTGACCCCGGACAGCCGTCGTTTGTTTGAGCGTTTTGTTTGGCAAAACACACGCCTTGCACGTGGCACGCCGCCCAACTGGGGCTATTTTATCGGGAGGCATTGGCACGAAGGCGGCAATTTGGGCTTAGGGGGTGGGTGGGGTGGCAATGCGGATTTGCTGCAAAGATTGTTGTCATCTCCCTCCCGAGACCCCCCCCCCCCCCGCCAAACCGCCTGCCAACCCAGCTCCGCCAACCAAATAGAAACCTCTGCAGCTCCCCAACAACACACCCTTGGCCAAGCCCAAACGAATATCGGGGGGAAATTGCGTACAAGCAAAAGCTGTGATATTGTCTGTGTGTGGGGGGGAGGAGGAGGGGTGGAGCTCACGTGACAGCAAATGTCCCACTTCCATATTTTGAGGAGTTAGATTCTTAGATTCTGGGTGGAGTGGAGTGGTGGTGGTGGGGGGTCAAAGACTGGGCAGGTGATCTTTCCGACAGCCCTGTTCTTCACCTGAGGACGGCTGCTTGCGTTGTGGCCGAAACGTCGTGAGAATTATTTTTATTATGTTTTATTTTTATTATTGTATTACTTCCCTTCTACGTGACTTTACCGAAAGAACCAAGAAGACTGGGCAGGTGGTCTGCTCACGACGATGCCACCGTATGTATGTAGTATGTACTATGTTAAACTTCCTTGGCACAGTAGGGGGCACAGGTGGTGCATCGGCCAGTCATCTCAGTCAGTCAACCTATGGCACCTGGGTCTGTCCCGTCACCTCCTGCCAGGGGGCCTTCAACACTTCATGTGGCCTTGAAGTGCACCTCGCCTGGCACAAGCGCCGTGGTGACGTCACCTCCACTTAGTGATGAATGGCGGTTGTTGTTGAACTTCTTTCGCACCGTACGGAGCCAACAGTGCTTATCGGAGGTGCCGGTGGCGAGGGTTGGGGGGGGGACAATAAACTAAAATACAACAGGCAGTTTTAAAGAAATTCGTTTTCAAATTTAAAATAAATTCGTGTGCGGTGACAGGGCTGGCTATCCAGCTGTAAACCTTCTGCCCCCCAAGCCCTCATCCTCCGCCCTGCTTTGCCACATCAGTTTTGTGCCCCAACTTTAAAGGGAAACCATCATCGAGGGGTTTTTGGGGGGGGTTAGAGCGCGTAAATATATAAACATGTCGTTAATCCCGCCACCACCCGACACAGCCAATTAGTAAGGTTTGTCACGTTAAACAAAACACGCCAATTGGTCAGTAGTTTTTCGTGCCTAGTTCAGCACACCGGTGTGTTGGAGAGTCAACCCACAACATTCACAAATGGTATTATGGATAATATTTGGTCGCGAAAGCCTACGTGTTGAACTTAAAGGGAAGCGATTTGCTTGGCTTGAACCCTGTTTCCCCTTTCGGGGCGAGCGACCCCCCACCGTGAAAGGATGTGCTCTAGTTTAAGGTGGCCTATTTTAGTAATGCACGCCTCGGCCCCCTTTTCTTGCATGCGTTGTTATAATGTGCCGATTGTGCCGATGTTATATTGTGCCGATGTTATATTGTGCCGATGTTATATTGTGCCGATGTTATATTGTGCCGCTGTTATATTGTGCCGCTGTTATATTGTGCCGATGTTATATTGTGCCGATGTTATATTGTGCCGATGTTATATTGTGCCGATGTTATAATGTGCCGATGTTATATTGTGCCGATGTTATATTGTGCCGCTGTTATATTGTGCCGATGTTATATTGTGCCGATGTTATATTGTGCCGATGTTATATTGTGCCGCTGTTATATTGTGCCGCTGTTATATTGTGCCGATGTTATATTGTGCCGATGTTATATTGTGCCGATGTTATAATGTGCCGATGTTATATTGTGCCGATGTTATATTGTGCCGCTGTTATATTGTGCCGATGTTATATTGTGCCGCTGTTATATTGCGCCGATTGTGGGCACATTGCATGCCTCGGTGCGTAAAATAAGAGCACAGTCCCACCGCTCGTAATTTCTCCAGGCATCTTCGCTGTTGCCTCCCACTCGTAAAGAAAAAAAAAACTCTCTTAGAAGCACAGTCCAACTAAACACTCGGACCTGTGCGCGCGCGCACACACACACACGCGGGCTTCAGCGATTAAGTGTAATTTAGGTTTAAATGATTTATTTTAATTAACCGCTGTGATTAATGTGTGAATTCACGAGTGTTGATAAGTTAATTAATTGATAAAGTAAAGATTATTTTAACGGACATTAGCTATAACAAAAATAGAAAGGTCATTATTACTCTTTGGTTCTTAGTACTCTTTGGTGCTTGTGATTTGTTTGATTTTATTTTATTTCTACCTACGTGACTTTACCAAAAGAACCAAAGAGTATAGATTCCTGCAGTCACGAAAGCTTCAAATCAAGGTTAAAGGTCTTTATCGTGTTTTTTTTTGCTCTCCTGTGGCCAATGCACATCAGATCCGAGATTATCCATTACATGTTACATTACGTCCTGCTTTTGTCAAAATGTGAGAGATTACACTCTTAATATTTTATGGGTCAGCGCTTATTCCACCGACTCTTGAGTGAAATACAGGCACGCGGTGTGTGTGTGTGTCAGATTGAATTTTTGTTAGTTTTTTGCTGAATAAACAATTATTTAATAATCGTGTCACTTTGAGGTGGTCCAGGTGGCCTAGAGGTCAAAACGCTGAGCTGGCACGGCTGAGATCCAGGGTTAGGAATCAACCAACCAGCCGGCCATGTGACTAAATCAAAATTATCAATTGCGTCGTTGTGGAGAATATAAATACCAAATAGACAAGCAGACAATATATCTTCTTCATAGATCTGTCTCCACATATATCATACGAAATATGTTTTACACTCCAAGAAGGCCGTAGGGGCCAATAGGTTTGTGGGAATTTAATTTTTTTACGCAGACAGACAAATGAAGGAGACATTGGTTTTTCTATTATATAATTAAATCAGGATATCGCGTTGAGGCAGTTGATGGTCTCAACGGGTAACCAATGTTGATTTGAAGCTTCCGTGACTGCAGGAATCCATACTCTTTGTTTTTTTTTGTAAAGTCACGTAGGTATAAAATATTTTCAAATTAATATTTTCAACCATTGGAACCTCATTTGCCAGTAAAAATATGATAATTTTTTTTTACCCTTCTATCTGGCAACAAAACTGACAATTTTTTTACAAGGAGTCATGTTTGCATAGACCACAATACCTGCAGTCATAATGCAAACAAAAAACATAACTCTGATAATGTATGCACTATCCTTGAAGTTGATTGGCGTCATCTGTTCCAACCCATGTGAGACTAGGCTCTAAGGAAAGCTGTCTCGGGTGTGGACCAATCAACTTCAAGGACAGTGCATACATTATCAGAGTTATGTTTTTTGTTTGCATTATGACTGCAGGTATTGAGGTCTATGCAAACATGACTCCTTGTAAAAAAGGTGTCAGTTTTGTTGCCAGATAGAAGGGTAAAAAAACAATTATTAAAATAGTTTCAAATAAATATTTTATTTTATTATATACCTACGTGACTTTACCGAAAGAACCAAATAGTATGGATCCCTGCAGTCACGAAAGCTTTAAATCAACATTGGTTAATACATATTTTAAAATAAATATTTTATTTTATACCTACGTGACTTTTACCGAAAGAACCAACAAGTATGGATAACCAATGACTGCACAGACAAAAATCCATCCCTTTAAATTTGGTTCTGCACTTAAGTTGGCAAAACATTCCACCTCTTAAGACTAAAACGCATCACTTTGACTTGCCAGCAGTATGAACTCGTTCGATATAATCTACAAATTTCCAATTTTGTGGGTGTAGTTTTAATGACCTAGATCACTTCGAAGTCTAACTATGATTATGTATCTATGAGTGATACATTGATGGATACCGTGCATCGGGTTGTTGATGGTTCAAAGAATACAAAGTCAATGAGCAAAATGCCCTGAGGCAGTCGTGTAATTCATAATCAACGATTTTTGGGTTTAGATCGCGTTTATTTATAAATGTGTCGTAACCCTCCACCACCCGACACGGCCAATCAGTAAAAATGTGTCACGTTGACAAAGACAAATAGTTCACTGCTTTAGCCCACCGGTGTGTTGAAGCAACAACATTTACAACTTGAGTACGACGTTTCGCTGGTAATTGCAACCAGCATCATCGGGCAATTCGCCAGAATGGTGAGGCTCTCCTGTGTCTCCCGTTCTTATATAGAGCAGCAGCAGGGTGACGTCATCATTAACTCATTAACTCATCAGGTGCAAAGATTCAAGGGGGGAGTGATTGTAATTATATACTAGATTAGTAATCAGGCTATTGTTACGATGCGAGTTGTAGATTAGTAATCATTTGGAATGTGTTTTATTGTGATTATGCTACATTAGTAATCAGTTAGTGGTGTAAATTGTCCTTTCCTATGGCAGGGGCGAGTCTCCATAGCACGAATGCTGTTGATGTCCTCATGAAGTGGTAAAAATTTTGATCGATCCTGGCAGGATTCTGCTGAGCCAAGCCCCAACCAGCATTCGAACTCTCGCAAAACTTCCGATTGTGAACCACTCAACTCCACTACTGCCGGTATTTGTGCGTTTTGATAAAGTAAATAAAACAGTCCCTCACAATCCCTAACTAGGCCCGACACTGACTAACGTTTTTTTAAATCTCATGCTCATTTCATTTTCACTGCCTGTTAATCACGTACAGTATATATATATTATTGAAACCTATTGCAAAATCCGGGAATTTAAAAACAGTTTTTTCATTATTTGCCAACGTAATTAAGTTTACATTTGTATTTTTGCTGACAAATGTGAGATGGGAGCATTTTTCAATTAATAAATAACGCTTGGCGTGTCATGTTCAGGACATATCACACGTACGGCATTGGGGCACATAGTCGATTTGTAGCAATGTCTCGGGGCCACAGTACAAGCCTCCTTCAAAATATCATCTGAGATTTCGTGCTCGGCAAAGTGAAATACCCCTTGCTTGCTCATTCATTATTAAATACCGTATGCATTGTTCATGTGAGAGGAAAGTCACGGTAGCTCACACGGGACTATCTACATATCCTGAGCATAAAAGGCAAAGGGGCAGCCCTGCAGTTGCTTGCACGCGTCCGTTTTGGGCCCAACTTTGAAGCGAGGGTGTTTTTTGGCCTCGTCAGTTTAACACGTAGACATTTTTTCGACCAATATTATCCATAATAGAGGTTTTTTTTTTTGGGTAATTGTAAATGTTGAGGGTTTACTCTCCAACACACCGGTGTGCTGAACTAGTAACTAATTGGCACGTTTTGTTTGCGTGACAAACCTTACTAATTGGCTGCGTCGGGTGGTGGCAGGTTTAACGACACCTTTATATTTATCTAACCCCCCCAAAAAATCTCTATTATGGATTTTGGCCTGCTCTTCCATGCTGGCCAGACGTTTTGGAAGAGGTGGAAGAACCCACACTTTACCCCCCCCCCCCCCCCCCAAAAAGTGACCTGCCAATCGACTAACTGTGGCATAGCCATTCATGCTTGAACAGAGGCACTGGGCATTTAATACATTTTTGCCAGCCATTGTATTAACTGCCAGAACCAAGCGATCAAATCAAACTGGAGACATTTGTTTAATACGTAGGCTTTCGCGACCAATATTATTCATAATCAACGTTTTTGGGTTAGATCGCGTTATTTATAAATGTGTCGTAACCCTCCACCACCAGACACGGCCAATCAGAAAAAAAGTGTCACGTTGACAAGAATTCGCCAGAATTCGCCAGAATTGCCCGATGACGCTGGATGCAATTACCAGCTAAACGTCGTACTCAAAAATTGTAAATGTTGTGGTTTCACGCTTCAACACACCGGTGGGCTAAAGCAGTGTATTTTGTCAGCGTGACACTTTTTTGCTGATTGGCCATGTCGGGTGGTGGAGGGTTACGACACATTTATAAATAACGCGATCTAAACCGAAAAACGTTGATTATGAAGACATCTGCATTGATGACCATCATACCACGACAGCATCCCACATCTATTGGAATAGAGTTGAACATGCAAGTACAACTGTAAACATTTTTTTTGTAATGCCATGAGTTTATAGATTGTGCTATACCAACGTATTTCTGCGGATTAAATATTTTTTTTTTTAATCCAGACGTGTACTGTACTATTGCAGTACATGCAGAAGCCTGTGCATTTGAAAAGTAGCACAGTATATACATTAGGTGCAAATGTATCTGCCCACAGACAATCTTGGCAATAGCACCAAAAACTGATGCTAATGTGCTCACGTCCATTATTTAAACTTGGCAACCACCTAATATTCCTAAATGTGCGCAGGATTACGTTCACTGCTGCCAATTTTAAACATCATCAATTTAAAAGCAATTATATATTGCCCTGGTGAACAGTAAAAAGCACTGCAGACTGAGCTTCTAACACCCTACTCACAAATGTGACTTTCTTACGCTTATTTAAAAAAAATGTTTTCTTATCCGTCTACACTAAAGAGCGTACGAATGCACTGTTCGAATCCACCAATGGTAGCGGTATCTTTTGAGATGAGCTATTGATGGGCGAGAAAAAAAGCCACGTAATAGTTGTTTGAAGATCCTTCTTTTTGGAAGTTTTTGTTGAAGAGGCCATGTGGCACAGAGGTCAGAGCGCTAGCTGGCACTGTTGAGATCCTGGGTGCAGATACTGTGATTATATACCCGGGTTCTCAAGTTGTGGTCTCATTATTCCGTGCTTAACTTGGCAAAAATACTAATCAGTTTTGACAATTAAAATATCGATTTGACTGTCATACGATGAACATTACTCTCATATGCAGAGCGAGTGTGAAAATATTGCCCTCTATATAGTGGGCCAGAGGTCACTTTAAAATATATCAGAAGGATATCTCTAACATGATGAGTTTCACTGCTCTGCGAGAGATCTGACGCTGATAGCGCAATCAGGATGAAATTTGGGTAAAATTACGAAAAAGTACCCTTGATAAATAACCGCAAATAACTACTGCATTTTATTGTTACGGAATGCGCTTTTGGTAGCAAATACAGTGGCTTGCTCAGTCTATTGACTCCACTTTCTGGGGATCCATTAATTTTTAATTATCCTCTTCTTGGTTCTTTCGGTAAAGTCGGCTGCTTGCGTTGTAGCCAAAACGTCGTGAGAATTATTTTATTTTATTATGTTTTATTTTTATTATTTTATTACTTCCCTTCTACGTGACTTTACCGAAAGAACCAAGAAGATGAATTCCTGCAGTCACGAAAGCTTTAAATCGAAATGTTTATTATCCTGTGAAACTTCATGTTTACAGTATACTCCTGATGTAATTTGATAATAATAATAATTACATACATCAAAGGGCGAAGAATTATAATTTATATCTGAACATCTTTTGAACATGGCTTCACATGAGCTGACAATCCCATTCTTGGACCTGGCTCACAGGTTGGCGCTGTGATGACGTGGGTCTTCCTTCCGATATTATGAAGCCATTCGGAGCTATGCAACTTTTTAAATCCTAGACTGAAAACTCATTTTTTGCGAACTGCTTTTTCCGTTTAGTCGATTGTCCTTCCGCCCGCACCTCTGATTAGTGCGGCTGGCTACGTACGGTGCGAAATAAGTTCAACATTCACACGTGCGTGCGTGTTTCACAGAAAGAGTTCCATTTCCGACTCTGCGGCAATTCTATGTTTTCCCCCCTGTTCTGCATGGGTGTCCTCTGGGTTCTCCGGTTTCCTCCCACAGCTAAAAAAAAATGTTGACTTAAAACTTTCGTGACTGCAGGAATGCATATTCTATGGTTCTTTCTGTAAGGTCACGTAGATAGAAAAAAATAATAACAATAATATAATAAAAATAAAGTAAATAAAAAATAATAAAAATAGCACGACGTTTAGATCGCAACACAAGCAATCGTCGTCGGGAGAAATAAAAAAGAAAACGAAATGTCGTGATATTTGTATTATTTTGTATTCACTTTATTTTTATTTTTTATTATTTTACTGTTATTATTTTTTCTATCTACGTGACTTTACCGATAGGACCATAGAATATAAAAGCTAAAACAATACAATGTAATTGGTCTTGGCCAAAGATCCCAGTGCTAAAAATAATTATTACAAATTACTACATTCGGATTACACAGCAATATCGCCACCTGCGTTGACAGGGCGGAAAAAATATGGGTAAACAAGCATCATAATAATATCGATATTCTCGGTGGAAAAGGGTGCAGTCCTGTAATGCCTGGCTCTCACCCATGATGGTGGAAGCGTCTCCAATCGAGTAAGCTCACGAGAGCTCCTCCAGAGGGTGCTTGGCCTACACTTCCACAACTGGCCAAACATCATGGAAAAGGGTTTGGAATATCCACACTTTATCTCACCACATTGGACCTGAGGATCGACTAACGACGGTGCCCTCATTTACACCGCGGGGTGGACATTGGCAATTTACTTGAAGAAACGTGCCCATTGTTTCAGCTGCCATGCCGAGAGATTGAATCGAACCGGCGACCTCGAGATTGTGGGTCCAGCGTTCTAAGCGGTACACCACGGCACTATTGCCGCGACCGCTCTGGACGTGTGCGTAAATCGCTGCACGGCTCTGGTTGTGTGGCTGCTGTTGCGATGGTTTAGCGCTTTCGGATGAGTGGATTTAGAGGCACGGCAGCCTGCCGCGGGTTGTGATAGAGCGAACGGAGAGCTGTAGGGTTGTGCGCTGAGCGATTCAAGAAACCTCCGGAGGCCCTGGCAAAAGGAATTGAATAAACCTCGGTGGCTTTCTCGTAAAGCGATGTTACTCTTCTCTAGAGGTGGGGGAAAAATGATGGCTTGGAAGTCGCCGTCATCTCACAAAAAGCCTAGTTAGTGCAGTGACCTTTCGCAACACAGCTGCAGTGACCTTTAGCAGATACCACATAATGCATTATTAAAGCCTAACAGCTGGGGTTTAAACGACAATTGTTAACGAAACGACACTGGAAGGGTTCCGGTCCTTGGGAAAAGAATGTGTGTGTGTTTAATATTTATTTTATATCACCTGTGACCTGTTATTTACTGCACAGTTTGTCACATCACACCGTTGAGTATGATCGATCTGGACAGTACGGAAAATGTAATATGATAACATAATCTTTTGTTTGAGATTACAGTGGTGGCACTGGGGTTCGTGTGCCGCACTGTGAACCCGGTAACCTGGGTTCAATTCCCAACCACGGCTAACACTCGGAGCGAGTGATATCTGAACTGGTCCCCTCCCCCCTTGTATAGGAACATAATTTGTCCTTGTCCCGGTCGGAAAAAGTCCATCAAGCCAGCCTCGATACTTCACATTTCGGTACCACCCAAAGTTCAAAGTTCATTTATTAGGTATAGCCCTGTGAGCCATTCGGCTCTTGAATCGGGTGCAACCGCAACAAACAAAAAACAAAAACATGAACAAGAAAACATCTTAAAGTGACTATGTGCAAACAGAAAATCCAAGAAAAGACAGCAAAATATTGCAGAAAAAATCACCGTACACCGACCCTGTGCAAATATCCCAGTGGGATGCAAGTCAAACAACAACAACAACAAGACAACTTAGATTAAGGCCATCAGTCTAACTCCGTACTACAACAAACAAACCCGAGGTGGCATAGCTTTAGTTGGCCCCAAATATGTCTCTCTGGTCAATGACAGTGAATCACGCGAAAGCTATTTGAAATATGTGGGCTGTTAAATAATTGGCAATGGAATTAAATGAGTACGTGGAAAGTTTTTCCACCTTAGATGGAACCAATTTCCGCTCTGGCACACAGACTAAAAGTCAAGTCAAAGGATAACAGGGGGGGGGGAGGGCGTACGCTGATCGGTAGAGTGAAATATTTCCAAACACTCCCCACGGCTGACGTGGCTTGCGCATTCATCCATCAGTGGGTTGACAAAGGCCTGACAATCATGAATCATTATTGTCGTAATTGTCACGTCAGCGCGATGAACATGACGCATGTCGATGGGATCAGTCGAACGCAACATCGTCAACGTCACATCTCGGCCGCATTTCGATGGCAACCAGATTAAGCATCGCGTCAGCGTGCCAGGAACGTTGACCTCTTTATGTGTACACATATATATAAAAAAAACTAAATATACGTTCAAATGACACGTGGAACGCCCGAGTCACAATTGTTATCGTTGCAATTAGTGGGACAATAATTGAAAACGCTCCCTGGCAGGTTCCTGTGTGCGACATTGTGAATATTAAATGGGCGCTACGGCTGATTTATGTAAAAAAATAAATTCCGAACAACCAATTTGCGCCTTCTGCCGCGTACACGCCCGCGCGCAAGCCGACAGTGGACCGCTAAGTTGCTGTAATGGAGTAAACACGAGGAAGCTTGCGACGCTATTATTAAAGATAAAAACAATTGAAGAAGCCACTTATGCGCTGTGAAGTAGATGCCGCACGGCTAGTAAGGGATAATTACATCACTGACCCGCTGCTCACCACTGGGCATTTTAAATAAACGCTCGGGATATAATTGCACAGAGCCAGATGTGTCAGTGAGTTCTCAATTTTGGATATAATCAGGTAAAATAATTGGCATTTATTAAAAACGAAAATTCATTGTAACCGCATTACCACGTGCCGCTCTGCCTAATCGTCGCACGAACGGGGTGTGTCATTAACGGAGGCTGGTTAAAGCCAATGGCCCACTTCGGAGTGCTTTGTGTAAAGTGCCCGGCCAAGTCTGATTTAAATCCTCGGCCACTATTCGATGAAGACCTCCCCAAGCCATCGCTAGCTTTCATGGCTCCACAGTAATGGTAAGAATAATGTCAACTTGTAACACTGCACCTCCGCAGAGTAGTTGCTCGCTCTCGATGAGAGAGAGAGAGCGAGCGACTCTCAAAGAGCGAGAGAGAGAGAGCTGGCGAGAGAGTGAGCGAGAGAGTGAGCGAGAGGTGGGGGTTTACATAAAGCAAAATTTAAAAAATGTTAATTAATTTTTTTTTAACGAAATGATGAACGAAGCAAAGTGCCGAATACACCGAGCATCTTCTTGTTTCCACTGATCGTAAAAAAAAAGAGCGAGAGCGAGCGAGCTATTCTCCAAGAGAGAGAGAGAGCGACTCCAAGGGCGCGAGGAGGAAGCACAGGCAAGCGAGAAGGCAACCCACGCAGTGAGACCGCACCAACAATTACCCAACCATCGCGGTCCTCAATATATTAATCCGTTTCTTGGTCAATTCACGGGCGTTTACATGTGGGAGGAAACTAGAACACCCGGAGAAAACGCACACGTGTGAGTGGGAAACACCTCATCCCATACATACAGACACAGCAGATGAAGTTCACATTTTTGCCCTTGTGCATTCTCCTGGGAAGCCACGGGAAGGGAGTCGCCCCCCCACAGTGCTGGATTACAGATTACAGGCATCCGGCAGCACACCACGCGATGCAACAATCTGTCTGCCTCCAGTACACGAGCTGATATTATCACTCCGTATCTGCGGTGGACATGATCTCAGGTGTGTTGGCGTCTTTGGTTTCCAATCCCGTCGTTGTCCTTGATGTCGTTAGCCATCGTCCCTTCTCGGTGACGTGTCCTGGCCAAGCCCACTTAACAGTTCATGTGACGCCTCCAATTCAAATGTGTTCCGAGAAGACTGCCCAGCCAGGGAGATGGAGCGATGAGATCGGATCGCGTACCAGGTGCCGCATCGCGGGACCGTGAGAGATGGTGGTGAATTGGGGAGGCCTTCATCCACCAGTGAATTGACTGTGGGATGATGAACTTGTATAAGTTATCTGATCCCTGTAGTATCATTTGTGTGTGTACATGCGTATACGTATAAAACATTGAAACAAATACTGTGGACTAAATGCCAGTGCATGCCCCCTTCGAAGAATGTCCTTGTTTTTGAGTGCTCTCACTCATGTCGAGTTTTGGAACATTTCATCGCAAAGCGTTCTCTGCCTGCATTATTGATGACGTGACCAGTGGTGGATTTATGGAGAGAGGGGGCAGTTGGGAAAGGAATACTGTAGCTCTCTGGGCGATTCCTGGGGGACTCAACTCTACAATAACAAGCTAGAACAATCATGCATATGCATGTATTCTTTGACGCTCCCCACCATGCGCTTGTCCTCCGCTTTTTCCGTCCAGATATCGAAACATGCATTGATTATTTGGATAATTGTAATTATTTTGGTGCTATAAATGTGCAAAACGATGGGCCACTTTGTTGAGCGATCATTTGTGGCCAGGTCGTTTCTGCAAATAAGTTAATACCTCAATGGGCTTTGCCTGGTAGGATGGGGATGATTTTAAATTATATGTGTTTTGGTGATTTGTTTACCTCTTTAGTATTGTGCACTACTATCATGTTTTTTGTACTGTTTGTTGTTGAAATGTTCTTACCTGCTCCGACTGGACATCTGCGAAAAAGAGCTTTATAGATCATCGGATTCCTCCAGTATAAATAAATATTCAGATTCTGACACAGGACTCGATCAGTGATAATCAGGCTACTACAACGAGATGACATCCACACGCCGCGTGTGACGTTGAGAATTGACGTCGTGAGATGACGCCACGGGGGAGGCGAGCACACTGGGTCTGTGGTACAATCGCCTTGGCCGAGAAAGCTTAATTATCGCCAATTTTTGTGTGTGTAGCCTGTTAATCAATTTACCCAGCTTTTGATAGGTTACATCCCCTGGTAGCAACACAACTTTAAAATAAAATCTAATTGATATCCGAACGTCTACACGAGAGTAATCACGACCCATTGCTACAGAGCGGCGGGTTGCATAGACGTACAGAAATAGAGAGTGCACGAACGCTTTCAACCGTCGTTGAAAAAGGGGCAAATAAATGCACATCTCTTCCACGTGGAATTCTTTTTTCCTTCCATTTGCATTCCCTTGTAATGTCAAATACAGCTCTACATCATGGGACCTCCTTTGGCAGTACCAAAATATAGGAATAGGTTTTTCCCCTTTTTTCTGGCAACAAAACTGAAACCTTTTTGCAAGGAATCATGTCTGCATTAACCACAATACTTGTGGTCAAAATCCAAACAAAAGGCGTCCTCTGGTCGAACACCGTTTGAGACGAGGCTCAAAAGAAAGGTGTCTCTGGTGTGGACCAATCAGTTTCAAGAACAATGCATATATAATCAGAGTATGTTTTTTTTTGTATTCTGACCACAAGTATTGTGGTTAATGCAGACATGATTCCTCGTAAAAAGATTTCAGTTTTGTTGCCAAAAAAAGGGGAAAAACCTATTCTCAAATACAGCTGTTAATTGCATCGTGGCACTTGCAAGTGTTTTTCGTGCGAGAGTGCGAAACGATAAACGCGAGTGTGCTCGTGCCCGGAGTGCGCTGATTTGTGTGTCTGTGTGGTTACTCCGCCTGGCGAGCGATGCTTGCCTTTTTTCCCCGTCTTTACCCGGCAAAGGAATTGTTTTGCAGAAGGTGGGAGCAAACTGGCGGCATCCCACCGTAACACAAATTGCGGCAATTAATAAAGTAAATAAAGTATACGTCCATGGGCAAGGGCAAAAACAAAGTACTTCGAAATGTTGACGGTCGCATTCGTCTTTCTAAATTACAGTCGCAGTTACACCGTTAAGCCAACCGGCAATGCAATGTATGTGTTTTTGTTTTGGAAACATCATCAATGTGCGTTTAATAGATAATGTTATTGTCTATGATAACTCACAATAAGAACCTCTAAAATTCCCTTTGCATGGCGTTGCTTTTACTGTTCACTTATTCGTGCTGAAGATGGTTAAGTTTATCCCTTGTTGTTGTTGTAAAGTTACCGAGTCTGGAGTTTCACACAAGTGCCGTCTCGCTAAAACGATCAATTATATAAATTAAATTGTCAATAAAACGAGATGATTGTGGCAACATGAAGTAAAAAAAAAGGTCGGACTACGGCATTCGCAAGCTCAAGAGAAGAATAATAATGTACTATTCTGCTTTATACATTAATGTTAGCTTACATCTAAATTCAGTATTACTCCCATATGTAATATTAGGTGTGGGGGGGAAGAGAGATTTGTGAGCCAGAGTACACGCGGTTATGAACCTAGCAACCTAAATTGTTGACTGCTCCTCAGTAATTATGCTGGAGCAGTCAACACCTGATGACGGTTGCTTGTGTTGCTTCCGAAACGTCGTGATTTAATTGATTTTCTCTTTTTTACCTACGTGACTTTACCGAAAAAACCAAAGAGTATGGGATCCTTGCAGTCACGGAAACTTCAAATCTCGAACGTGAATTGTATTCGCCGTCGTGTCTAACGTTAGTGGCGAGTGATATGTTCATCAACTCGCGCTGATCCAGTAAGGTGAATTAGTCAATAAAAAAATCCCATAACTGACAGTTGTGGCTTGACATTATCATTTACAGCATGAATGCCAAATATGTACAGGTGCTGTTCAATTTATGTTGCAAATGTAATTATTAAAAAAAAATTAAATGTACAGTCCTTTGTCAATCTAGCCCACGATTAACCCCCCCCCCCCCATACGCCACGTTGGTTATGGGGATGCTTTAACCATAACCTCACCACGTTTTGTCAGTGCGGGTTAATGCAGGCGAGGGTTGCTCTGAATCACTTCATATATCACTCGCTGCCGATGTTAGCCGATAGGCCGGGGGACTCGTACCCCGGGCCGCCATGGTATTAGCCGAGTCTGCGAATTATCGTGCCATCAAATTTTTTTTTTCTTCTGGTTTAGGCGTCGAGCTCTCGGCAAGAGCCACCAATTTCACATCCGAGTGGTTGGATTACAGTTATGTTGGCATCACCCCCTGGAAAATTATTCTCCCTGTGGCGTTCTAGCAGAGCTCAGTGGTTTCTACTTTTGAGTGACCCACATGTTGAGAAGAAGAAGAAAAAGAGTATGATAATATTAAACTTTGATAACAAGAAACTCACTTTTGTGAATTTCTATGTCTCTGCAGAATGATTTGAAGGCTAAAAGTTACGTGAAATGGTGTGCAGCAGCGTATTGAAATAGGACATCGTAACAACTTTTTAGAGATGGACAAGACTTTGGCACAAATTACAATGTACCGCTTTCTCAAATGTCTGTTGAGCGAATGTTCTCCGAAGGGGACATCGGGCAAATGTAGCGTAATTGTGCGTAATTGACGCGATTACTATTGCTGTTCACGTACAGCATGTTTTTATATTGGAACACCTTGACCTTTTCAAACGAAATGCAACATACAACGTGATTACACTTGCGGGTAGATTGGTTGAGAAATATGCGAGATGTGAAATACCTTTCCGTAGATTTATAAGTCTGCAAAATAAAAAGTACGTAGGCCTTCACTCATGTGTTCTTAAGATGCGACCGCGCACATGAACGCCGCGACCCACCAGAAATCAATCTTCTCTCGTTCTTCACCAAGCACACGTCGTTGCCAAAATTGACGTAGTCGCAAACAAAACTTTGAAACTTCGATTCGCGCATCGTGTAGAGCTCGTCGAGAGGAACGGACTGCCGGCACCGTTCGCCTTCAACAGACATAAAATGACGTCGCAACGCAGTTCATGCGAGAGCCGGGGGCTTATGGGACCCCGGGGTCCCGCCACAAGGTTCATTTCACAATGCGTTGCTCGGTAGCAATGCAACCCACACACAGTTGAAGGATTCTGTATGTGATGGAATGTTTGCGTTACAATTATCTGCGAGAAACGTAAGTGGCAAAAAACACGAAATTATAACTTGCTTTTATGGGTCGGCGCGTATCTTGAGCTCGCAAAGCCGCGTAAATCATTAAGAGCAAAATTTAATTATAACGCCGAGTTAATGTGGCGAAGGGCAGCCGTTTATAGCCTTGAGTCGTACTGAGCGATGCGTGTCTCGAAATTTCGTAATAGCGCATTCTTTGTGACTGCGTTTCTCGCACGGTCCTCGGGCGATCATTAGTGGTTCGGAGAGACAGAAAGAAAAACAAAAAAACTCCCCCCAGAAAATGGCACTGTGTAATTTTCACGACAATATTCATCATTTCAAGTGCTCGGAGGAGATGCTAATGAATAAGGCATTATTGCCACACTGTTTCCTTCGCCATCCTGTGCCGTTGCATAATTTATACGGCACATGTGTAAAATGTTTTATTAAATAGTGCCTGCTGGAGATCCCGTGTATTGGGTAAATTGGCTTGTTTGATCTTGGGGGCCCGCTAAACACCCCCAGGAATTTTCAGCTTAATGGTTTTTGACAGCTAAACACACCCCGGATGCTTGAATAGCCGATGGTGGAATTTATGAGTTTCTGAATGACCTCCGCATTATGCCACCTCTTTTTCAATGTAAATTTTTTTTTATAATAAAGAGGAAAAAAATACCCCGTTCCCTACATTACATCCTAAAAAAATAATGTAATACCGTCACTAGATAAAATGAAATTTTCATCAATTTTATAGTAAAGAAGGCAATATTAGCCACATTGCTACCAAAGTTCGGTGCAATGAGCTGTTATAAAATCACAGACGCGAGCGTGAAGCCAACTTGACACAGATGTTGCAACTGAAGTGCGGTGGTACAGTGCAACAAAAAAACGCGGTACACAGTCTACGCTGGGTACACCACAAGGGCAGCCAGAATACAGAGGCTTTTTGGACAGAATAATTGCCTGATTGCCTGTACTTACTATAACAGACGAAATTACATTAAATTACAAGGTATGACAATACCGTAAAGGGTTTAGCTGACGCGACTTCTTCCCCCCCCGCCCACCCAAAAGCTTAAATGTCTTTTGTTGAAATCACAGCCTCAGCAGCCTATTTGTTAGCTGCCGCTTTGAATGCCTAATGGGCGGGGGGGAGGGGGACGATGTGTTTGGAAATACAAAAGGGTTTATAGGTACTGCCACGAGAAGCAAACAAAAAAAAGCACACGCAAGGTCCTAGAGAGACGTTCGCAAAAGACGTCTTCCTTTTAAATGCCACCTATTATTTCTCGCTCCAGAAATCATGCTGCGAGCAAGGGCTATGTTGCCCGCAACAACAACAACAACGACCACAGAAAAATCTGTAACGAGCCTTTGGGTTTGTCGCTGCTGCTGCTGCTGCTCACGCTGCCCGATGGGTTTCTAGGGATGCAAGTCACATGGGGTGTCCCCGTGGATGATCTGTCGGTAAATAAACCGCACGCAAAGGCGCTCTTCACCCCCCCGCCCGCCCGCCCCCGCGTGACGAAACCATCTGGCCGCACTCCTTCCACTCAGCGGTGGCAATGATACTCCTGCGAACGGGATCGCGAGCTCTCTTGGGCAGAATGATCACCGACTGTCGCAGTGCGACCTCCCCACACGCTCGCGCAAACACACACACACACGCAGACACACACACGCACACGCAGACACACACGCGCAGACACACACACATACGCAGACACACACACACGCAGAGACACACACACACGCAGACACACACACACGCGCAGACACACACACGCGCAGACACACACACGCAGACACACACACACGCGCAGACACACACACACACGCAGACACACACGCGCAGACACACACACACGCGCACACACACACACGCGCAGACACACACACGCAGACACACACACGCGCAGACACACACACACGCGCAGACACACACACGCGCAGACACACACACACGCAGACACACACACACGCGCAGACACACACACGCAGACACACACACACGCAGACACACACACACGCGCAGACACACACACGCGCAGACACACACACGCAGACACACACACACGCGCAGACACACACACACACGCAGACACACACGCGCAGACACACACACACGCGCACACACACACACGCGCAGACACACACACTCACACGCAGACACACACACACACGCAGACACACACACGCAGACACACACACGCGCAGACACACACACACGCGCAGACACACACACACGCAGACACACACACACACACGCAGACACGCACACGCAGACACACACACACGCAGACACACACGCAGACACACACGCAGACACACACACGCAGAGACACACACACACGCGCAGACACACACACACGCGCAGACACACACACGCGCAGACACACACACGCGCAGACACACGCGCAGTCACACACACACACACGGGGAGCGGAAGTGTAGCGGTTAGCGCGCTGCGCTATGAACCTGGCGACCCGGGTTCGATTCCTGCTCACGGCTAACACCAGTGACGATCATCTAACCGGTCCTGGGCCTCCTCTAGGTCGACTCAGCCTCAAATGAGTACCTGGTGCGGTGTGTAAACATCGCCACTGTGGAGACAAAGGCGGTCGGGCGTGGTGCTGGCCACCCACCCCCTCGTGTACCGTTCCGGCCTTCATAGGTGCTCGCTAACAGCACTTGCCCCTATAGTCTGTTAAGGCTATACGGGGGATATTTGTCTTTGTCTGCGTGAGCTGCGCTACGAACCCCGAGTTCGATTCCCGCTTATGGCTACCAACACCGGTGACGATTATATTATCCTGACCGGTCCTGGGCTTGCCCTAGGTCGACTCAGCCTCAAATAAGTACCTGGTGCAGTGTGTAAAGCATCGCCACTTCGGGAGTGGTGTTGGCCACCACACTTCTTCGTGTGCCGCTCTGGCCTTCATAGGGTGCTCGCTAACAGCACTTGCCCCAGACAGTTTGTTAAGGCTATAACGGGGGATCTTTTATCTTTGTTGAAAAGGGGGTGGGGGGGGGGCAGTGTCGTCTTCCCGTGCGAGATGATGTCTTTTGAGCTCTGGCGTTCCTTCGTGGGCCACAGCCGTGTTTCGTCACCCGCCTCGCCTCCTCCCCTCCTCCTCCTCCGCAGACGATTCACGCAAACGAATTTCAATTCTCTCTACCATCACGTCCGCGTAATGGAGCCGAAAATGTAATTTAAATTCACAACTCCCATCGCCCGACAACCCAACCCACCCCGCGACTGCCGCTGCCATCGTAGCAAGCCCGACTTGGTGGTGGTTCGTTGGTGGTGGTGGTTGTGGTTGGTTGGTGATGGTGGTGGTGCTTTTACAGTGAGAGTCTCTGGCGTGCCACTCCATGGCTGGCCACGTGACACTGACTGGGAAAAATGTTAACAATGAAAAATGTGATCGTTACCCGACTTAAAGAACACTGGGAATTGGGAGCACATAAAAGAGATGCATGGCTTAAGGCTCTCTAGCCATTTTTTTTCTCTCTCCTCTCACTGCTATGAAATGTTGGGAGACCAGAAAATTGGAAACTGTTTCTCGCTCCTGGGGTTTACGTGGCTGGCTAGCAAAGCTTTACCGCAATTGGAATGGTGCGGAGAGAGAGAGAGATTGAAGGAGAACAGATCGGAAAAGCCTTCATTGAGTGTTGCGGTCTACCTAAGGATATTGATTTTAACACAAACTGCCAGCGTATGCAGATGCACAGTGCTTCTCCTTAAGATCTCCCGTGGGATGCTTTAAGTGTTCTCATAATCTTCACAAATTACCATTACTGCACCGTTGGATAATGCACACCTTAATTGGTCTGTGATTATAAAAACAAACCATTAAGCTCTAATTCATATTCTGAACCACCACTCCACGTGCGCATGTTTTTTTATCGTATCGGACTTTTAATTCCTTAAACTGGGAATGCTTTGTTATATTATTTTGCGTGAATTAAAGGTAATGTGTTGCCGAGTGTCGTGCATCGCGCATGAAACATTCCGAGCAGTTATCTCTCCATTTAGGACAATACAGCGGAAAGAGTCCATGGACATTTACATATTGATCAGTTAAATAAGATTTCACACAGAACGTGTCTCATTTCAGGCTTACATCTAAGACATAATTGGAAAATCACCTTCTTGACCCTTTCCCGACGCCTTGTCTTTACAATTCGTCTGCCGCACATAAAAGGAAATAAACAAATAGATTTTTTCTTTTTTTTACAAGTCAACCACGGTCACAATTGCATTGATTGCACTGTGAGCTGGACTAACAGCGCACGTGGGCCTGCGTTTGGAAATCTTGGCACACGTGCCAGGATAAATCCTCGTGTAAGGAAGGAGTGAGAAGTGGGGCTTAACAGAGGGGCTCTTAACCCCCCCCCCCCGCCAGCTCTGTGTGCTTCACTTCTCTGCCTGGCCCATGCCGGTGAGCTGCAAAATGGGCTTTTAATAAGCAAGTCTCGCGGGAATTTGATTTGCATTCTTCCGCATTTTTATACAAGCAATTTGTTGCAAAGGGAATAGCGAGCGGCCCTTTTAAACTCAATCCATTACCTCTTATTATTAGCCGCTGCGACGGGAAGAATTTTATGAGTGTGGTAATTTGTGATAATTGGGATAAAGACTCGATGTTCATCAAACTGGAGCTGAAAACAAAATTTCTCAGCGGCTGCCAAGGTTGCATTTAATTGAGGGTACTCAATTTCTATTTCGAGATGCTGCTGCTGCTGCCGCCATCGCAGCGGTGTGATGGTTGCCACACTGGGCTCGCAATTCAGAGCACGCCGGCTCAATTCGATCTCCTGACAAGGCAGCTGACACAATGGGTTAATGTTTATTGAATCCCCCTAGTCTCTGTCCATCCGGTAAATAAAAAATAAAAGTTACAGCACAGCTGGTCGACCGGCAGGTCATGTGTGACGGGGTAAAGTATGGGTACGCCAACATCTTCCAACATGCCTGGCCAGCATAGAAGTGTAGGCCAGAGGTCGCAACCGAGTACCCGATACCCGTACCCTACCCGATACCCGGCTACCCGTACCCGGCCGGGTACGGGTAGGCCGTGAGTCACTGGTGAGTAGCCGTTTGTCACTCATTTCGGGTAGGGTACGGGTAGGGAACGGGTACCCGTACCTGGCCGGGTACGGGTACCCATTTGAGACCCTGGTGCGGCCGGGTACGGGTACGGGTAAGGAATCAAAACCCCTTTGCGACCTCTGGTGTAAGCCAAGAGAGGTACTTGAGGGGCTGTTGAGATCCCTGGTCATTCAACAGGCAGCGGTGTGAGCAAGGAACGGCAGGGCTGCACGTTCATCTCTTTGGTTCAGGTCTTCATCAGCTTTATAGCCACTGGGAAGTTTTCGTCAGGTTTACATGAAACACCTTTCCCTGGCACGCAGACATTACAATTATTGTATTTTACTGAGCCCTGTAATCATCATAATAATGATCTACAGCCCGTTAAAAATCCACCGCTGGATGAAGCCCTTCCCACACCGTGTGTCTGTTACGGAGCTTGTTTGACTTTACTTCACCACGCTGGTCAGTGAAGTTACCGATGTTTAGTCGTGGCTAGGAATTGAACATGGGCCGTCCGATTTAAAGCTTTCGCGACTGCAGGGATTCATCTTCTAGGTTCTTTCGGTAAAGTCACGTAGAATGGAAATAATAAAATAATAAAAATAAAACATAATTAAATAATTCTCACGACGTTTCGGCCACAACGCAAGTAGCCGTCCTCACGTGACTTTATCGAAAGAACCAAGATGATGGGCCGTCCGGTTCTTGGCGTCGTGCGTGCAATCAGTGGCCCACCTCTCGACTCAGTTAAAAATAAATTCCATCCATTCTCAATCCACCTTATTGATGAAGGCCTCTCTATGCAATGTCGGTCATGGGTTTTCACCATACTTACCCACGTGTGTCAGTAGAGGCTGGCAAAGTGAGAGCAGGGAAGAATCAGTCCTGATATCGCTCACCACTGATGTTAGCCGTCGCCTGGAATTGAACTCGGCTTGCAGGTTATGAGCGCAGCACGCTATCCACTGTATCACCAACATTTCACCCCTCTCCACCTAGGCTCACACAATACATGAATGTATAGAAAAAAACCTCACATATAGAGATGAATGGAGAAAAGATTAAAATAGCATTCATGATGCTGAAAGGATGAATGTATTTTCCTATCAGCTGTTTCGTCTACTGGAACCAGGCTTTGCCCTCTGTGGTTGTGACCCCAATAATTGTATAGTTTAGGTTCATTGTTAACTTACATAGACGGGTGGAATGCAATTTTGGCCTACTACTAGTCCAAAACCCACAGACTTTCAACCGATTTCAAATTCGCCTTTTTAATTCGAATGAGTGCCATTGATTTGGGGGACGAATGCGCTGTTTGTAAATTGAGGTTGCATGTGGTGGTGTAAAGTGTGGGTACATCTCTGAAAAAGAGCTGCCATAGCTCATCGCGTTCCTCCAGTCTAAATAAAGAGTCTGATGTTGTACTCTCACCTCTTCCCACAGACTTCTGACCAGCGTGGTAGAGTAGGCCAAACACCCTCCAGAGAGGGATCTCTATTTCTCCCTGCAGTGAGCTTGAGGCTGTTCCGTCAGCAGTGGTGCGAGCGAGCGCTTGCAGGGCTGCGTCTTCACCTTTACCCGCCTCCGTTTATAAGAAGGCAACTGAAGGCATTTAAGGCTCCTGCTATTTTCAGCGCCGCACGTGTGCAGGTGGTTGATTGAATAATTGCGATGCCATGGCAGCGGTTTTCAGCAGAGCTTACGACAACCAGACGGGTCGAAACGAACGCAACGGAGACTCCCAGGAGAGACCGGTGGGTGGGTGGGTGGGGGTCTTGTGTAGAGCCCGACGTTCTGGATTAGCGTATCTCGTCCCCACGTTGTAATTAATTAACCACCTGGCACGCCGTAAAGTGACGGTGTTAGAACAACGAGGGGTTTCGGAGTCTGCTGACCGTTCAAAAAAAGTGGACATCTCGATCTGTCCGGCAGCTTTATTTGAACGCCGGTGTTGGGGATGACTGACGCGCGATTCAGTTAATAAAGATGCAAAGGAGAGGGGAGAGTGCGGGGGGGGGATAAGATTGGATTTGAAGGTCAAGTTTCGCGAAGGGCGGGGGGGTGATTATGGATAGTTCAAGCGAGCTGCAGTGTACAGGACGCGTCCGGCACATGGCGCATTACGCGAACAAGAACATCAATTACGAAAGCGTACGTTCTCGCTGGGACGGAGACGAGAATTCGAACGGCGAGAGAGAGAGAGAAAGATCGTTGCCGTTTTTGCAGTGCGTGTGTCACGCATACAGTGGATTTGTTATAAGCCCTGACGGGTTTTTGTTGCAAGAAGAATTGAACTCGAAGGTGGCCTTGCCAGCAAGCCAATGTCTACCTGCACACACGTGATACATTACTACGGTATGTTTTGCATCGTGTGTTGTTGTACATGTCACGCACTTGTGCTGCGTCTCTAATTGCAGACTGTCGGTCTTCGAACTTTACATTTGTTTCCCAACCACTCAGCCACTGTCAATGCCGGTTTAATTTACCCCCCCCCCCCCAGCACTATTCCCCTTTCGTAGGAACCTCGTGTGGCGGCTCCTTGATTTAAAAATAAAGTAAACGCGTTTGCCATGCACAAACAACCTTTACCGTACCCGGCACGCTTACCGCCTATTTTGTTTTTCGTGACGCGTGTCAACCGCAAAGAACACTGTGAGCCCTCCCGTAGCAAAATATAAACGTTGCACCCTCCATTCTCTCGGGGCACAAGTACGTGAAATGAGGCATGGGGGCGGGGGAATTACCTGGAGCCCCACAATTTTACTGGCACACAGCATGCAATGAACGTTGCTATGACAGGTACAGGGCAGTCTGACCGTGATGCATGCATGGCATGTAAACATTTTAACGTCGCTTAGCATCTCGAGCACCGTGCGTAATCGCAGCGCAAGGCGGTGTTCATTTATTTATCCCGCGAAACACCCTTGGGGAGTCCCAAGGGTGTTTATTTTTAGGAAGGTTCTTGCACGCGGTCGTTGAGCAATTATTTTTTACAACAGCAACAACAAAATAGAGGAAAAAAATTCGTGCATATATGTGGATTATGAAGTAACATTTTTTTTTTTACCAATGCGCGTTTTTTCTCCCCTTCTCCTTGGAAGCAATTAATAAGCGATATAAAAAAAAGGGTTGCGTTCCAAGCCGGACAACGAGTTGAACGTCACACAGGGCATGACGCGTGACGCTGCGATACGACACCTCGCGTCATGGTGTGATCGGGAGAGAAGTTGCAGGATGACGTCGCACGCAGTGACATCATCTCGTGTTGTCACACGTAATGACATCATCTCCTTGACCCGCAAGGCAAACACTTTTAGCGCTGGATTTTTATCACCACATTTTGGAAAACCCTTTCATCAATTTGGTCCGATTAATTTTTGGCCGGATAAAATGTTTGGTGATGCTGCTGCGTTGGCAGTGGCGCCCAAGTACAAAGTAACGGCTGAACACATTATTCAATAACACCGTGGCCTTAACAACATGGTGCGGGCATGCAAAGGTCCTTCTTCATTAGAACATATGCTATGACGATGAGCCATTGCCTGAACTATTGCCCATCACGTATATTTTGTATTTTAAAACAGTGTTATTGACGAATGTGTTGGGGTTTTATTGTATAGGATAAGTCCCTAACAGCAACCAAACTTTATACTAAAATTGATTGAGTAATGCATATTTTTTTTAAATAATCGTGACCCCCCCCCCAACCCCCCCCCCTCCCATTACAGACAGACAGACATACGGACATATAGATAAATGGATAGACAGATGGACGGGAATGATGGACAAATGGACAGACGCACAGACAGACCTAATGCCCTGTCATCGCTCTAAGTTGTAATATGAATTACATATGGTAAATTACACGTATAAAAATTCACATTTCCCGATTTACCAACGTTTTAAAATCATTATTCATGTGAGAACAAAACATTCAAATGCATTAACGTCCCATATTGACAGAGGGACAAGAGGCAGTTATCGTTCATGAGCGGGCTTATTTGAAGCGCAGCTTCAAAAGTCAAGCGGCGTAGCGTATATGATCGCAGGAAATCCCACGCCTTAAGGGACGCCTTTCTGCGGAGCTTATTGAACAATTTGGGTCTTGAGCCTCACATCTATGCTGGAAAACTATAGCAGTGTGTGCTTTGGGATATGGAGAGGAATAATGATGTACTAAGTTTTTTTTTTGCCGTTCAACTGCTCCGTTTTTTTTTCCCCACAGAGAGCGACATGCCCTTTCTAGATGAACCTATGTACCAAAGGGGCTGCACGCAAAGAACTGAAGGTTCAAAAAGGACATTTCTGTTTCGAGATCCTGAAATTGTCATCGTGTTTGGCGGTGGATTACTGTGCGATGAAAAGCATTTCAAAGTGTACCTTTGAGTAGCTTTGCGCCATTTTATTTTTCAGACGTTTCAAGATACTTCCACCATAATTGCATTTGACTTGAGATTAATGCACACATACGAATGTCTATAAACCCAGGGAGGGGTTACATTTAACTTTTTTAAAGTGAGCATTTTAAAAAAATCTTAATTCTAAAGTTTGTCACAATTACAAAACACGAGTGGAGGTGTAAATTTACCAAACATGTTCGATTATGCAAAAGGTATGGTTCACCACATTTGTATGGCTATTTTAACAAATGAAACACCCCCACTTAAAGGCACTACGTTAACATTGTGGCACCACGAGTGACAAAGTGCAGTTGTTTTCGCAGTTGTTGCTGTCCAGCTCTCCGGAATATTTTCAGGTTTCACCAGTGCTTGAGGAATCTCACAGGGTATGGAGCGAAACGTCGGTCATCATGACGTCAAGCAGCGATACAAAATGCAAGAAGCTGGAGTTCCCACACATGTGTCCATGTCGATGGTTTAAAAAAAAAAGATAACGGCAGGAGTCACTCCCAAAATGTGGATGTGCAAAGTTGCGAAAACAAATTGAGATACAAGACAACATCGCATACATCTGACCCGTTGACGACTGAGGGAGACATAAGGCAGATATGTGAGAAGGTCATATATGTGAACATGTATAGAAAATGACCGTTGCACCACACAGTGTAAGTGGGGTACCTGCACAAATAAAGCGAACGCTGCTTTAGACACGGGGAAATGCTTGATTGTGCTTTAGAAGTAAGGACATTTGAGCGAGAGAGAAAAAATAATACGTTCGTGTGTTTTTTTAACGGTCATAATTGTGAACATCCAGAGAAAATGACAGTCACATAACACATGGATACCGCAACAGGTGAGGGTGGTTAATTAGTCGGTGGCGGATGTGATGATAGGATATGGGCTGTCACGCTGTAATTGTCTTTTGCAAGACAATCCTGGGGATGGATACAAATTAGAAATGAAGTGTGGTGGTGGTGGGTGAGGGAGCACGAAAAAACACAGGATGTGAAAATTGAATTCCATAAACAACAAATAGTTCATCAGAAATTGACAACACATATTTTGAAGTCAATTCATTCCCTGGGGCTGCTGTGCATCGCCGCGGAATCCTGGCAAGCGCCACGGTGGCGAGGCGATGTCTTCTCCCTCGTCTGGTCCGCAGGAGGTCGTGGGTTCGATCCCGACTCTAACGCCAGTATATTTGGAGCCTGCGTGCATGTATGTATGTATGTTGAACTTCGATTTGAAGCTTTCGTGACTGCAGGGATTCATCTTCTTGGTTCTTTCGGTAAAGTCACGTAGAATGGAAATAATAAAATAATAAAAATACAACATAATAAAAGAATTCTCACGACGTTTCGGCCACAATGCAAGCAGCCGACCTCAGGTGAAGAACAGGTCTGTCGATAAGACAGAGACTGTGTTTCACCTGAGGACGGCTGCTTGCGTTGTGGCCGAAACGTCGTGAGAATGATTTAATGTTTTATTTTTATTATTTTATTATTTCCATTCTATGTTGAACTTCTTTCGCGCTGTACGTAGCCAACTGTGCTTATCGGAGGTGCGTGTGGAGTTCTCTCCGGCTTCGACACTTAGCAACACGCCTTCGGATTATTTGCCTGCTGCTATAAATTCCCACGTGTGATGATGTCGGCCACTTCAAGTGGGCGGTCATGTGTGGCCAGGTACACCTCTTAAAACGAGTTCATAGCTCAGTGGGCCTTTTACCTGGTGAAATAAAATAGATGAGTCGAGGAACTCAAGCGACGCTCGCTCTCTCTCTCTCTTTCTCTCTCCACCCGATTATTGCCCGGGCGCATCGCAAACCCTCGCACACGCGGTTTCCCGGCAGCCATCAAATTAAAGTCGCGGCACAAATCACATCGACAGCAGCCGTCGCCCCTCCTCCTCTTGTGAAGCGGCTCCGCTTTTAGTCGCCACCTGGTGGATTTGCGAAACTCGTCACCGAGTTTTTATTTCATTTTCAACGTGTTAATAAGAGACAGACGAGAAAAGAGAGAGAGAGCAAAAAAAAACCCATAACCGAGCAGGCAGCTTTTTGTTTGCGGAGGGATGTTCAGTATGGGGCCAAGCTTAATCCGCGCGCCGTGTGTAATGTGGACTTTGTCGCGGCTGCCGGGAGATGTTTGGAAAGCGAAGCGGGTCCCCGTAGAGAGCCGCCGGAATTATGTCGTACGCTCACGTCCTGTGTTATTTGGACTTCCCCGACAAGCTCGGATGGCTCGCCTCGTAAGCGGCAAGCGTGGCCGCAACGCGCCCTCGTCCAGTTCGCCCGCAAGCGAATTCTGTGAGATGTCTGAGAAAATGAAAATTTAGTTTGGGAGGGTGGGGAAGGACGTAGCTGCTATGGTTTTGTAAGCTTACCGCTGCCTAGTCATCTTGGCAGTGACGTTTATAAAGGCGTCGTGTGCCTCGGTATATTTACAGTCATTCTCTGGCATCTCAAAAAGAAGGCCATTTATCCCGAGAAATCGATTGCTTGTACTCTCGCCTTAATTGCCACGCAAGCTCACTCGTTTAAAAGCCATAATCATTTCCTTTTGTGTGAAAGTGTGAAACATGTCGACTTTTACCCATCATCATCTTCATCATCATCATCACAATACTTTAAGCACTTTCACATTTTTGTTGTTACCCTTGTGTGAAATAAACAAAAGCAAAGCGCCATAAACATTCACCTCAAAATAAGTAATTTAAAAATATATTTTAAATTGGTGCAAGAAGTCGCTATGAAGACTTGAAAGCTCTTATGGGGGTTTGTCACCCCGTTGAGGGATTGTCAGAACGGGAGTAACAATATTGCCCCTCCCGCAATGCAATGAAATTGTCAGAATTCAGGGTTACGATACAATTCCAGAATTAATATATATGTAATAAAAGGACTCGAACACTTCTCTCTGTCTTCGTGTCTTTATTCAGGTTCACGTCTTTACCCACACGGCACTCTGTTATAACTCCTGTATTTGTAGCCCCCGGCTATTCACTGCTATTATAGCTTCCTCTCCCCTCTGACTCTCTGCTTCATCTACTGTAACCTCCTCCCTGCAGACTCGCTGCTACCCCTATGCAGACTCCCGCTGCTACCCCTATGTGCAGACCCTCTGGCTGTCACTGTATGCAGACCCGCTGCCCACCCTCTCTGTGCAGCCCCGCTGCTGACTGCAGCCTCCTCGCTGCTTCGGGTCGGTCACCGCTGGCCAACGGTGCCGATCCTCGCTCCCCCCGTGTTCGTGGCGATCTCGCCACACCCCGCTTCGCCCTTCGTGGCCTTCCTCTGTTCCTGGTTCCCCGTCACTCCCCTTGCTCTTCCGGTTCCCCTCCTTCTATACTCAACCCCTCTGCCCCCCACGTGACCTAACTCCTCCCCCCCTGACGGCGCCTCAGAAGGGCCGTTTACAACCGCATTACATCACCCTCCCCCCTAAAGAAAATCCAGCCGACCTCGGCTGAATTGCAACCTGAAAAGCAATGCGGGTGTAAAGGGCCAACACGCAAAAAGACACGAAGCATTGAAGAACATTATAACAATAACACAACACAACACAATCTAACGAAACGTGAGGGATTTCGAGCGAGTACGGGTAGCCGGGCCGTCCCGGACGGTCGGCGGCCCACCCGCCGAGCGGGAACGTGGAAGGGTTTTAGGGGCGACGGGCGCAAGTTCTTCCGTCGCCATTGGAGGCCCGCCACTGTCCCGCTCGCGTCCAGAAACATCCCGTACTCGCGTCCGCGGAGGGATAGGAAGAGCTGCAGGTCCCGTGGGTTCTGCGGCTCCGGTCGGCGTCCCACAAGCGGAAGGTCCTCCTCCCTGCGCTGTCACGGCCGGATTGTCTGTGAAGGGTACGACAGGCGCTCTCGCAAGGTCAGCAGACACAGGCAAGGTCGAGTCGGCAGCAACAGACCCCGGCAAGGCAACTTCGGGAGATGACGCATCCGGCCGTGGGGCAATGTATGGCTTCAACCGGGACGTGTGCACGAACCAACGCCGTGCACCAACCTGAACACGCGCCGACTGTGGGTTGGGAACCTCAATGAGGCGGACCGGACCCTGCCAAGGTCGATGTAATTTAGGAGATGTACCTGGCCGCACCTGTGGGCAATGAAGCCAGGCCAGGTCCCCCTTTTTCCAGGGACACTCCCCCTTTGAACGTCGGGCACACCGCTCATTCCTGGCCTGAGCCTTGGCAGTAGCCATGCGGGCATTTTCCCTCGCCTCAGCGACACGCCGAACGTTGTCCTTAATATACTCAGGAAGAGGCTTAACAGGCCCCCTCGCACCGGTTCCCAACTGGTCATGAATCGGCGGCACGTTCTCACGGCCGTACATAAAAAAAAACGGCGAGTATCCAGTAGCCGCGTGCGGCGTCATGCGATACGCCGAAAGCACCCCAGGGATATGCAAATCCCAATCAGATTGGTTTTCCCCGACTGTATGGCACAGCATGGCGGACAGAGTCCGATTCAACCGTTCCACCATACCATCCGTTTGCGGGTGGTAGGGGGACGTCCGTATCTTTTTAGTTCCAAGAGCCGCACACACCTCCCCCAACAATTTAGACGAAAAGTTACGTCCCTGATCCGTAAGGAGCCTCTCCGGAGCCCCTTTGTCCATTACATACCCAAATAGAAAGGCGTCAGTGATAGACGCCGCTGACTGGTCAGGCAAGGGCCAGGCCATCGGCCAGCGAGAGAGGTACTCCACCCCCACCAGTAAATACTTATTCCCTTTAGCTGATGGCGGAAAGGGTCCCAAAATATCTAACGCCACCAGCTCATTAACCCGAGATACTTTAATCGATTGTATCGGCGGAACATATGGATGTTTAGGTGGCTTACGGCGGGCACAATCGGGACACGCGCGAACGTGACCGACGACATCCGTCGTCATGCCGTGCCAATAATAGTCTCGTTGCAGCGTCAATAGGGTTTTCTGCACCCCCAGGTGTAAAAGTGTGTCACAGTGCAAAGATCTAATCAGCTCATAGCGCAATGACGCGGGCACAACGAGACGCCAGTGTTCCTGTATCCCTTCCCTCCACATCAGTAACCCATCTCAGAGAGCAGTTTCCGAATTACCACCCGCACCGACTTCCTTACCCGCCCTCTCCGTTCGTTTCCGTAACGACACCAAAGAATCGTCCAACATTTGCTCCCGAATCCACACAGACCTTGGAAGACGCAAAATCCCGTCAGCCGGTCCCCCTTCAACCGGTCCCGGTGTAAGCGGAGGTTCGAGAACATCCACTGCCCGCGCGACAGGCTGAGGGGGGGGCTGAGCCGGTCCACACCTATGCGTCCCCGACGCACACGCACAAGGGGATTGTTGCGGCAACCTGGACAGTGCGTCCGCGTTAGCGTGACGCACACCCTTCCGATGGTGAATTTGGAAGGAGAATTCTTGCAACGTGTCCAGCCATCTCGCCAATTGTCCGGATGGCTGGTCCATCTTAAGAGCGTACTGCAAGGCCGCATGGTCCGTTCGGACAATAAACGACCGACCGTACAGATACGGTCGAAATTGGCGGAGAAAATACACAATAGCCAAAAGTTCCCTGCGAGTGACGCAGTAACGAGTTTCCGCGGGAGACAAAACCCGACTCCCGTACGCCACCACACGCTCAACACCACCTTTTGACTGGGACAACACCGCCCCAATCCCGGTGTCACTCGCATCAGTATCCAGAATGAAGGGATGTTCAAAGTCCGGATAATCCAACGTCGGCGCAGTAGCCAGTAGATCGCGCAGGCTCCGAAACGCCGCCTCCTCCGGCGGTCCCCACACAAATTTGTGCCCCTTCCCAGTAAGGAGATGCAAAGGCCTGGCGATAGTAGCGAAATTCGGAACAAACCTCCGGTAATATGAGGCGAACCCCAAAAACCGACGCACATCACCCACCGTGGCGGGGGTTGCCCAATCCCGGACACACGCAGTTTTCTCTGGATCCGTGGCCACCCCGTCCGCACTAACAATATGTCCCAAGTATCGAACGGAACGTTGCAGTAGATGACATTTCTTAGGCTTGAATTTCAAATTAGCAGAACGCATTCTGGCAAAAACGGCCTCCAACCGCAATAAATGCTCATCAAATGTGCGGCTGAAGACAATAATATCATCTAAATAAATGAGACATGTCTCCCACTGCAACCCCGTCAATACCAACTCCATCAATCTCTGAAAGGTGGCAGGGGCTGCATTCAACCCCATCGGCAGACAGTTAAATTGGAACAACCCCTGCGGCGTACGGAACGCTGTCTTTTCCCGCGAGGGCTCGTCAAGGGGAAGCTGCCAGAAGCCCGAAGAGAGATCTAGCGTTGAAAAAAACTTAGCCCCTGACAAGGCGTCGAGAGAATCGTCCATACGCGGCAGGGGATACGCATCTGCCACCGACACTTTATTCAACTTCCGAAAATCCACACAAAATCGTAATTTACCATCTTTCTTTTTAACCAACACGACAGGCGCGCCCCACGGGCTATTAGACGGAGATATAATATCCGCTTTCAACATGTCTTCCACTGCCCCTCGCACGTGCTCACGCTCAGCCGGACTCATCCGACGCGAGTTCAAGCGGATAGGGGCCGCGTCCCCCGTTTCGATGTGATGAGAGAGCAGCGAGGTGCATCCCAAGTCCAAATTGTCCGAGCTAAACACATCGGAATAGCTCGCTAATAATTTATGAATCGCACAACGCTGCTCAGCGGAAAGGGCCGAATTTTCCGCACATAGTTCGGCGATCCAACGATCGTCCACCCCTCCGTCGTGTGAAACACCACCCACCAGCCCCCCGTCCGGAATGTCACTCTGAGCCGTAAACGCCGTAGTGGCGTGTGCCACAACGGTACCAGCCGGCACACACACGCTTTCAGAACTCGCATTTAACACCTGCAAAAACGGGCGTTGATCCGGACGGACAATGGTTTGCGCCCCCACCAGTGCCAATCCGCCCGTAACAGCGGCGGACGGCGACAGCAAAATTCCACAAGCACCCTGCCGACCCGGAACCGGCTTCCGGTATCGTAGGGGAATGAGCATCTGCGAGCCAGGTGGAATATCAACTGAAACTTCCGATAACGCCTGCACCTGGGCAACCGGAGCCGGTCGCCCCCAGGTGGACTGTAAAAACGCCAATTTGCGGCCCCCTGGTAGTTCAATGCAATTTTCATTGATTCTAATTAGAATGGGCATCTTAGCCAAAAAATCCGTGCCCAACAAGCAAGGGACCGCCAGGGACCTCGAAATTAACACAACGCCCGAGGCCGAGACCCCCCCGATAGAAATATTAGCGTCCACCTGTCCCACGATGCCCATACTACCCCCGTTCGCAGCGATGCAGGAAGCGTAAGCCGGCCTCACGGCCCCCGGTGGGATGTTCAAAAGATGGAATATGACATCCGAAATAATGGTCGCGGACGCCCCGGAATCCACCAAAATACGCACGTCCACCCCTTGGATCGACCCCGGTACAGTGGACGAACCTGTAGCGGCCGCGACAACCCGCCGAGCCAACTTACGCCACTGCGTTATCGAGCGACAAGGCGCAGATACTGGCCTCCCATATTTTAGAACATCCGCGTCGCACAACAACGGCGATGAGTGAGGTGTCAGGCCTTGCCGGGTGTCTGGTGCGCACCGACTTGCCTGTGCCGGAGGGTCTTTCTTTGGGACGTCCGCGATCGAGGCCTCCTGCTGGGGCGGCCCCGGAACCCGGGCCCAGCAGTCCCTGGCATAGTGGCCCCGACGGCCGCAGCGGAAACAGTCGACGTCGGGTCGGCGCGCAGCAGGCACCCCGTCCCGACGTGGCCGCGCCGGCGGCGGAGCCCGCAGCCCCGGCCCGCTTCGAGCCGGCCACGGAGTGGAGGCGGCCGACAGCTCCTTTGGGCCGGTCGCATCCGGCACGTACACGGCCTTTGTAGGGTCCCACCCTACGGCCCCCCCATCGACGACAGGACCGCCCGTCCACGCCGTGACTTGTTTCCAGCGGCGGAGATTGAACTGGGCGTCCAAACACTTGGCCGCGGTCCGGGACGTGAGTTTCTCGTGACCGCACGCCGGCATAGGAATGCCCAGATCCCGGGATAACTCCAACATCTTCCCCAAGATGAGAGGTTCCAGCAGGTCAGGCTCCGTCTCCGGGTAAGCGGCCATCGCGAGTTCCAGCACGGCGCCCCTGTACGCTACAGGCGACTCCTCCGGTGCGCGTTGCCGCTGCACGAAGCGGCGATGGGCGTCATCCGGTGGCTCGTACGCGTCCGCCATTTCGTCGAACACTCCACGCAATGTTTTCTTCTTCGCAGCTTTTATAGAGCGAAAAAAACGAACAGACTCATCGTCAAGGAGAGTCGGAAGCACCTCCAGCGCCTCGGCGTCCGTCCACCTTGCCGTTCGTACCGCCGCCAAAAATCGACAAGCGAACGCACTCCAATCGCCCCCGATGGAGAACTCCTTAACAGTTGTAAGGTGACGACTGCGGCTCCTTGGCCTGCTTCCGTCCGTCACCGACTCTTCCGGCGGCAAGTTCAGCAAGGCGTCGCAACGCGGTGTCGCCAAGATGGCGGACGATCCTCGTGGCGGCCCCAAAATGGCGGCTTCCCGCCTTCCGTGGTGCGCCACGCCCAAGATGGCGTCTTCACGCCGCGTGGCCGATGGCGGCGCCATCGAAGACGACCCGGGCTCCTGCCGATCACCACCATCACCTTCCAACGCCGCCCTTGGCGTGACAAGGTCACACAACTCCGTGATGACGGTTTTTAGGGTCGCCAGTTGCTCCGCCATCCGGGTCCATCTTAAATCTTCGTCCTTCAACGCAGATGGGTCGGACGCAGCGGCAACCTCCTCCACACCCGGGCCCTCACGGATCTCTCCCTCCGCCGAAGTGAAGCCGACCTCAGGAGGAAGATCGTCGTCGTCCGATGATGAAGCCGACGCCGGAGATGGGATATTCTTCTTCCTCAGTTGTTTCGCCATGCCGTTTCACTTCTGACTCCAGTGTAATAAAAGGACTCGAACACTTCTCTCTGTCTTCGTGTCTTTATTCAGGTTCACGTCTTTACCCACACGGCACTCTGTTATAACTCCTGTATTTGTAGCCCCCGGCTATTCACTGCTATTATAGCTTCCTCTCCCCTCTGACTCTCTGCTTCATCTACTGTAACCTCCTCCCTGCAGACTCGCTGCTACCCCTATGCAGACTCCCGCTGCTACCCCTATGTGCAGACCCTCTGGCTGTCACTGTATGCAGACCCGCTGCCCACCCTCTCTGTGCAGCCCCGCTGCTGACTGCAGCCTCCTCGCTGCTTCGGGTCGGTCACCGCTGGCCAACGGTGCCGATCCTCGCTCCCCCCGTGTTCGTGGCGATCTCGCCACACCCCGCTTCGCCCTTCGTGGCCTTCCTCTGTTCCTGGTTCCCCGTCACTCCCCTTGCTCTTCCGGTTCCCCTCCTTCTATACTCAACCCCTCTGCCCCCCACGTGACCTAACTCCTCCCCCCCTGACGGCGCCTCAGAAGGGCCGTTTACAACCGCATTACATATAGAAAAACAGATGTAAACATTACACTGCATTGTAGTGCCTCGAGTCACTGCAAAGGTGACATCCACCGCTTAAATACAGTATTCACAAATCTAGTAAAAATATATTCTTAAAATGACCTGTGATTGTATGCATGTAACATGAGCCTTGAAAATGTACACCAATGGATGCATCTGCGTATCATTCCATGACTGTGACTCAATAATTTTTGTTCGGTCACGTTATGTGGCAACATCTCCGGCTGAATTTGTGGCCTCACATTCGTGATGAACATCTACATATGTAAAAGACTAAGGATGTCTGCAACAACTCAGCTGGCTTATAATTATATATTGCCATATCAAGAGTCAGATCGTTTGATTCACTTAGTGTCGTGCCTGAAAAAAAACCCAGAAATTGCCAATGGTGTCTTTAGATAAATCTTTGATAAAAAAAAAAATGCGTGAATGTTTAATTAAGATCTGCTAGATCGGCGTATGTTACTCCGGGTAGAGCTGGTTGATTATATTATAAAAGACAAAACTTCAAATTGCAAAAAGAAATACAAGAGTCTTTCTAGACTTAAGAGCATTTTAATGGAACCCCTCGTAGTATCTTGTTGCTGCCTGGTCGTACGTCACCGGTTCGATCTTCCAGAGTGAAGGTGAAAACGACGGTCACGGTATAAATAGGCATGTCACAGCATCGTGGTTGGCTGGTAGGTGATGTGTGGTGCGTTAAATCGTGGGTACTCCCTACCTCTTACAAGATATCTAGCCGGCATGCAAGGCGAGGCCAAATTCTCTCTGTAAGGGGCATCTCTAGAACTTCCTCAGGTGGAGGATCTGCTGCAAGCAGTGGCACGAGCATAGAAATTTCAGGGCTGCGCCTTTTATCTCTTAGTTCCTTAACAATACTGCACTCTAAGTACTCATACACTCTTGAATGCTCCAGTTTTAACTCCTTCCCATGAAATTGTATTTGATAGTATCGGGATTTAGCGAAGCCTATGACCACATCACTACCCACAATGCACCCGGGTTGAGCCTGGAGGCTGGTGCTCGGACGGGCGACCACGATGCAGCAGACGGTGTGGTATGTGGTAGTATCAATTGTTGTACTGTATGCCACCGCTCCGGCGTCCTGCCTTCGCTCACCCGCATTGACCAGCTAAGTGACACATTTAGACTGCAATGGTAATAATGATCGTAACGGGTAAAGGTGCAGGCCTGGATTGACTTGTGCGTGCCACTGCTGGTGGAAGGGCCTCCACTAGAGGGGGCTAGAGAGCGATCGAGAGGGAATTTGGCCTACTTTTTAAATCCTTTATATTAAGTTCGCTTGCTTGTTTGCGTGATTGCGTGCTTGCTTGCTTGCTTACGACCGTGCAAATCTTTCGGTCGTTTTTTAACCCACTTCCCGTGATCCAATCGAGCTGACATTTTGCACACAGACTCGTTGTGCGTGACAATAAATTTTCGTGAATTTTTTTTCCAAAATTTTACACTGTTTATGGAAACAAAATTAAATATTTAATTACCAATTGCTTAATGGTGGCAGACAATCATCTGACCCATAGGTGGCAGCCATCTCAAGCCAGATGACGAGAGGACTCTAGCCGCCACACATATAAAGGATTTATAGTGAAAAACTTTGTTTTTACGGATTAATTTTTTCCCTGATGGTTCAGGAATCTTGGAAGAGGTGCCACGGGTGACGAGATGTTAACTACCTTGGCTGGTATGGAGGAGGTCGTCGGTTCGATCCCGGCCCTGATGACTGTATATTTGGAGTTTACATGTTCTCTCGGTAGTCGCGTTGATTTTTCTCAATGTTCTCCCGCTTGTCCCTCCATATTTAGAATCAACATGCGTTTAGCTGCTATACATTTCCACATGATAGCTCTCATTTGTGGACAGGTGGCTTCTGAACAAGAGCTGTATAGCGTAGTGAGCCTTACCTGGTAAAATACAATTTGTTTTGCTTAGTTTAGGTGGCGAGCATCAACAATCGACCCCACCACACACAACCTGCTCGATCGACTAAATTATAAACTACACTTTTATTTTACCAGGCATAGAGCCAAATGCTCTAAACGCGTGTTTCTAAATGTGGAGGGGAAAACCAGAGGACCCGGAGAAAAAAAAATCCACGTGACCACGGGGAGAACATGCAAACTCCAAATATACAGGCATCGGGTTCGGGATCGAACCCACGACCTGCTGTATACCAGGCGAGGTAGTTAGCAATAGTATTACTGTGGCGCCCCAATGGTTGTGCCCATCTATAACAGCTGAGTGGACGAAGGCGCTTAGGCAGTGGGTTATGGTTTAAGAAACGTGCCTCGTTTAATTTCAACTGCTAACAGCGGCGCCGCGAGATCGAATCCAACCGGCGGTGCATTTTTCTGTGCTTTGCCGCGTTACAACCGTGGCAGGAAGCGTCTCTTATAACCGTAATAGCCGAACATCAAAAAAATAAATAAAAAAAGGCCAAGAAATGACGGGGTGGAGTGGGTCTTCATAATAGGACTTAAGCGTCAGGGTTCGCGTGACCTTTCCTTGCCCGTTTGTCTCCCTTGCTCCCTCCCCGGATCTGCGTTAGATTGCGCCTCTATGCCTCTGCCTCCCCCGCCCTCCGTACACTCTAATTGCCAATTACCCGCCTCGCAAACACCGTCCATTCGATGAGAGAGAGGCAACATTGTGACGTCATTGGAGTGTCCGTTGTGGTGGTGGTGGGTGGCCAGTGACGTCACACACACGTGTTATATCACCTTCGCTCGTAAGTGGTATAATTGAGTGACGATAAATCAGCATCTTCCAGCTCCCCAAATCGTGTCGGCCTTGGGGGTTCTTCGACCATAATTCAACCGCGCGCGCGGTCACGGTAACGGGTTGGTGAGAGAGAGGACCCCATGCAACTATCGCTGGCGTTAGCCGTGGCCAGCCCAGTGCCCCGTGTGGGGGAGGGGGGGGGGCCCTGTGCTAACCACAGCGCCACCGCTCAACCAGGGACTCTTGAGGGAGCACGCGCTGAAGGCAATTTGAACGTAATAGGCGCCGGTCAAGAGGCCGCTCTCAAGTTCTCAACCACGCAAGCCACTTTTTTTTTTCTTCTTTGGTTCTTTCGGTTAAGTCACGTATAAAGATAAAATAATAAAATAAATAATAGCATATTACGACGTTTCGATTGCAACACAAGCAATCATCATCAGGTATAAAAGAAATAGCAACAAAAATCTAACCAGAAATCTATAGACAGACACACAAGCAGACAGACATCACAAAGACACATAGAGAGAGAACACGTATCGGCAGAAAGAGAGAGGTCGTTTCTGTGACGAGGCCTTAAATATAGAGAGGAGGCGGGGGCGGAGAGAGGGAGGGGGCAGAGAAAAAATTAGCATGTCAATTTCTGTTGAAAGGGGAGTTGCCCCCCACCGCCCCGCCCCCCCCCCCTCTACCCCCCCCCCCCCACTGCCCCCCACAATAAATGTTTAGATAGACGACTTGTGAGACTTTATTATGTATGCAAAATTGTCAAACTATATAACAACAATTAACTGAAGTATGACTGATAACTATGTAACACGATTTTTGTTTCTGGGTAGTAAGTGTTATTTTCTAATTGCCTATGAATCAAAAGTATAGAAAATGGCTGTTATTCCCCACAAACTTTGCTTTTGTGACCAGGACTTTATGTGAAGGCATGACACAAATTCGCCCGTTTCCTCATTGATAATAGGTACATTCAAAATATCACTGTCCTGGTCACAAAAGCAAAGTTTGTGGGGAATAATAGCGATTATCTGTACTTTTGAAGCATAAGCAATTAGGACATAACACTTACTACCCAGGAACGATTTTTTTTGTTTTGTTACATAGTGTTATTAATGGAGTGGATTATTCTCTTTGCTTTTGTGTCCTGGTCACAAAAGCAAAATTTGTGGGGAATAATAGCCATTATCTGTACTTTTGAGGCATAAGCAATTAGGAAATAACACTTACTACCCATGAACAAAAAATAAAAAAAAATGTTCGACTGATTATTTGCACCCTCCAAAACTGTTGGCTGATATTATCTTCGGCGGGCAGTATCGCGTCGAGACAGACTTTAAAGTCTAAGTCTCTATTTGTAGATCGAATAACATGGTACGTTATTTTGCGGTCGTGCATTTTTCAATGTTAATTTGACGGCCTCCCTCTATTTTGTGTTTCCCATGCGCGAACACAAAATGTTTCAAATGACCCCCGCTCTTTGTCTGTGCGGCTAATTGCTGTTCTCCCGTGCCTCCTGAGTGCCAAAGATTGCGAGTCTCTGGTGGCCTCCCTCGTGGTTAAATAAAGGAGATTAATCAATAGGCTCGGTTAGAAAGGGGTCAGCTGTGAATGTTTGTTCGCTTGCGGTGACGTCACTCACCGTTGTCTCACCAGTGACGTCATGCCTCCAACACCACCACTCACCACCACCACCACTCTGAACACGTGTAAATAACAAATTACATAAAGTAGTATGTGGGTCGTCTTGGAAGAGAATGCGAGTGCCCACACTTTACCCCACCACTGCATGTAGTTGTACCCGCCGTTTACATTTTAGGGTGGACCAAGGCCGACGGGACTTTGAGAAACCTTTAATAATAATCATTGTTTCAACTTCCACGCCGGCAGGTCAAACCGGCGATCTCCGAATGATCCAATGTGGTGACTATCGCACCACGGCAGCTTCCTCCTCGCGAGTGAGCAGTCGATGTTAACTATCACGTCACACGCGGCACGTGTGGAGTCGTGCTTGTGCGGTTCGATTATATAGCGAGGTGTGTATGTTGAGCCTTTTTGCGCACCGTACGTAGCTAATCGGAGGTGCGGGGGGGACAACAAACTGCACACACAAAAAACACCGCAAATGTTACGCGTGATATTTTTTTGTGTGTTTAGCATCGTGCACACCACGATCGCTAAACAAACGAATATACTTCTTGGAGGGACGCAACTTTATATTTAAAAAATAACAACATCACAGGACTACTGTATGAATAGTTAGGCAAGTTATTGAAGGATGACAAGAATCAAAACGGTGATGAATAGAAGAGCGAGAGCAGATTGGTGCGCTGCTGGAAACACGAACTCGATGATGACCGGTTTCAATCGGCTCATATTACAGTACCCGCGATGACAGAGACTAGAAACATGAATACTGACAAAGTTAATTAAAAATAAAATATAGAATAAAGTGGCAAGAAGGGTGTTGAGGAGTTGCTTGCGATAAAATCCAGAGAGAACGTGAAACTAGAAACAATACTTACGAATTTCGATTTAAAGCTTTCGTGACTGCAGGGATTCATCTTCTTGGTTCTTTCGGTAAAGTCGTCACGTAGCAGGGAAGTAATAAAATAATAAAAATAAAACATAATAAAATAATTATCACGACGTTTCGGCCACAACGCAAGCAGCCGTTCTCAGGTGAAGAATGAAACACCACCAAGCTTGGTGGTGCGTTGTGGCCGAAACGTCGTGAGAATTATTTTATTATGTTTTATTTTTATTATTTTATTACTTCCCTTCTACGTGACTTTACCGAAAGAACCAAGAAGATGAATCCCTGCAGTCACGAAAGCTTTAAATCGAAATATAATAATATAATATTATAATAGTATTATATGATTTTAATATATTATTAGATAAATGTATTAATTTATTTCATTTGATATTATTTTATTATATTATTGTATTATGTTTTATATTTTTTATTTTATTACTTCCCTTCTACGTGACGACTTTACCAAAAGAACCTATAAGATGAATACTTACGAAATTGCATAAAAACGCGCCTAAAGAAGGAAGACGATTCGTGCACAAGCACGGAAGGCTTTCTTTACTTACTTGAGCGCACGGACAGATTTCCAACGTGGGTCTTGCCTGCGGTGGTATTTTTTTGCGCTCACGTTAATTCACAACGAGATGACGTCACAGGTAATGCCAACACAGCGTGATTTGTCGCACGCGACTACGTTCTTGGCTGAAAAACCGTATCCTTTTCTGCAATTAATAGCAACATAACTGCAAATAATTATACTGGACCATCCATAGAAACGTTATCGTGACACCCCCCCCCTCCCCGTTACAGAGGGATAGATGGACAGAGCTGATGCACAACGCGTTCCAACTGCGGTTGACAGCGTCAAAAAAAAAAACAACCCGCCAATTATTTAAATCAACTACCATAGCGTGGTTGGCATGGGGCTCTGGTGCAAGGAATTGAATGGGGCACCTTTGCCCAATTTTCGTCGCCTTCGCAGCATGTGACCCTGCGCAGTTGCACCGCCTGCACACTCGATCGCTTACGACACTGACTCGTCATCACCACCACCACCACTAACTCCAACCGCTCCGCTGTCCTCCAGTCCTCCGCATCACCCCCACCCCCCTGGCCACTCTTCACTCCTCCTCCTTTCACCACCGCCCCCCAATCTCCCTCTACGCCCCCCCCCTCCCCGACCTTCATTCCCCATGCCCCGCCCCCCTCGCTGCTGGGACGCGGAGCGCGCAGCCTCCTTCCACGCGCTCCGGCACGCGACTCGGCCCGAGGTGGGAGCCCTGTGCATGCTTCTCTGGTGCTTCTCTATACCCGTGACGGCATCACACGCGTGTGCCTCCTATCTCTTCTCGTTCTCTCTCGTGTGTGTGTGTTGCGTGTTCTATTGTACGGTGTGGTACAATGAGCGTCGATATTAGAACGTGTCTTTCGTGAGTGTGGGTTGCCTGTACATGTGTATGTGCACGTGTTTTTTGAGACGTCTCGTACTCCGTGTTCGTGTGACATGCATAGCAGTGCCCACATGGGTATGACACCCGCTATTCTCTTCCGCTCGTGTATGTGTGCACTGTTATTGTAGTGTGCGTTGTACATGTCGATAAAAGTGTCATTGGAGAGTGTTTTTTGACTTGAGATTGATATGTGAGCGTTCAATGTAACATACGTAGCACTGAACACGTGTGTGCTATGCACGATTCTCTTTACCCATACAGCATCAAATGCGTGTCTATGTGTGCATTGTGGATAGTATGTATTGTAAGTGTGTGTGTCACGACATTATTTTAGTGAGTGGGTACCTGTGCATGTTATTTAGACATCTTTATATGTAAAATGTACGTATGTGTACCCTTATTACATCGTGGGTAGCTGTTAGCGCTTCGCGCTACGATCCTGGTGACCCGAGTTCGAGTTCCCGTTTTCGGAGCAACATAAGTGATGGTTATCTGAACCCCTAGGTCGACTCAGCCTCAAATGAGTAACAAGTGCGGTGTGTACACCAGAGGGTGCGGTGCTGGCCACCCCACCCTCTGGTGTACCGTGCCGGCCTTCTTAGGTGCTCGCTAACAGCACTTGCCCCAAAAGTCTGTTGAGGCTATATGGGGCGTTTTTGTCATGTGACATATACATGTGAATGTACGTGTGTGTGTGTGTGATAATGTATGCTTTTCAGTTTGTATACTGTGTTCACGTTTGTATATATTTTAGAAGCGACGTATGATCTGTATTCAAGTTATCTGCATTTAGGCACAGTGTTTTGTACGTGTAGTGCTGCGTGTGTGATTCTCTATGTCACTGGGTTAGTGACTTCAACATGGGACATGTTAGCTGTGTCTTTGTAGTGAAATAAGTGGAGCTTATCTCATTACGCACGTCTGTAAAATGACTCACGAGTACTGCGCTATGCAGTATATATATATAGACTGTATGTCCTGTTTATATACTGCGGGTATAAAATCAATGCGTGTGCCCTGTGTCTTCGCCACGCATTGTTTACAACAGTGCTGTCCATTCGGCGATGTACTATACATAGAATGTATATTCCCGTGTGCATTATTAATGCACGTCTGCATTGATTACATTGTAACATGTGTATAGCCTGATGTGACATTACATATTGTGCCTGCTGTATTTGCGGCGATTAAGAACTCCTCGTCACGACCGTGACTTGTGATGAAAGAACATCGCGTGTTATATGTGCTGTGGTGACGCGCGCTAGCGGCACTAAGGGGACTTATAGTGAGCACTGTCGTCGGTTCGATTCCCTGCTTGCGAAGCGGTATATGAACGCAGTCTGGTTGTCTTTTAGGTCGGCTCGGTCTAAAAACAAAATAGCCAGAGTGGCGCGTTCATTCTTAACATCAGCATCACGCACCACCGGCCGAGACAAACTCATCCCAGCGCCGCTGTCCATTTTTCGGTGGTGCTGAAACCATCGCCACCTCTACCACCAACGGCTACCACCCCATTCTCGTTGTATGGCGTGTCGCACTTAATAGGCGCTCGCTGACAGCACAATCTGGTGTGTACAGCTTGAAAGCGGCGACTGTGTTTATAGTGGTGGCGGTGGGTGGTGCTGTTGTTGTTGGTGTGTTTATGCGAGCACATCAAAAGCGTGTAGGCTGTGCACGGTGTGAGGCACTGCGGATGCGTCGCTTGGTTCGCTCGCTCCCTGGGCCGGAGAGCGCCGTTGCGACTCTGCGGGGGGAATTGAAATCAAAACGCGGGCACCACTCATGGGATGCGCTGCGCAGTGTAGACAAAATACAACAACAACAACAACAAAATAAAATAAAAATCGCTCGTGAATTTTTTTGGAGGACAAAACTTTTAATTAGCCTTATGGTGCGTATCGTAGTGTTTATCAATAACTTTGCGTTTTTTTGTTGGCAAATATAGCAATTGTACACAGGGGCTTTTTGAAGGCACGTTGAGATGACTCCTATGTACCGTTCCTGTTAGTACTATTTTTCCTCCACATACACTTTAAGTCGACAAATAGACTAAATAGTATATCCTGCTTTTAAAATACACCATTAGTAGCCAATTCGACCTATAATTGTCATATGTTGTTGAGGTGACACATGTGCTAATGCTACCTCAACATGTGCTCATACACCACTGCCGACGCGGCATGTACACCGTTGAATCCACCCCACACCCCCGGCCCCCTCCATAAAATTGCGATTACAATAAAACATCACGTTTTTCAATACGCTTTTCACCAAACAGATGCTGTACATGGACCAACATTGCACAATAGGATTGTCGAAGGGCGCTTTTGAGCAAGCGAATTATTTTAGTCCGCTTTACCCGTGCCACCATTGCACAAAGCCGATTTTACACGAGGTTTGGCCCGAACACCTAACCCCGAGCGTTTGTCCCTTGTATTTATATTAGATAAATACGGATGGACGTTGGAGGTGCAAAGACATATATAGTTTGTACTATAATTGTATTATGAACCACCACCCAATAGAAATATACGGAACTGACAAAACAGCGATAACATGAAGGGAGAAGCATTGTCTGCTTTTTACTTTGCACGTTCATCGTGTGCAGACAGCCGTCGCAACTCTATAAATTGCTCGGAGAATTTTCTCTTTAAAACAATTCCGTTTGTAATTTTAGTTAATATTTTCTCACCCAGTTTTCCGTGTGGGTGTGTGTGTGTTTTGTTTATTCATGTGATGCTCGCGCTAAGGAAATGCTCATCTGGACACACACACACACCACGCCTTATCAGCAGAACACAGTCTGGCATGATAATTAACAGGAAAAAACCCCAACACACACATTATTTAAATGAGTTATAACGCCACAAAGTAACTTATGTGTGCCTTTACGTGGATAGATTTAAAAAAATATATAAATCAGTAATTGCCGAGCGGTTTGTAAATCCTCAATGTGTAAGTGTAATATTTTTTTTTTACCAAATTGTAATTGTTTCCGATAATTATTTTCACACAAAATTACATTCTACACATATTTGCATGCATACATCACGCTATCTAAATTAATTGCACGTGCATTTTATATGTACATATATATCCACAGAGTTAAAATGCTAATTGTGTAGTTTTCTCCTGCGTTTGCAACGGTAGTCGAAACTAAACAGATGCCGCTCTCTCACACACACACATACCGACGCAAATAAGGCACCGTCTAATAGCATTTCTTGCAGTGTGTGTGGTGCATTTGATTAAAACAAAACAAAATACGGAAATGGAGACACAAATTAATTCATTTATACTTGAGCGCGAGATTATTTGAGAACCATTCCGACTCTATTTCCCGCCTTGATAAGGTTTCATTACTTTCCAATAGCATCAATCCGCACATTGACTTACGGCCAAATTATTTGCAGACAAAAAGTAATCAGGCTGTCTGTTGAAAATGAGTTTCCTTCATTGGGATAAATGTGCCGCTTCACTTTATGAGTGGCTCACCTAAAACGCATGGTGCCGTAATTTCACGCGCAGCATTCGTGCTGCGCACATTCACTCCCGCTTACACCCAGAGCGTTATTCGCTTGAATATCACATTGGGGGAAAATATTGGTAGGTTGTCCACCTGTATTGCACACTTTATTTGCACACGTGTATCGTAACGCTTATTTATTCAATAAACCATTATATATTTTTACTTATTTATTTCCGTAATCGTAAGCAACATTGTAATTTGGCTTAGACGTTAGATCTTCATTGATTCACGTGATAACATAAATGAGTTGTGCCGCTGTATATCTCGAGCGTATTGCGGCGTGGTGACATCACACGAGCGTAGTATCCAAAGGGTATATGTAAGAAAAACGGTCCGTTTTTTTTATGAAAGGTTTTAATCTGAAAGCGCGATAATTTCGGCAGCTCACAACACATCCGATTTAAAATACAGCAGTCGGATTCTTTGAGCGGAGATGCAATTTTAGCTCGCATTCACGCCATCAAATGCGCTTTACAACTGCTTGTTCGAACTCCCGTTCAAGTAATTACACCATTGAGGAATTCACAAATAGTGACCGCGAGTGCTTCTGGATGGTGAAAGCGATTGGCTCAGAGCTTGCGTTTGGCCAGGTCACGTAAGGTGTTCAAACAGGCTTCTCTCATCCGAGGACTCCTTGTTAATTCTTTGAAGAATTGCAACACTTTTTTTTGCTGAAATTCAAAGACGAGCTGTACATTTTCATTACATTTCAAAGGAATTGTTATTCCTGTATTTCTTGTTTTTTAATCAGAGTTGTTTGTAATACTCGGGAAATGTAATTTAACTGAGGGTTCAATTTGACCCCAATCACCCTTCCTAAAAATGGAAATAAGCAAAAATTCATCCAAATAAAATAAAATACAAATTAGTATATACAGTACCATATGCACATATTTTAACTAAAATTAGGAAATTAACATGTTTAAGTTGTATATTTAAAAAAACCAATTTGCACCAGAAATTAAAAGGAAAGGCTGTGCCACTGTTATATATTTCTCGTTATGACGCCGAGATGGCAATGTATTTTTGAACAATTCTTCAGTTCTTTATTTAATGGGTTTATATATTCACTAGGAATAATTGTCGTCCATCGTGATTATTCATAACCCGTTAGTCCTGTTTTATCTCATTCCAATTTGCCTATGGGTTAAATCATACCCTCCTGGCCTTAAACAGCAGCTGTAGTACACTACCCCTGGTTGCAAAATATGATCACGTACGCAATCATAAACAGTCATATATGCACTACTCTTGAGTCAAAGTTTATCTACCACTGCAACATAATTCACGCCTGATTGTGTGCATAAACATGCTTCTTTCATTCACTGCAAATGGGCACTTGGGAGTAATCACCTCGATTTCCAAGAACTCTCCCTGACACTTGGTAACGGTGTCTTATGGTTGTTATTGTTTGGACTTGCATCACACTGGGATTTTTGCACACAGCGTTGTAATATGGTGGGTTTTTGTTCTTTCTGGAAGATTTGCTGGTTTATCCAGGATGTTTCTGTTGCGCGTCGTCGCTTTAAGATGTTCTCTGTTCAGATTTTGTTTGTTGCGGTTGCACCCGACTCAAGAGCGCATGGCTCACAGGGCTATACCTAATAAACGAAACTTTAACTTTATTACTATTGCGACGGTGTTGTTTCCCACTTTTAATGTGGTGTGAACCTTTGAAGTGATACACTGCCATCACAAGCAACTCTAACTTAGATCCAAAACGGCAGAGAATCAAAGGCATGTGGAGAATTTAAGTTTTTTTTATTACAGTCAGATTCAAATGTTACATCTTTTCAAATTAAAAAAAAGTGTTAAACGTTCAAATTTCTGAATTAAGTTCTTAACGGCAATGATTCATTCTCAACATACCGATTGAGCTACATATACATTAACTTGGAGATTAGTATCAATTTCAAGTTAACTATTTGGGGATAATTTGTCTCAGGTAAAGCTATCATATTGACCTTGAGAGTGTTTTAGATGGGACATTTAGGTCAGCGCCATTCTATTGCAGAGGGTTACACGAGCCTTAATAATGTCCGCAGGTTACACAATACCGCAATTTGGACATTTCATCCAGGGGTTGACACCTCCTCGAACACAGGACCTGAATCTCCCTCCCCCATGGCATCCATGCTGTTGACTCCCTATCCCTATTCAAGTCCACACTCAAGACCTAATTTTTTGTTCCTTTGCACTGAAACTGACTGCCTCTTTCTTCTGTATAAAATAGGTGTGCCCACTGTTTTGGTTACGGCTAAGATGCACTCGCATAGTGAATCTCTTTTACTCAAAATTGTACTTCGTAATAATAATAATTTCGTACATTTGATGTTTACGAAATTCTTACGTGACAAAAGCGATCACGAAGGTGAAGATATTCAAATAAAGTATCTACAGTCGTCTCACAGTGGAGGGCAATGTTGCTATGCGTAATCTCAATTTCACGGTACAGGCTTCGCTCGCTTTATGCGGGGATATGCGTTCGAACAAAAGGGCTTACAGTACACAAACAACGTGGTCCCACGTTCCACCACATAGTCGTGTACGAGTGAATTAAAACCGCGTCACATAGCGCATTTTGGTGAAAAATAGGTGCGCTATATGTACGCAAAATCGCACAAACTGAACCCACACAATGAGGCGGACCTGCAATGTATCAAACGTGGAAAATTTGAACCAGGACGCTGACACGCAATGACCTACCCTTTTTGAATGACGTGGCGGCGATCTTTAAAGTCCACTAGGCAGCAGACCGCGCGCACTCTGCGGTCGGCACGCCCACGGCAATAGCCAGGGGCGGCCCGCCGGATTCGAACCGTGAACCTCTGCAACATGCGGCGAACTCACTCCCGCCAGGCCGGGTCGCCGCCCCAATTTGTATTACGCACGATTGCGTGAGCACTGGCAAAAGGGTGCTGCGCCCATCCATCCGTACGGCTCCATGGCCTCGGTTCGTGCTGCTCCAACCCCACCGCCCTTTCTCTCCTTCCCTACCGCTGGGGGAGATGGAGGCGGGGGTTTGGAAACGATTGTTCATAAAGAATTTTTCTTTTTCAACCTTCATGCCAAGTTTTAGTTCACATTAGGCCCTTTGGTTGAAGCGGACATTCATGACAGAGGGGAACACTCGGCAGAGGGATGCCAAGATGGGAGCGCGAGCGGGGGTGGGCGTATCCCTGATGATAATCAAAAATTCATCGTCAAGCGTCCGTAGACAAGGTTAAATGATGCTTACGGCATACATGTTCCCCTGTGTGCTTCCCCGAACCCGTACCATGCAGAGGCATGGGAGAATTAGTTCCCACGTGTTCCGCCTTGGCTTAATCACTGCATTAGGCTATTCCGCGTCAAAACATCGATTGCTATTATTGTTTACTCCCATCGTTTTTTCTTAAAACAAAAACATAGCCCTGAAATTGAACACGATACCTTTTCCACTGCCATATCCGAGCCGAGCCAGTGCTTGGCCTTCACCGTGCAGGTGTTGCGTTTTCTTTCACTGGTTATTTGGTAAGTCGATCTGGAACTAAACCTTACGAGACATCTGAATCTGGCTTGGGGTTATGCAGGTGCCAGGGGCAGTGCTAATGACTAATTAATTGTGTGTGACATCGGAGAGTACACTGTAAGGACACGACATCAATGCAACATCTGCGTGTGCATCAAACCCGTTCGTTGTCATGTGTGTGACATCAGCAGCACGGCTTGGGTTCTGAAGTGGAAAAAACGTCTGGTTCAGGAGCTGCCAGCTATAATGGGAAATATGCATCTGTAAGT
>NC_083789.1:8028686-8350657 GCF_015708825.2 Lethenteron reissneri | reverse complement strand
GATCCTCAGGTCCAATGTGGTGAGATAAAGTGTGGATATTCCAAACCCTTTTCCATGATGTTTGGCCAGTTGTGGAAGTGTAGGCCAAGCACCCTCTGGAGGAGCTCTCGTGAGCTTACTCGATTGGAGACGCTTCCACCATCATGGGTGAGAGCCAGGCATTACAGGACTGCACCCTTTTCCACCGAGAATATCGATATTATTGATGCTTGTTTACCCATATTTTTCCGCCCTGTCAACGCAGGTGGCGATATTGCTGTGTAATCCGAATGTAGTAATTTGTAATAATTATTTTTAGCACTGGGATCTTTGGCCAAGACCAATTACATTGTATTGTTTTAGCTTTTATATTCTATGGTCCTATCGGTAAAGTCACGTAGATAGAAAAAATAATAACAGTAAAATAATAAAAATAAAAAGTGAATACAAAATAAACAAATATCACGACATTTCGTTTTCTTTTTTATTTCTCCCGACGACGATTGCTTGTGTTGCGATCTAAACGTCGTGCTATTTTTATTATTTTTTATTTACTTTATTTTTTATATTATTGTTATATATTTTTTCTATCTACGTGACCTTACAGAAAGAACCATAGAATATGCATTCCTGCAGTCACGAAAGTTTTAAGTCAACATTTTTTTTAGCTGTGGGAGGAAACCGGAGAACCCAGAGGACACCCATGCAGAACAGGGGGGAAAACATAGAATTGCCGCAGAGTCGGAAATGGAACTCTTTCTGTGAAACACGCACGCACGTGTGAATGTTGAACTTATTTCGCACCGTACGTAGCCAGCCGCACTAATCAGAGGTGCGGGCGGAAGGACAATCGACTAAACGGAAAAAGCAGTTCGCAAAAAATGAGTTTTCAGTCTAGGATTTAAAAAGTTGCATAGCTCCGAATGGCTTCATAATATCGGAAGGAAGACCCACGTCATCACAGCGCCAACCTGTGAGCCAGGTCCAAGAATGGGATTGTCAGCTCATGTGAAGCCATGTTCAAAAGATGTTCAGATATAAATTATAATTCTTCGCCCTTTGATGATGTAATTATTATTATTATCAAATTACATCAGGAGTATACTGTAAACATGAAGTTTCACAGGATAATAAACATTTCGATTTAAAGCTTTCGTGACTGCAGGAATTCATCTTCTTGGTTCTTTCGGTAAAGTCACGTAGAAGGGAAGTAATAAAATAATAAAAATAAAACATAAAATAAAATAATTCTCACGACGTTTTGGCTACAACGCAAGCAGCCGACTTTACCGAAAGAACCAAGAAGAGGATAATTAAAAATTAATGGATCCCCAGAAAGTGGAGTCAATAGACTGAGCAAGCCACTGTATTTGCTACCAAAAGCGCATTCCGTAACAATAAAATGCAGTAGTTATTTGCGGTTATTTATCAAGGGTACTTTTTCGTAATTTTACCCAAATTTCATCCTGATTGCGCTATCAGCGTCAGATCTCTCGCAGAGCAGTGAAACTCATCATGTTAGAGATATCCTTCTGATATCTTTTAAAGTGACCTCTGGCCCACTATATAGAGGGCAATATTTTCACACTCGCTCTGCATATGAGAGTAATGTTCATCGTATGACAGTCAAATCGATATTTTAATTGTCAAAACTGATTAGTATTTTTGCCAAGTTAAGCACGGAATAATGAGACCACAACTTGAGAACCCGGGTATATAATCACAGTATCTGCACCCAGGATCTCAACAGTGCCAGCTAGCGCTCTGACCTCTGTGCACATGGCCTCTTCAACAAAAACTTCCAAAAAGAAGGATTTCAAACAACTATTACGTGGCTTTTTTCTCGCCCATCAATAGCTCATCTCAAAAGATACCGCTACCATTGGTGGATTCGAACAGTGCATTCGTACGCTCTTTAGTGTAGACGGATAAGAAAACATTTTTTTAAAATAAGCGTAAGAAAGTCACCATTTGTGAGTAGGGTGTTAGAAGCTCAGTCTGCAGTGCTTTTTACTGTTCACCAGGGCAATATATAATTGCTTTTAAATTGATGATGTTTAAAATTGCAGCAGTGAACGTAATCCTGCGCACATTTAGGAATATTAGGTGGTTGCCAAGTTTAAATAATGGACGTGAGCACATTAGCATCAGTTTTTGGTGCTATTGCCAAGATTGTCTGTGGGGCAGATACATTGCACCTAATGTAGATACTGTGCTACTTTTCAAATGCACAGGCTTCTGCATGTACTGCAATAGTACAGTACACGTCTGGATTAAAAAAAAAATTAATCCGCAGAAATACGTTGTATAGCACAATCTATAAACTCATGGCATACAAAAAAAAATGTTACAGTTGTACTTGCATGTCAACTCTATTCCAATAGATGTGGGATGCTGTCGTGGTATGATGGTCATCAATGCAGATGTCTTCATAATCAACGTTTTTCGGTTAGATCGCGTTATTTATAAATGTGTCGTAACCCTCCACCACCCGACATGGCCAATCAGCAAAAAAGTGTCACGCTGACAAAATACACTGCTTTAGCCACCCGGTGTGTTGAAGCGTGAAACCACAACATTTACAATTTTGAGTACGACGTTTAGCTGGTAATTGCATCCAGCGTCATCGGGCAATTCTGGCGAATTCTGGCGAATTCTTGTCAACGTGACACTTTTTTTCTGATTGGCCGTGTCTGGTGGTGGAGGGTTACGACACATTTATAAATAACGCGATCTAACCCAAAAACGTTGATTATGAATAATATTGGTCGCGAAAGCCTACGTATTAAACAAATGTCTCCAGTTTGATTTGATCGCTTGGTTCTGGCAGTTAATACAATGGCTGGCAAAAATGTATTAAATGCCCAGTGCCTCTGTTCAAGCATGAATGGCTATGCCACAGTTAGTCGATTGGCAGGTCACTTTTTGGGGGGGGGGGGGGGGGTAAAGTGTGGGTTCTTCCACCTCTTCCAAAACGTCTGGCCAGCATGGAAGAGCAGGCCAAAATCCATATAGAGATTTTTTGGGGGGGTTAGATAAATATAAAGGTGTCGTTAAACCTGCCACCACCCGACGCAGCCAATTAGTAAGGTTTGTCACGCAAACAAAACGTGCCAATTAGTTACCAGTTCAGCACACCGGTGTGTGGAGAGTAAACCCTCAACATTTACAATTACCCAAAAAAAAAACCTCTATTATGGATAATATTGGTCGAAAAAATGTCTACGTGTTAAACTGACGAGGCCAAAAAACACCCTCGCTTCAAAGTTGGGCCCAAAACGGACGCGTGCAAGCAACTGCAGGGCTGCCCCTTTGCCTTTTATGCTCAGGATATGTAGATAGTCCCGTGTGAGCTACCGTGACTTTCCTCTCACATGAACAATGCATACGGTATTTAATAATGAATGAGCAAGCAAGGGGTATTTCACTTTGCCGAGCACGAAATCTCAGATGATATTTTGAAGGAGGCTTGTACTGTGGCCCCGAGACATTGCTACAAATCGACTATGTGCCCCAATGCCGTACGTGTGATATGTCCTGAACATGACACGCCAAGCGTTATTTATTAATTGAAAAATGCTCCCATCTCACATTTGTCAGCAAAAATACAAATGTAAACTTAATTACGTTGGCAAATAATGAAAAAAACTGTTTTTAAATTCCCGGATTTTGCAATAGGTTTCAATAATATATATATACTGTACGTGATTAACAGGCAGTGAAAATGAAATGAGCATGAGATTTAAAAAAAACGTTAGTCAGTGTCGGGCCTAGTTAGGGATTGTGAGGGACTGTTTTATTTACTTTATCAAACGCACAAATACCGGCAGTAGTGGAGTTGAGTGGTTCACAATCGGAAGTTTTGCGAGAGTTCGAATGCTGGTTGGGGCTTGGCTCAGCAGAATCCTGCCAGGATCGATCAAAATTTTTACCACTTCATGAGGACATCAACAGCATTCGTGCTATGGAGACTCGCCCCTGCCATAGGAAAGGACAATTTACACCACTAACTGATTACTAATGTAGCATAATCACAATAAAACACATTCCAAATGATTACTAATCTACAACTCGCATCGTAACAATAGCCTGATTACTAATCTAGTATATAATTACAATCACTCCCCCCTTGAATCTTTGCACCTGATGAGTTAATGAGTTAATGATGACGTCACCCTGCTGCTGCTCTATATAAGAACGGAGACACAGGAGAGCCTCACCATTCTGGCGAATTGCCCGATGATGCTGGTTGCAATTACCAGCGAAACGTCGTACTCAAGTTGTAAATGTTGTTGCTTCAACACACCGGTGGGCTAAAGCAGTGAACTATTTGTCTTTGTCAACGTGACACATTTTTACTGATTGGCCGTGTCGGGTGGTGGAGGGTTACGACACATTTATAAATAAACGCGATCTAAACCCAAAAATCGTTGATTATGAATTACACGACTGCCTCAGGGCATTTTGCTCATTGACTTTGTATTCTTTGAACCATCAACAACCCGATGCACGGTATCCATCAATGTATCACTCATAGATACATAATCATAGTTAGACTTCGAAGTGATCTAGGTCATTAAAACTACACCCACAAAATTGGAAATTTGTAGATTATATCGAACGAGTTCATACTGCTGGCAAGTCAAAGTGATGCGTTTTAGTCTTAAGAGGTGGAATGTTTTGCCAACTTAAGTGCAGAACCAAATTTAAAGGGATGGATTTTTGTCTGTGCAGTCATTGGTTATCCATACTTGTTGGTTCTTTCGGTAAAAGTCACGTAGGTATAAAATAAAATATTTATTTTAAAATATGTATTAACCAATGTTGATTTAAAGCTTTCGTGACTGCAGGGATCCATACTATTTGGTTCTTTCGGTAAAGTCACGTAGGTATATAATAAAATAAAATATTTATTTGAAACTATTTTAATAATTGTTTTTTTACCCTTCTATCTGGCAACAAAACTGACACCTTTTTTACAAGGAGTCATGTTTGCATAGACCTCAATACCTGCAGTCATAATGCAAACAAAAAACATAACTCTGATAATGTATGCACTGTCCTTGAAGTTGATTGGTCCACACCCGAGACAGCTTTCCTTAGAGCCTAGTCTCACATGGGTTGGAACAGATGACGCCATCAACTTCAAGGATAGTGCATACAGTTATCAGAGTTATGTTTTTTGTTTGCATTATGACTGCAGGTATTGTGGTCTATGCAAACATGACTCCTTGTAAAAAAATTGTCAGTTTTGTTGCCAGATAGAAGGGTAAAAAAAAATTATCATATTTTTACTGGCAAATGAGGTTCCAATGGTTGAAAATATTAATTTGAAAATATTTTATACCTACGTGACTTTACAAAAAAAAAACAAAGAGTATGGATTCCTGCAGTCACGGAAGCTTCAAATCAACATTGGTTACCCGTTGAGACCATCAACTGCCTCAACGCGATATCCTGATTTAATTATATAATAGAAAAACCAATGTCTCCTTCATTTGTCTGTCTGCGTAAAAAAATTAAATTCCCACAAACCTATTGGCCCCTACGGCCTTCTTGGAGTGTAAAACATATTTCGTATGATATATGTGGAGACAGATCTATGAAGAAGATATATTGTCTGCTTGTCTATTTGGTATTTATATTCTCCACAACGACGCAATTGATAATTTTGATTTAGTCACATGGCCGGCTGGTTGGTTGATTCCTAACCCTGGATCTCAGCCGTGCCAGCTCAGCGTTTTGACCTCTAGGCCACCTGGACCACCTCAAAGTGACACGATTATTAAATAATTGTTTATTCAGCAAAAAACTAACAAAAATTCAATCTGACACACACACACACCGCGTGCCTGTATTTCACTCAAGAGTCGGTGGAATAAGCGCTGACCCATAAAATATTAAGAGTGTAATCTCTCACATTTTGACAAAAGCAGGACGTAATGTAACATGTAATGGATAATCTCGGATCTGATGTGCATTGGCCACAGGAGAGCAAAAAAAAACACGATAAAGACCTTTAACCTTGATTTGAAGCTTTCGTGACTGCAGGAATCTATACTCTTTGGTTCTTTTGGTAAAGTCACGTAGGTAGAAATAAAATAAAATCAAACAAATCACAAGCACCAAAGAGTACTAAGAACCAAAGAGTAATAATGACCTTTCTATTTTTGTTATAGCTAATGTCCGTTAAAATAATCTTTACTTTATCAATTAATTAACTTATCAACACTCGTGAATTCACACATTAATCACAGCGGTTAATTAAAATAAATCATTTAAACCTAAATTACACTTAATCGCTGAAGCCCGCGTGTGTGTGTGTGCGCGCGCGCACAGGTCCGAGTGTTTAGTTGGACTGTGCTTCTAAGAGAGTTTTTTTTTCTTTACGAGTGGGAGGCAACAGCGAAGATGCCTGGAGAAATTACGAGCGGTGGGACTGTGCTCTTATTTTACGCACCGAGGCATGCAATGTGCCCACAATCGGCGCATATAACAGCGGCACAATATAACATCGGCACAATATAACAGCGGCACAATATAACATCGGCACAATATAACATCGGCACATTATAACATCGGCACAATATAACATCGGCACAATATAACATCGGCACAATATAACAGCGGCACAATATAACAGCGGCACAATATAACATCGGCACAATATAACATCGGCACAATATAACATCGGCACAATATAACAGCGGCACAATATAACATCGGCACAATATAACATCGGCACATTATAACATCGGCACAATATAACATCGCACAATATAACATCGGCACAATATAACATCGGCACAATATAACAGCGGCACAATATAACAGCGGCACAATATAACATCGGCACAATATAACATCGGCACAATATAACATCGGCACAATATAACATCGGCACAATCGGCACATTATAACAACGCATGCAAGAAAAGGGGGCCGAGGCGTGCATTACTAAAATAGGCCACCTTAAACTAGAGCACATCCTTTCACGGTGGGGGGTCGCTCGCCCCGAAAGGGGAAACAGGGTTCAAGCCAAGCAAATCGCTTCCCTTTAAGTTCAACACGTAGGCTTTCGCGACCAAATATTATCCATAATACCATTTGTGAATGTTGTGGGTTGACTCTCCAACACACCGGTGTGCTGAACTAGGCACGAAAAACTACTGACCAATTGGCGTGTTTTGTTTAACGTGACAAACCTTACTAATTGGCTGTGTCGGGTGGTGGCGGGATTAACGACATGTTTATATATTTACGCGCTCTAACCCCCCCCAAAAACCCCTCGATGATGGTTTCCCTTTAAAGTTGGGGCACAAAACTGATGTGGCAAAGCAGGGCGGAGGATGAGGGCTTGGGGGGCAGAAGGTTTACAGCTGGATAGCCAGCCCTGTCACCGCACACGAATTTATTTTAAATTTGAAAACGAATTTCTTTAAAACTGCCTGTTGTATTTTAGTTTATTGTCCCCCCCCCAACCCTCGCCACCGGCACCTCCGATAAGCACTGTTGGCTCCGTACGGTGCGAAAGAAGTTCAACAACAACCGCCATTCATCACTAAGTGGAGGTGACGTCACCACGGCGCTTGTGCCAGGCGAGGTGCACTTCAAGGCCACATGAAGTGTTGAAGGCCCCCTGGCAGGAGGTGACGGGACAGACCCAGGTGCCATAGGTTGACTGACTGAGATGACTGGCCGATGCACCACCTGTGCCCCCTACTGTGCCAAGGAAGTTTAACATAGTACATACTACATACATACGGTGGCATCGTCGTGAGCAGACCACCTGCCCAGTCTTCTTGGTTCTTTCGGTAAAGTCACGTAGAAGGGAAGTAATACAATAATAAAAATAAAACATAATAAAAATAATTCTCACGACGTTTCGGCCACAACGCAAGCAGCCGTCCTCAGGTGAAGAACAGGGCTGTCGGAAAGATCACCTGCCCAGTCTTTGACCCCCCACCACCACCACTCCACTCCACCCAGAATCTAAGAATCTAACTCCTCAAAATATGGAAGTGGGACATTTGCTGTCACGTGAGCTCCACCCCTCCTCCTCCCCCCCACACACAGACAATATCACAGCTTTTGCTTGTACGCAATTTCCCCCCGATATTCGTTTGGGCTTGGCCAAGGGTGTGTTGTTGGGGAGCTGCAGAGGTTTCTATTTGGTTGGCGGAGCTGGGTTGGCAGGCGGTTTGGCGGGGGGGGGGGTCTCGGGAGGGAGATGACAACAATCTTTGCAGCAAATCCGCATTGCCACCCCACCCACCCACCCCCTAAGCCCAAATTGCCGCCTTCGTGCCAATGCCTCCCGATAAAATAGCCCCAGTTGGGCGGCGTGCCACGTGCAAGGCGTGTGTTTTGCCAAACAAAACGCTCAAACAAACGACGGCTGTCCGGGGTCACGGCTCCTGACGGGGATGTCGGCAAGAAACGCGGACCGTTCCGGTGGTCGTGCCGACCGACCGAAACCACCTTGAACGAACTCGAACTCGGGCGAGAGAAAATAGGGCACGCAAATATCACGCGCGTGACCCACTGTCCCAGAGCGCATTGTCAGATGATACGATGCTCGCTCTGGTAGGAACGACAGTTCTTTGGTTATTTACAAGGGGCCGTCCATAAATGACGTCACGCGATTTTTTAAATCCTTTATATTAAGTTCGCTTGCTTGCTTGCTTGCGTGCTTGCTTGCTTACGACCGTGTAAATCTTTCGGTCGTTTTTAACCCACCTCCCATGATCCAATTGAGTTGACATTTTCCACACAGACTCGTTGTGCGTGACAATGAATGTTTGTGAAAAAATTTTTCCAAAATTTTACACTTTATAGGACACAAATATTATATTTAATTACCAATTGTTTAATACTGCAGACAATCATCTGACCCATAGGTGGCAGCCATCTCAAGCCAGAGGACGAGAGGACTCTAGCCGCCACGCATATAAAGGATTTAGAGTGAAAAACTTTGTTTTTACGGGTTATACTTGTTACCCCTTCCCCCCCCCCCTTCGTCACACGGCGTCACAAAAAGTCAGACCACCCCTTCTTAAATATGACGTCACAAAGCTCTGCCCCCCCCCCAAATAAAACATGCTTAAAGTCGCTTTAAACTATTGTCATTGTAGTGCGTATTTAATGTGCCGCTGCATTCTGATGTTGTAGGAGAAAACATTTATTAAAAAGTATATTTAATTAAGTAGAACGTGTTGTCTATATTTATTTAAAGTTGTGCATTTTAATGGGAAGTCACATTTCTCACCCCCCCCCCCCCTCGTCACACATCGTCACAAATGTCTGACCCCCTCCCCCCCCTAAGTGCGTGACGTCATTTATGGACGGCCCCCAACAACAACAAATATCTCCCTCCATCCCAGCATAAATAGTCGCTCCAAGCCTGGAGCGTGCCATTCAGACTCTGTCTACTTGACAGAACTGTTCTCCACCTGAAGACGGCTGCTTGCGTTGTGGCCGAAACGTCGTGAGAATTATTTTATGATGTTTTATTTTTATTATTTTATTGCTTCCCTTCTACGTGACTTTACCGAAAGAACCAAGAAGAAAAAACAAATATCTATCCGGACGTTCGCAATCGACCAATGGATGAAGGCCTCAACGTGTCATGTAATTCATGGGGGTATATTTTTGTTTAACCATACTTTGAACCATGCTGGTCAGGGTGGGTTCATGAAGAGGGGGGAGGGAGGAGAGGGGGGGGGCAGGGGGTAGGGGAGGTTCTGATATCACCCTGACGTGAGCTGTGGCTAGGAATGGAGCACGGGTCACCAGGGTTCGTAACACGACTCTCCACTCCCCCGACCCCCATCTTTTTATTTGTTTCTTTCTCTTCGTAAAATTAACAATAAATTACAACATGCCCGTCTCTATTTCTTTGTTTTTTTTTGTATAGTCACGTAGGTAAAAAAATTTTAAAATTAATAAACGTAAAATAAAAATAAAATAAAAATCACGACGTTTCGGAGGCAACACAAGCTTCCGTCTTCAGGTCGAACCGTCAGCACGATTGTCTTATTTGATACAGCTGTCGGGCTGTGACGGTTCCACCTGTATTACTTGATACAGCTGTCGTGCTGTGACGGTTCCACCTGAAGACGGAAGCTTGTGTTGCCTCCGAAACGTCGTGATTTTAATTTTATTTTAATTTAACTTTTATTAATTTTAATTTTTTTTTACCTACGTGACTTTACCGAAAAAACCTAAGAATATGAATCCTTGCAGTCACGAAAGCTTCAAATCTAGAATGCCCGTCTCTCCCTGGGATATACATCCCACTGTTTCCGTTGCAACGGCATGAGATGCGGGTTGCTTCGAGAGGCTAAATAAATAAATACACAACCTACGCATTATTGTATACGAATCTATATTGCAATGCATTGTGTGAAACAAAACTCTCACAAAAGGCCCATGGAGGCTATCGTCATTGAACATACATCAGGACTATAAAGTACACAGTATAAAAATGCCGGATCAAAACTTATAACCACACTCGCGGAATTACTGCTAATCTCTGAAAACCAAGCATTGCACCATTGCGAAGTTATCCGGCCAGCCAGAAACTGAACCGCTTTCGGCAGAAAGGGCGTCGGGAACATCTAATTGCAGAGTACGTATCTCCAATCGCAAGAACATAGCCTGAAAATGCTACCTTTCACGATCTGTTTCAGGCGTACCTGTCACGGGCCAGGTTGCAGTGTCACCGTGGCCAGATGGAACACCGCCAACGATTGTGCGCGCTCGGTTAAATCATGGCATTGGTGGGCGGAATCCGTATCTCTGAGCACGCGGTTCCTTTTCGTGTAACAATGTTAATTAAATATTTTATCAAACGCGCGTCCAGCTTATTTTTTTGTTCTCCGCCCAGCGCAGAAAACTGCGTGCGCGATGCACAAAGATGTTAAACGCGTCCAAAAAATGATGGCTCGGAAGAATTGCATTCGTATGCCTCCTTCCAGCACCATTTGGCAGAGCATTCCACAGGCGTGTTATTATTAAACACTCACATCAACGCCTCCGTCGCTGGAGAATAAATCAATAATGAGACACTTTTCTGCGACGCACACAAAAAAAAACTTAGTTTAATAAGACACTAAGGGAGATACGGATGTTCTTTTTTCATCTTCGTGAACGTCGTCACTAGACACGCACGCGAGATGGTGAGTAACGCGTGCAGTGGAGGCCCTTTGGCTAAGGTGTGGTAATGATTTCAATCGTTAACCGTTTTCGTGAACATGCGTTTCACACTAAATTTCACTTTCGCGTCCGCGAGACAATAGGCCACCAGGCGCATGAGCCTCTCGTGTCAATCTCTCAAGTTCAAGCGAGATCCCTTGCCCCAATAATGATGCATTACATCGGCACATTATTGACTTGAGGTTTGTTCTCGCTATTGTGGACTGCGAGAAATAATCATACTCTTTATTTATCCAGGAAAGAATGTCTGAAGCCTTAGTTGCTCACCGACCTTTCTCAGCCACTCACCTACCACTTTGAACACTCACCTGCCTCCTGCGCCAATTAACTAACTCCTTAGATACCTCCTTAGTCACTCACCTGCTCCATTAGCCACTCACTTGCCCTATTAGCCACTCACCTGCCCCATTAGTCACTCACCTGCCCCATTAGCCACTCACTTGCCCTATTAGCCACTCACCTGCCTCCTTAGTCATCTGTCTCCTAAGCCACTCACCTGCATCTTTACTCACTCATCTTATCACGTCCCCCCTCTCCACACCCAAGCACCACACTCACTTTGGCTTGAGTCGCCTTGCGTTCGCTTATCTGTGTCCCATTGTTAAGTACACAAATATGCTGTGTTTATCCAGGCAAGCCTCACTGACAGCCTCAAAACTCTGTTTTTTTTATCATAGTTTTTTTGTAAACACACATTCCACATGCGTTTCACATTCGCCTCTCGCGTCAAACTCTCAAGTTCAAGCCAGCTTCCTTGCCCCAACAGTGATGTATTGCATGTAATGGTCCTCACACTGAACTTGAAGCCCATTGGTCATGGGCTCTGTTCAATCTTTCAGTGCAGCAGCTGAAATAATTGTGCGGGCCGCGTGCGGTGCGGCGTGGTGTGGGAACTCCCACCGCTTGCAATACGTTTGTTCAGTAGAAAAGACTATACGAGATGTGAACTACCTTGCCTGGTATACTGGAAGTTGTGGGTACGATCCCGACCATAACGCCTGTATATTTGGAGTTTCCATGATCTTCCCGTGGTCGCGTGGATTTTTTTCTCCGGGTCTTCTGGTGTTTACTTCCACATTTAGAAGCATGTGTTTATGAGAATGCCTGGCTGCTATGAATTTCCACTTGATAAGCCACTTCGGCGAGCTATCAATTGCGGTCAGGTCGCGTCTGATAAAAGAGCTATATAGCTCAGTGGGGCCTTACCTGGTAAAATAAAAAGAGTCGTAATAGTACCGTACCAAATCCTCACGAGAGCTCGTTCTAGTCGAGGCACTTTCGCCTGCAGTGGCATGAACACGGTCGCCCAGAGGTTCCTGGAAGCCGGGGGCAGAATGCTGCGTGGAGGAGCCCCCTTATTTCACCATCATGTTGTGAGGCCCTCTTTTTGTGTGGGGCCCAAGGCAAATTAGCATCCCCACCCCCACTCCTCCCCTTTCTGGACGGTCCTGGACGTGAGGAAACAATTGCAGGACTGCGCCTTTAGCTTTACATTTGTATTATTCTTTGGGTTTTTCGGTAAAGTCACGTAGATAGGTGCAAAGAAAATAACAAAAAAAGCTACGACGTTTCGATGATGACCGCTTGTGTTGCGATCGAAACTTCGTAATTTATTGTTTGTTATTTTCTTATTTTCTTTGAACCTATCCCCATGACTTTACCGAAAGACCCAAAGAATATGAAATCCTGCAGTCACGAAAGCTTTAAGTCAAGATTGGTATTATCGACACGGTGGCAGCATACGTCAGATATAAAGTTCTCGCGCGCCCGCAAGGTCCCTCACTCGGGGGTGAGATAGCGACCCCGTGACTGCACCCTGCAGACGTAGCCAAGAGCACGCCCGGTGTTAAATGAATTGATATTAATAAATAACTAGTTGAGGTTAGAGATTGGCTAGGACCTGATGCAGCGAGACAGGATAATGGATCCTTGCGAGTGGCATAATGTGCAGATAGTATATAAATTTCAGATCAAAGTCGAGAAGCATATTGATTAAACGTCACTTAAATGCTAATGCGCAGATGGCGTTTGCTGGCTGGCGGAGAGCCAGCGTCGTATGCATTGATTGCAAACATCACCGCCCGTGAACATCACTGCCGTGCTTGTCACCGTTTACTCATCTCATTTCCACACATAAATAATAAACAAAATAATAATGATGATGATAATAATAATATCAATAGCAATACCACGTGATGATCTCATTAAAAAGTGAACTGCTCACAAGTTTTGTCCAGCATTTTAGTCGAAATCAGTCAACTAATTTGCATTTAAAATGATACGGACAACGCTTTGCAGATTTCTTGCAATTCAGTAGCTTGCTAAACGACATGTTTTCTTATAGCCTCCCCATCGCGTTGTCGGCCACGGGAGTTATTTGACCATACCCCATCACGCTGCTGGTCAGTGCAGGTTGGTGAACAGGCTGGAAAAGGAGACAGAACTGGCTCATAGACTTTCGCGGTGTTGCCACCCCTGAATCCCAACTGTTGTTAATTGTTACAAAAAAATTGTTTACAAAATAACGGTGGTTTAATTGGATAATGAGTGAATTTTAGCAACTGCCAATCTGTTTGTTACTTATTTATATTCCATAAAACTGTGAACTTTAACGCCGGATAAAGGGCCCTTGAGTTTGAATGTGTTTAGGCTGGATTTAGACACACACGAATATGCTTTGACAGACATCACAGCGCATCCAGGAGTCATAATGAAGGGGCCACAAGAGTAACCAGTCCATACTTTCCACTTATCTCTGGTTAAGTGGTTGGCACAGAAACAGCTGCCACCCACTTCTGTTAAAAGGGTAAGAAGGGGCCAAGTGAAGAGCAGATGGCATCTAATTTTTTTTTTGGTGAAGGAACATGAGATTAACACTTCTGGGATTTAGCAATCGTCGGCCCAGGTCTTCGCCACGAACTTATCGCTTGACTTTTTGAATTTTTAATCCATTGACACCAATGGACTGCCGGGAGTGACCCGGGAAAGGATGCCAGGCCACCCATATAACATATATGGCAAAAATGTTGGCTACTATTTTCAACGCGTCCTCACACGTATGCCTTTCACACGCCTCCACTGCTCGATGAAGGAAGACCTCCCTCATGACGCGTTGATCACGGGTGATTGGTTGACCTGACTTCACCATAGTGCTCAGTGCAGGTTGGCTGAAGCCAAGTAATTGGTTGAATAAAAACGTCTTCAGTGGTATTTTCCCTTGGCCTACAATGCAAATCAATCTGCAATAAGGGAAAAGATCACTTTAGGCATTTCATGCAATTGGGAACCAGCACTGGTTCAGTTGCCACTCGCAACGAATGTTATAGCCGCGGACGGGAACCAAACTTTAGATCGCCGGGGTCACAGCACATTTTGTCAACCACTGCACCACTACTCCCCCACACATTCCATATTCTGAAAGAAAATGACAATATACACACACACACGTCAGTAAAAAAAATGTTTTTACAATGTGCTCAACAACAAACACGTTAACGTACGATTACCAAGCACAATCGGGGGGGGGGGGGGGTAGGAATGTCGGCATCAACTACAAGACGGCATCCACTCGACCTTGGTGCACGGGAGCAGGCTGGCAGGCTCTTTGTGCACAAGCAGTGCTTCGGGCAAACACGCGCTCCGCATCACAGTGTCGGCACGAGACACAGCGTGAATTTTAAATCTCCATGCACGCACGCACACTTAATGGGCAAACAATGCGGGCAGCCTGCTCTTCGGGAGACGGTTAATCATTGGACAGAGGCATCACGATCACAAGGCGAAGTGCATTTTTTATTGGAGAGAAAAAATGAAGAGAAATTGCATTGAGCAACCAATAGAGTTGAAGCTGGGAATACGGAGCACAGATCTGGATCGAGGCCAGCTGTTCTTATATCCAAAGGAGTGTGCTTGTATCGGAAGTTACCCTTTGTCTTCTACCCCTCCAATATAACGGAAGCACGCGTTGCTTCCATCAAAACAGTGTTTCTATGATCATAATAATGTTTAACTTCCTCTAGCATTTGATGCTGCTAATCCTGCATAATGCACGGGCATGAGTAGTCCTAATCACATACCTGCATTTCCCATAAATATGCTAAATGCCTCTTGATATGCATATTCTTTTGTCAAGGCGGTCTTTTCCCCCCTTCCAACCCAGCTTATATATGCTCCAAGCACGTGTGCTGTTTCATTCAGACGCTGTCGCCTCGACAGACCTGGTTTTCACCTGAGGACGGCTGCTTGCGTTGTGGCCGAAACGTCGTGAGAATTGTTTTATTATGTTTTATTTTTATTATTTTATTACTTCCCTTCTACGTGACTTTACCGAAAGAACCAAGAAGATCCTCTAGCATTGTTCATGAAAACTGCATCTCACAATTGCTGAGGAACCACAGTCAAAGACTGGAAGGCAGCCAGATGATGAGAATCGGCCAAGCTCTGCGGCCCTCTACATATGGAGATGGTATCACTCAATTAATACGGTTTTTTTCATCCATGTAGTGGGAAATGGGAGAAGCCGGAGAAAACTCACGCATTCGAAAAAGCAACACTCTACTCTATACAGAAACAGAAGACATTAGTTCCCAACAACAATAACCGCCATTCGCCACAAGTGGTGGTGACGTCACCACGACACTTTGAGGTCACGTGAAGTGTCGAACGCCCGCTGGCGGGAGGTCACGGGGCAAACCCAGATGCCACAGGTTGACTGACTGAGACGACTGGTTGATGCACCACCTGTGCCCCCTACTGTGCCAACTTGCTGTATTTTCGCCACCCGGAGCTCCGCTCGTTGTTGTGAGTGTCGCTCCTCTGCCCTCCGTTGTTGTTGGAGAGTGACTGCCTCCAACTGCCCAGTAGCGTCCTTCACGAGCCTCCTCCACAGAGGCCGATCTTGACACTGCTGGTACCAGTCATCGGCAAATCCACTCACCTCCACATCCTCCTGTACCACATCACTCCATCTCTTCTCTAGCCCGTGCCGTGCCCGTTTAGCGCCCTCGATCTGGCCAAACAAAAGCTGTTTAGGCATGCGGTGGCTGGGCATGTGGGCTACATGACCCAGCCAATGCAGCCTTGCCTGCCGAAGGAGCTCACCGATGGGACTTTCCAGATCTTTCAAGGATTTGTGAGCTCCTCACACAATCCAGCCTGGTTAAACCCAGAATGGATCGTAGGCAGGCCAACCTAAATGTTTTTAACCGGCAAAGATGTTCCATTAGGGGGGTCCACGTTTCACAAGCATAGAGAAGGGAGGGAATGACTGTGGCCAAGAAGACCTGAAGCTTCGTGCGGAGCAACAAACCAAGTAGCTTCCACACAGCGTTACGCAACCGATGAAACCTCCGCTGTCATGAGCACACTGCCGAGGTATGGGAAACTCTCCACTCTCTCCACAACTGCCCTATCACCAATTAGGATTTATGGGGGTGGAGTGTCCGATGGAACAAAATACCCAGGGCAGGTGCTTAGTTTTGGTGGGGCTGATGGAAAGGCCCCACCTCTTAATGGCAAGCTCCAGATTCAGCAGCAGTGCCTCCAACTCCTCCTCTGAGTGAGCAGCAATTACCAGATCATCGGCATACATGACATGGTTGAGCAATAGGGAGCCATCCCTTGACCGCACCCGGGCATCGATCAGCCTCCCATTGTATCTGTACCAGATGGAAATTCCTACGGTACAGCTATTGAAGGCTTCACGAACTACGTGGTCGAAATAGACGTTAAATAATGTGGGAGCCAAAGGACATCCCTGTCGCACCCCCAAGGTGTGCAGGAAATGGCTCCGACTCCACATGTCACTGTACCACATTCTCCTTACGAAAACACCTCCTCGACACCAATGGGAAAGGGGCTTTGCAACATTTGTGCAATCCACCGGCTCTCGCCTACATAGCGCTGGACTACAAGCATGCGCCACCACTGCCCGGTTATATAGGGCACCATGGTGGCGAGATGTCATCTACCTCGCCAGGTACACAGGAGGTTGTTAGTTCGATCCCGACCCTGACGCCTGCTGTATATTTGCAGTTTGCTTTTTCTACGGGTCCTCCACATTTAGAATCAACGTGTGTTTAGAGTATTTGGCTGCTAGACATGTTCACGCGATAGGCCATTTCGTTGAGCTATCATTTTTGTCCAGGTCGTTTCTGCAAACGAGTTAAATAGCTCAGTGGGCCTAATCTAGTAACATTAAAACATTGTTTAGTTTTAAGAGTTTAAATATATTTTACCCATATCCAGATTCTACTCCTGTGATATTCAAATATTGCAGGATCGTGAGGGACAGTGACAGCTTGCAGAGGACTTCTATCCAGCAATGGATTGATCATGGATGATGGTGATGGATGATAATGATGATGTTGCATGACCCAAGGACTTTCGAGCCAGAGGAAACTGGAAGTGACTTTGCTGTCTTAAGTGGTATAGAGCACCCAATCCTAATAGGTTTTTCTAAACCGAAAAAAAAAAGGAAATTACTTTGTGTGACGAGTTCATTTTCCGCGAGATGAGCAAAAGGTTGACTGAACGCAAACAAAGAGACCAAATGAACTAATTACGTTTCAGGTACTTGCTAATTTTAAAACCATCAGCAATCCATTCAGTTAATTCTCTATTACAAAGCCAACTACAGCTGTATAAAGACTGTAGCGGGGCCGAGTTCTGTCAGCGAGCACCTATTAAGGCTGGTAAAGTGTGCATCAAAGTGGTGATGCGATCACCATGCCTAGCCATCTTTGTCTCCCCAGTGTTGATGTTTACACACCGCACAGGGTCTTTATTATAGGCTGGAATCGACCTCGGGTCGCCAGGTTCATAGTGCAGTGCGCTAACCGGCTACACGACCACACACAACAGCCGACCGTTCTCCACTAAGTGGTGGCGACATCACCACGGTGCTTGTACCAGGCTAGGTGCACTTTGAGGCGACGTGAAGTCTCGAAGGTTCGCTGGCAGGAGGTTATAGGATAGATCCAGGTGCCATGGATTGAATGAGATGACCGGCAGATGCACCACCTTTAGTCCCTAGTGTGCCAACTCGCTGCGTTTTATCCACCTGGCGCTCCGCTTGTTGTTGTGAGCATCGCTCCCCTACCCACCATTGTTCTTGGAAGGCAAACCGCCTCCAACTGCCCAGTAGCGACCATCATGAGCCTCGTCCAGAGAGGCCGATCTTGACACCTCTGGTACCAGTCACCAGAAAATCCATTCAGCTGCATATCCTCTCTCTTCTCTAGCCCATGCCATGCCTGCCTAGCCCCCTCTTTCTACCGGGGCATGCGGTGGCTGGGCATGTGGGCTCATCCATTCAACGCAGCCTCACCTGCTGAAAGAGCTCACCAAATGGGACGGTGTCCAGATCTTTCAATGATCTATGAGTTCCTCACACAATCCAATCTGCTTAAACCCAGGATGGATCCATAAACGAGCCAGCTTGAGTGTTTCAAGCCTGCACAGACGCTCCTTCTATGGGCTGCACGTAAAGGACAAAGATCCCCCGTATAGCCAGAACAGACTGTTGGGGCATTTGTTGTTAGCGAGCACCTATGAAGGCCGGCACGGCACACGTGCGGGTGGGTTGCCAACGCCACGGCACGGTCGCCTTTGCCTCCCCAGTGGCGATGTTTAGCACACCGCACCGGGTACTCATTTGAGGCTGAGTCGACCTAGGGGGAGGCCCATGACCGGCTCAGATAACCGTCACCGGTGTTGGCCGTGAGCGGGAATCGAACACGCGCTCACATTCTACACACTACGTTTGTGTGCAGGTGGCTGGATTGCACAAAGACACACACGCGCTCACAACACACACGCGCACACGAAACGTGCAGACACGCGCAGATATATTATACCACTTACCCTGCGCTGCGCGAACGTTAATGCACCACATTAAGAGCAGGGGAGGTTAGGGGATAGGCAGCAGGCAGCAGAAAACACAACATTTATAATATACAGTGCTTTGACAGAAGTGCTTTATTAGTTATTTTGTTCACGAAGCAGCATGGTTATGTACCTAGGTCAAAATAAAAAAAGGCAACAAAATGTAGTTTTTATCGTGCTGTCAAGTTTTTCAGCAATAACTCACACTAACGGCGGTTTATTTTGACAGGCAATCATGAAATGTTTGACCATGTCATTAAATCATCCTGCCAAGCTGTTCCACTCAGATTTGTTACTGTATATTCAAACTGTACATGTATCCAAAGCAAAAGAAAAACAACGAAACCCCCCCCCCCCCCCACTTGAAAGTCGCACCTGGATCAGAGGTCGTAACCGGGTACCCGATACCCGTACCCTACCCGATACCCGGCTACCCGCACCCGGCCGGGTACGGGTACCCGTTTGCGACCCTGGTGCGGCCGGGTTCGGGTACGGGTAGGCCGTGAGTCACTGGTGAGTAACCGTTTGTCACTCATTTCCCAACGTCTTGTCTCTTCTCACAATTCAAGTTCCTAGAATCAACCCACCCGCGCCTGCAACATGGCTTCATCCCAGAGGTCGCAATCAGGTACCCGATACCCGTACCCTACCAGTACCCGGCCGGGTACGGGTAGGGTACAGGTACCCGTTTGCGACCCTGGTGCGGCCGGGTACGGGTAAGGAATCAAAACCCGTTTGCGACCTCTGACCTGGATGCTCGGGTTACGCTGGACAGCTCCCCTGCGCGTCACCTGGTGGTGCTGTCTGTATGTCGGGCTTCTTTCGCACCGTACGTAGCCAACCGTGCTGCATATAGCTCGTTGTTATTCGACGCGATGCTCAACGCTTCTCTCCAGGTGCTTGGGAGGAGCTTCTGGAGCAGCAACTGAAGAATTGCTCCTACCCCCCCCACCCCCCCGATCGATCCACGGTCCTCGCGCGACTCGTTGTTGGCTTCTGGAAATTGGAGACGGGACCGTCATTGACCGACGTGAAGATTTCACGCCGAACTGAAAGAGGCAGAAGAAGAATAACAAAAAAAATGCGGCTCTAATAACTGTTTGTCGCTTGAAATTGATTATTGCCTAAAGTAGCTCTCGGAATGTGCAGTGAAACGTCAGACATATGACATCACCTGAAGACCCATCGAATAGCTAAACTCGCAACACCGTTGGCTATTCTTCTTAAAAGCCACGTTTCCCAAAACAGCAGCAACAACAAAAACATCCCTCTCTACCTCACGTGGCTGATTGCGAGGGCTGGCAGCAAGCACACGTATGGACATTACAACCCTGGATTACTTCACTCATCGATCTGTCAGAAGCCATAATTCTCAATCAGACGACGAAATGCTTTTGCCAATTTTAATTAGGCCCACGGCACGTGTTGCCCCCCCCCCCGCACATGTGCGCGCAAGTGTTTAAAGCCGTGCCTGGCGGTCGTAAGAGACCGTTCCTCAACAACACAATAAAAGAGGCCCTGTAAAAATGGCCAAGGCCCTTTTTTAATATTTCACTGCCTAAGCTGATTTCTTCCCAACGCGATTTACAGAACGGCATGTGTGCCAAGACAAAGAGGGAGCAGGGGAGGGGGTGCAAGCGGTGGAGGGGCGCAAGGGAGTGTGTGTGGGGGGGGTGCAGAAATCTATCAATGCACGGCAGCCGGCAAACAGGAGTCCTGATCCTCCAGTAATGACTCAATCGATGGCCTTGATCCTGCTCCGAAACCGACGGGGAGTAGTGGATCAAAGCGCAAGCCCGCTTGAGCCCTGGGTAAATGTTTGTCTGTGTTCCACCGGGTGGCGTTTTGGCTCGTGGCTGGGGTGCGAGATGAAAAGCTGATTTGTCTCTTGTGCAGCAAGCACGGTGGTGTGCTGGGCAGATTCTTCTCATGTGGAAATTCGAATATTTCTCCCAACCGTTTGTAGCCTGTGTGGTTCTATTCCTTGGCGAGATCTTAGCGGTTGTGCATTTTGGCTCTCGCCCCCTCCCAATGTGTCTTTCCGGGTCACGCGGTGTGGACTTTCGGCTTTAAAGTTCCGACGTTTCGCGCCGCATGCTGCCAACTTGCCCAGGAACTGAAAAACGGCGGACGTTATGCTGTGTTTGAACCCAATGATGCACCGGGGGCTATTCCATTTGTTTCAGAGCTGCTGTATCTAAAGATGCAATAACCCTTCATGAAATACATATACTGTCTTTAAACAAACAAAAAACCTGTATGAAAATGGAATGCATATTTTCTACCAAGTGACAATGTTGCTACTCGGTATAAATTACATATTTATATTTGTTTGCAACTTTTTAGCGGTGGAACCCCACGGCAAAGGGAGTAGAGTTCCGGATAAGATGCATTGATAAGGATAATGGGATGAGAAAGCGAACAGGGAAGATAAATAATTGTAAATACGAAGGAAAGGATGTAAAAGGAAAGGTGAGGGTAGGGAAGATAAGGCTGCAAAAGGGTTTCGACGCTGCAAGGAGCAGCGTCTGTTTTCACAGGGGGCGGGAGAGAGGGGAGGGATTCAGTGGGGGTGGTCACACAAAAGTGACGTGATTGACAGGAGGCTTGAGCTTATTCAGAGAGATGGACTATTACCAACTATAATCACCCATAAATGTCTGTCCGTCCCGCGCGTGACGTCACTCCACATGAGGCCCACCTCCCCGCTAATTAATATTCCTGAGTGGGTGAATTTTTACACGAACGCAAAGGTCGAGCTGAATTAAATCATTTATTACGCAGTCGCTTCAAATATGACGTTTCTTTACAGAAAGTGACGGTTAAAAATAAATCTACGCAGCACAGTGCTACATCCGTGCGTGACGTCACTGCAAAGAGTCCCCCCCCCCCCCTTCATTAATATTCATACCCGCATGGAAATTTACACGAACGCACAAGAAGGTCGCGCACTCCACATGCCGCACCCCTCCCCAATAACCATGAGGGGTGACGTCACTCCACATGCCGCACCCCTCCCCAATAACCATTAGCGGGTGACGTCACTCCACATGGGGCAACCCCCCTTATTAATAATTATCATGAGCTGAACAATTTTTCTATTGAATATTTCAGATTTACTGCTATATACACCCGTCCTTGGACGGGCAAAACAGCTGAAAATATATATAAAAGGTGGAGGTGCAGCCCTGCAATTGCATGCTCCCACCCCTGCTGGTGGAAGAGGCTCCAACGAGAGGGAGCTATACACAGCCCGTCAAATCGAGGGTACCTGCACCTACTGTTCTATGCTGGCCAATAGGCCTCGGCAAGGTAAGGTAATTTACCCTTTTTACCGGGTAAAAGGGTCAAGGATAAAGGTGTCGTCATGCCAAGGGGTAAGGTAAAGGGTAGGGTAAAGGTAGCGCGGAAGAATTACCCCGGTATGGTAAAGTTGGCGCAAAGTATTGCCCGGTAAAAACCTTGTTAACCTACTACCTTGTTTACCGCTTGCTAAAAGCTCCATGGCGCAGTCCGTGGCCTCCATTTAAAATTGGAATCATCGAGAATATTCTATATGAATAAAGCGCTCTACTGTACCTAGCATTTACCTGTTACAAACCTTTTTCATCTGGAGTACCCCAGTAAATACCCTGTAACCGGGTAAAGGTAGGCTCGTTGTTTTTGACCTTTTACCTTACCTTGCTAAAGGGTAAAAGGTAAGGGAAGAGTGATTGTATTGTGGTAAGGTAAAACGTAGGGTAAAGGTAGGCTCGTTGTTCTCGACCTTGCACCTGACCTTGCCGAGGCCTACTGACCAGATGTCTTGGGAGTAAACAAGGGAGTCCCCACGCTTTTCTCCACCACATGCGATCTGCCAACAGACTCTAGTGCATCCTGCACCTCCAATAAGCACGTCTGCCTATGTACGGTGCGAAAGAAGTTCAACATACATACATTTATATTTTAGGGTGGACAGAGGCGGGGTGGGGGTTAAGAAATGTGTGTATTCTGTGTATGTATACCCCACACATATAGTGTATGTATGTATGTAATGCAATATATATTTTATATGAGAACAAAGTCAGTGGTGGGGAGAGCCAAAATCAGTTATAGGTTTTGGCAAAAATATTTATCAAATATAAAAGAGCCATTGGGTGTTAAGCTCTAGGTTTCTTAACAGAAATGTATATCAGTAGTGGCAAATACTTTTGCTGTTAAATTATATTTTAATTCGTCGATAATTATTAACTTCCTCACTAATTGCCGATGATTTTTGACGCTCCTCTGAGATTTCGTTTAAGACAGGTAATGGTTTTTGTAAAGATTTCAGCTACGTGATTCCATTCCCTAATAATCAATATCCTCAATCAAATTATTGCTAAAAATACTAATGATCGAAATGACCGTTGCTTCACCTTACACAGGGCAGTGTCGCGTGCAGTGAACTTGAAGCAATAAAATAAATGAATTTAAAATACTTTTCATTTAATACAAGTTAAACATTCCTAATTGCAAGACACGTGACAATAATGCGTGGGAACAAGTTGATGCTCCGTAACAATCGCCGTGGTGAGACCTCAAGCGTGGTTACATTTCAAAACACTACGAGGTAAAGGTCCAGCCCTGCAATTGCTTGCTCATGTCACTGCTGGGCAATAGCGACCTCAAGTTTATTTAGTTTAACCAGGTGAGGAGCTCACGAATTCAGGAGAATATCACTTGCAAGAGTGACCCGAGGCACCAAAAGGACAAAAGCACAAACAGATGAAGATAGAGCACATCAATGAATCAAATAGAAATGAGAACACAAAACTGCACCACAAGATAAAAAAAAATACTTCACAAACATAAATCATCTTTAACAAAAATATTTCATCTCTCGCGTAAATTGCCTCTGGAAGATTATTTTTAGACTGATCATAGTAGAATTACAAATTAATTTACAGATATAATAAACAGATATGGAGCGGCTATCGTACCAATATATAAACTGAAAATGAAGTATGCAAATGCAATTGTAAGTGAAATGAAACTTTACGGGGTATATGAGCCTACTCTTCCTTGCTGACCACAGATCCTTGAAGAAGTGAAAGTATCCACACACATCCCACCACAAATGACCTGCTCAGCCATTAGCGCAGATACAAAATCCTGACCACCTAAGTTTCCTACAAGGCCGTGGCTAACATCCGTGGCCGAGTGATGTCCAATACGATCCTGGCAGAGGTGGGACAAAGTCATTGTTATGCAAGTCCAAGTCGAGTCTGAAGTCATCAAATTCATGACTCGAGTCTGACTCGAGTCCAAGTCACATGACTCGAGTCCACACCTCAGAGGTGGGACAAAGTCATTGTTATGCAAGTCCAAGTCGAGTCTGAAGTCATCAAATTCATGACTCGAGTCTGACTCGAGTCCAAGTCACATGACTCGAGTCCACACCTCAGGATCCTGGGCACTTCCCTGCGTGAAACGACACGAACACCGGCACGAGTGAAGTATGGCCAGACGAATGGTCAGGAAACCCCCATGATCCGTACAGTATGGAAGAGGAATTCATCCTGAGTCAGTGGACTGTCAAACAGCGGAACGCTATTATTAACACTTCCATTAATTATAAAGGAATACCCAAAATGTGCACGGATGGAATTTATGATAGATGTAATTTCCACATGCTTCCCATCATCACTATTGACTTCCCAGCATCACCTCGGTCCCAATTGTGTAGACTTTCCACGGGAAAGCAACTGCTATCACAAAGCCGTATTGATATAATCTGAGTAAAACTGTAAATATAGGGCACGCAAATTCCAGCCATTAAGAAACGATTCTTTTTAAAGAAATGCTGAAGACTGCTGGGCTTAAGTTTCAATACGTATCTCAGTCCGGGCTCAGACAAAAGCATTTCAGATTAAGTGTTGCTGCTCCTATCGATCCACACCCTTCCGATTTGTTGTTGGCTTCTGGAAATTGGAGATAGACTATTGATCAACGCAATATTCGCAGCGAACCCAGAGCAGAAAAGGCTCGCTCTAATAACTGTTTGTCGGTTTAATAGATTTCCCAAAGAAAAGAGGCACTGGAGGTTACATTTATTAATTACTTCTTTCTCTTGCTGCTTTACACTTCAGACGGTTTGGATAATAGAAATGATCATTCCCCATTTGCATTCCGGATTGTCTAATTGCGCTGTACAATAGAAACAGTTCACATGGGGCCTTCATGATTTGTATCAGAAGCTTTTAAATGAAGATCTCAAAATTATTTCATCAATGCATCTGCATCGATGCCCCATTCCGTTATCCCATTGCTGGATGAGGGCCTCCTCACATGCCTTGCAGCCCTTGAAGGATATCTGACCATACTTCACCATGCTAGTCAAGTCTGGGTTTGCCAAAGTCGACGGCGTGCAAAACAATGGATTGTTCTGCATTGCCCTCTACTGCCTACAATGCCCGCCTTTTAACCCCGATGTTACCCAAACCAAGCACCATCCAAACTCGTTGTGCCTGCTTAGCTTCCAGGACCTGATGAGTCTGAGCACATTTCTGGTGGTTAGGTTCCAGTCTCATGGAAAGTTTGTTCATATCCCTAATTAAAATTTACAGCGCTCTATTAGTGCACTGCCAGGGTTAAAGGAATTGCCACGCCATATTACGCATGTGCATGTTTGACCATACTTGGTCATGTCCGTCATCGCGGGTTGATGAGGAGGGTCCCCAGGATCGGTTGACGATGGCTGGGAAATCGAACTAAGGTCACCGGGTTCATGGCATCATCGTGCAGTGTGCTAAGCACTGCCCCACCACTCCTGCCCAATAGGTGTTTACGGTATAAGAAAAATGGTAATGAGATCAACGACATGGAGCTCCATTACCACTCTCAATGGCCATGGAATAATATTGCACCAGCAGAATAATAGGACGTGATTATAATTATTGTTGTTATTAATTCATCTCAATTTTAGCGTTTTCATCCTTGGAAGGGAACAGCATCAATCACCTTTGTCATATAAAATGTTTTATTTGCAACCCTGAAGACTTTTTTGGTCATTGGGGCTGTTTTACGATATTTCACCATGATGGTCAGTGTGAATTGGTCATGGGTGGAGCCTTAGGACCGGTTCAGATGTCACTCCGACTAGCATAGCCAGGTACGTGACTCAAACTTATGTAAGTTGGGTTCATGACGCAGTGCGCTAACCACTGCGCCAACCACTGCGCTCCAAATGGTGAAGATAAAAAAGGTACAGGTGCAGCCCTGCAATGGCTTGCTCACGCCGCTACTGCCTGAACGGCCTCTGGAGGGTATTTGGCCTACTCTTCCACCCTGGCCAGACATCTTGGAAGAGGTGCGTGGCACACCCACGTTACCCTACCACACGCAACCTACCGATGAACAAACCGTGGCGTACCCATTCACGCTGCTGCTGGGTGCACAGAGACGAGGGTATTTAATAAAGCTGTCCATGGTTCAACATTCGGAAGCGCGGGGAGATCAAATCGAAACGGCGACCTTTGGACTGAAAATCCAGTGTGCTAACCATTACACCAGGGCAGCATACATCACCCCAAAGACACCCTAAAAGACAAATTTAAAACTGTGGCAAACAAGCATGGCTCATGTTGAACTTGGCTGCTTTCCTATTCCGATTTCTGATCGCTGCACAAAAACCAGCAGGCGGATGCGCTCCGATAAAGCTTTTCATTTGCAATTCTATTTATGGCGGGGGGGGGGGTGAATCTTTAGCATTGCCAGCGGAGGTTCCCTTAGGGAAAGCAATGAGGTTCCTGAATAAATCTGCAGTGAAAACTAATCCACATTTTTTGAATCACATTTGTAGACTGGAATGCTGACGCGGTGCGATGGTTAGCAACACGTGCCTTACAATCCAGAGGTCACCGGTAAAGATTCGTTCCACCATGCGAGGAAGTTTAAACATTGGGAGTATTTTTGTTTAAATCCCTGGCACCTTTGTGTCCACCCAGCGGTGTTCATGGGTTCACGACAATTGGTCGATCTCCAGGTGGCATGTGGCGGGGTCAAGTGATGCCCCCTCGTAATCTTATCTTGAGTTGCGCAAGGATGTTAGGAGCTGGCTATCAGCCTGCATAACATTCTGATCATTTTAGTTGACTGGGATGATCCACATACCTGCAAGTTGAGGTTTTGTAGCTTTTTTACGTGCTGACAGTCCACGGTGTTGAGAAGAGGGTGCTTGCCAATCAATGGCGGAGCCAGGATTTTAAGGTGGGGGGGGGGGCAACCCCTCCAGCAGTGAAAAATGATAGAGGAGTTGTTAGTAAGTAAGGACTTGCTCCTTGCTTTTTATTCGACGTGTGTGCGGCGATGGCGCAGCCATCGATCGAGGGTCGAATTCGAACCGCGTCGTGTGATCGGCATCGCGCTCGCTGAAGGTGTTTGCCTTCAGGGAAGTCGTGTACTGTATACGCAACTGCGCACAATTCTGAGTCACTTATAACTGCTTTGCCGTTACTTATTGCCAATTATGGACTCAGACTATTGTCCTATCATCTCATAGAGTCGCTGGCAAATAATAATATGCTACACAGTGGCAGTGGGGGTCGCAAAATGCCGATGTATTACTAATAAACCCCAATGACTCGCCACTGGCTCTGCCAGTGTTGCCAATAATAACCTGGTGAGCCAACAGTGTTTAGCGTGCTTGACTCTGCTGATGAGCCCCATAAGGGCAAAACCTTCCAAGAGTGTGCATGCTTGAACACATGTTACTGACTAAACTATCTCAGGGAAGCCAGACTGAAATACAATGTATTTGTTTTCATACCGTTCTGATGAACCAACTTTGCATTCATCTGTATCTGTTACAAAATGTGTTTACACGTGTGAAAATCAATACGTTAATTGTCTTGTTCATGCTCAGTTCATCGTCATCAAACCACGGTCAGTCCACTGCTGGATGAAGACCTCTCCAAGCCACCGGCAAAGTCTCAAAATCCATCGATGTGATAATCCACGTATCATTTTGCAAATTAACAGATTTTATCGCCGTCTCTTTGGTTCTTTACAATAACACGTGAAAACTTTTTTTTCCTTCAAACGCACACTGACATTGCGGCTCGAAGACCAATTCATTGCCCACCAAATGACAACACTTTCTTGAGCAGCTTCTGGTTCTGTAATGAAATGTCTCTAAGGGCACCAGCAGTCACACTCTGGAAGGACACAACTGACAGCTCACATGACCATTGCGGTTTGCTCAATTGGTGAGCATTAATGATTGACGTTATGCAAAGACAAAGAACACAAATAAAACAAAATCAATTTAAATATTCTAGAACTGTGAGTAAAAGCGAAACAAAAACATTGTGAATGAATTTAAATTAGAAATTAACAGTTATCTCAAACTTGCATTAAACTGATTTATATATATATATATATGTTCCCATAGGCTGTACATTTCACAATAGAATGATGTATGAATTGCACGACTTGTAGGTGTAATTTATCATACGTACGGTATCGTATTTGCAGCGGTAGCTTTGTGTGTGTGGAATGCGCTACCTTACAACCCCTGGACACAATACAAAGGACTGTTCAGGGCGCATGAAAAGCCATAATTTGGAATTTGCATTTAAAAAGCCCATTATGGCACATCCTTACATCTCACGGGGCAATTTTTGTCTTTCGTTAGATGCGACTGTGTTCCGCGGGCCGTTTTATGCAAACAAAACATCTAAAGAAAAAAAACCGATGCAACAAAAAATAATAACGAAGCACACAATCGTCATTGATTGCTTAATTTGTTTTGAAATCCAATGCTTCATGTTATTTTCATGGTTGTTTTTGGGAGCCTGATGTAACAAGGCTGAGCTAGCGGGGGTGAGAAACATTCTTATCCATCACGGGGGCTTCCATTTTTCTCAACAACACCGCATCCATTTCGACTCCCCTGTGAATCCTGACATTACATTAGGGCCATTCCATGCTCTTCTGGCAGTTACTGTGAGCAGCGTGAAGTCACCAGGTCAGTGCTTTTAGCAATGACACAATGATGACACAACCACCTGCGTCCAGACCTTAGTGTAATCCTTAAAGGTGCATATACATTCTTTCACATACTTTATTTATGACTACTATTTATGAGCGGCCAGGGTTGAAAACAAAGAGACACCGGACAATAACAAAAAAAGCCACATTACATTTTTCACAAAGCGATTAAAGGTAACGGTGCAGCCCCCGGCAGCGTTTGCTGATGTCAATGCTGACAGAAGAGTCTCCACGAGACGGGACTCTATAACAATGGTTCTTAACATGGGGTGCACACACACTTTCTGGGGGTGTGAGACATGACAGATTTGTTTGTTAGAAGGTAAATCATCAAAACACAAATTAAGCACTGGCACGTAAGTACAACGACTTTGTTTCATCAAACCTATGTATATATTAACATTATAAAGGTTTCAACGATTGAGAATCAAAGGTGTCTAATGTTGCAGTAAAGGTTAAGAACCACTGCTCTATAGAGACCTTCGATTGGGTATTTGGCCTATTGTTCCACGGCGTCCAGATGGCTTGAAAAAAGGTGGAAGAGCGAGTACTCGGCCGTGGTACACCACCACGAGAGGGGCAGAGGGGAGGGCGAAAGAGCAGTACAAGAAACCTGCACCGGGAGACTGAATCAGATCGGTGAACCGCTGGAATTCAGTGCGCTCACCAATATGCCAGCAAGTAATAATTCGCAGAAACGCAAGGTGGAAATAGATAAATAATCCTGCAATTTATCTACATCCCTAAACCCTCTACACTTCCCATTTATGTCGACTCACGTGAACCTCGAAATGCATTTCCATTTAAATTCTCGCAGATGAAAAGAATCGGTTTCTGTTCACGGCACCTCCATGACCAGGGGTGCCATCGACCTGTGCGTGTCTATTGACAGTGTGTTAAAGCACCCCGGAGGAGGCGATCTTTAGTGGGGCTATTCAATCGCGCCGTGTGCTTGAAGGTCAATTTCGCTTATTCATCAGAACGTATACTTTGTGACCGTGGGGGGAGCGGGGGGGGGTCGTCGTTCATTTGTCTGGGAAAAAGCACCGTACCTGGTTGCGGTTTTAAATGCATTAGCAGGACCGTGTAATGCACGTAAGACATTGACATTCAATCTGCACCGTTCTCTCCCCGTCCCTTAGGGTTAAAAGGGAATTGAGAGCACTTGGAAACAACTGTGAAAGCACAAGGACCCTTCAATAGCAATAACAATAGAGGCTTTAAGCATTGACCCCTGAGCGTGGCACGCAGTCTATTAAAAAATCGTCCCCATCACTTGGGTGCCAATCTCGCATAGATTTCTGCTGCATTGGGACCGCACCAAGGAGGAGGAGGTGCTCGGGTGAAATTTACATCTTACAGAAAAACACAAACAGGTCATCATGTGCAATTATTTCGAAACTTTCTTTTTTTTTCTTGCTTTTAACCGTCAAGAAAATTAACCTCCATTGGCTCGAATTTAAGTCGCCACTTGGCACAACATATTTCACTCTGTTAAGAGAATTTTTGTTTAATCCTCTGACTTTTTAACGTGGGGTTATGGAACAAATGGCTGCATTACCAGAGGCTACAAAAACATGTTTCACAACACTTGACCTTTGAAAAGATCGCGTGTCTGCTGTATTCATGATGGTGTGTATATTGTGGAATTGTTTTTGCCACCTCCCTAAAGGGTACTGGTATTACACATTTTTTTTGTTGGTAAGGCTTTTGACTGTTTCACTGCCCCGAGCTCTCAAGTATGTGTCACTACCATGGGTCATTGGATAAAAAAAAACATCGTGAATAAATAGACAGACAGGCCAGTGACACATCTCCTTGCAACAGTACTCAATAATTTGGCCAAACATCCCAGTAGACCAGCCTCCTGAAAGGCATCCTTGAGACTTAGCAAGGCTTTCCCGAGGAAACGAAACAAACCCAAAAGAGTTATTATTAACGCATAAAATAAAAATAACAAAAAAACAAAAGGCCGCTCTCTTCAATTATCATGACTCCTTAGCCGATTGCCACCAAAAGCAGCCTCATAATCGGTTAAGGTTTTGCCAATTGAGTAAATAGACACCACGGCCAGAAATGTCGCCCAGCTGGGGCGCTTCAGAGTGAGGCCTCTTAATTGGTCATTACGCAGCTAATGTCCAGCAGTGTTCGTACAGTGGTCCATTTACTTTACAGAGCCTGCAGTGAGTGGCTGGTTTGAGAAGCTAATGGAGATTCATCATTCACAAGCAGCCTGCCCCGCTTATTGGCTTCCGCGCTTTAAACTCCTTCGGCCCTTTACGCTGCTCAGCAGTGTGTATGTCAATACGCGTCATGTCCGAACAAGCTGCCGACAATATATTTCTTTAGAGCGTGCGCTGTGCGCTAAGGTGGACCCGCATTGGCATGTTGTACGATGATTCCGCTTGAAGGGCCGATACAACTGACCGACTTTATTTTTAACATTGAGCCCAATAGAAGATGTCAGGCTCCGGAGCCGAGCAACATAATGAGGGCCATTAGAGCAAAACTCGGCATTTGGCTACACAGTGGGTGACCTTTAAAAAATGTGCGTGGAACGTTTCTTCCCCGGGCACGTTAATGGGACGTGCCTCGGGACGTGATTCAGCGTGACGTGGCCGCGCGACGTCACAGCAGCAAGCGACGGGGCTGATGGGTTCAACGCCGCCGCCCCCTCTCGCTTCTGGAGATCCATCCTGCGGGGCGCAATCCCACCCCAAATGCTGTTGCTGTCCGCCACGGTGACCCCCTCGGCACGGCCTTGCCACCGGCTGTTGGCTGGAACCCCTGCGGTGCCCCGCGGTGAGCGGTGGTATTCCCAATCTGCTGAGACGCATGGACCTCTCGGCAGCTGCGCTATTATATTCTTTTTTTTATTGTATTTACTGCCGCGCGAAACTAGAAAAAGCGTTTTTGGCAATTATGGAAAGCAAATAGCATTTTCTTCTTTCACATTGTAATCGTGGCCTAAGCTATACTTTAGTCCGGAGCGGCCACGCGTGCGCGCAACATCTAACAACCCGCATTTTAGACGCCTTCGACGCTTCCCCCATGAATGCTGAGACTGCAGCTCTGGTCTGAAACGTCCCGTGTTTGTAATAATCCATTTGTCTTAAGCTACATTACGTATTAAATTATAATGCTCTGTTCGTTTTGTTGGGCAGTGCTTCATGGGCAAGCACTGTCTGTCCTGACGGTAATAGCAAATGACCCTTTCCCATTACCATCGCCATACTCCAAATAAGATAATGCATCGCGGAATAAATTGTTTTAAATGCATTTTTAAAAAATGAATATACACCTCCGTGTATACGCACGTCAATGCACAACGTTGCGTTTCGTTCAACGGGCAGCGGCATATGCGTGCAAGGTCATTGTGCAACCATTCACTTGTCAGTGTTTGGGCATAGCGTACACCAAGTTGAATACATCTGCCAGATTCCTTTGTTCGTTGGTGTAGATGCTCCTTCCCTCGGGACTGGTATTACTGTGGCCCACAAAGCCGATGACCCTCCTTCCCCAACAGTGGCACCCAAGATCAAATGCGGAGAAAGGTGGCGAGGTGGAGGGGGGGGGTGGCGGCGGCAGGGTGGATGTGCATAGGAATTTTTTTTGTTTGGTGTGTGATTAATAATGTATTTCTGTTTGCACACTGTGCAGCACTGCTGTGTTTAATGCAAACGTATTCTCAGGGGCAAAGCCCATCGCGGGGCAGATAGCGGGGATATTTCGTCAGGGGTAATTTACAAGATTTAAAGATACAGGGGGCATACTCTTCTTGAAACTCGCTCTCTCTCTCTCTCTCTCTTCCCTGACAGCTGGGTACGATTCTTTTTTTCGAGCCTAATTTAGTTCCTGGCAGACAAAAGGAACAAAAAAAATATTCCCCATGCGAGGGACAGGCAACAACCGTAGGAGGGCATGTGCAAGACAATGACATCAAGCTAATAGCCAATCTGTGGATGCCTATGGGTGAGATGCTTCGAGCCTACAGATGAAAACAATGGCAAGCGAACTAAGTGTCGATGCACTTGTCCATTCCAAACTGTCGGATGACTCACGAGAATAAATTGTCACGAAAAAAATATAATTTCCTATTCATACAACTCTCAGTAAAATGCAAATTGCATAGCTGGAGTGTTGGAACAGTGTATACTATTATATCTGCCATATCAGTTGTGCGGAAGTAAAATTCTTGACAGCGTATGAAAAATTCACTCCGACATATTTCAGCAAATCAAGCAAAATCCATGCCTAATGGCAGTTCCCGTCAAAAGGCCTTAACTGGTCTTGTCATAGAATATCACACATCTTGCGCGCACTCCTATTGCATCGAATTAAATTATTCTCACTTCTGCGCTCGCTGGTCCTTAAACTCTGCTCTCACGAAAATCTACCGCAGGCAGGCCAGCAACGGGAAAAGTTCTCGTTTTCTTCTTTGAATTCTTATCTCAGCCTCGTTGTTACTCTCCTTGAATTGCGAGCGAGGCTACGGAGGTGTCTCAAAATAAAACACAGCAGATAAACGACCAGAACTTTGAAACATTTATTTTTTGAAAGACCACAGGGGAAGATGCTACCATCCCCCCCACCACCCCCAGCAAAAAAAGACCTGTTCCTTGTGCTGGATTGTAACGATGTCAGTTTACGGACGCCGCCACCTTCACTCGAAACGTGGCCTTGACAATCCTCAGTGCTCATTTCAGAGTCATTAACCGATCATAAAATTACAGATCCAGGATCCCCGCTCCCCCCCCCCACCCCGATCAAGATCATGGTGAATCTATGCCACTCAAGAAGGAAGACATTTTCTGCTCAAACACTCGATGCAACTGTTGCCAGCAGTAATAAGGCCCGGGTGACGATATTCGTGTACGGTGAACCATGTCATTCGTAAGAATCGATTCATCGATTCCACTGTGTAACACTTTTTTATATTTTTTGTTCCTGGGTAGTAAGTGTTATTTCCTAATTGCTTGTGCCTCAAAAGTACAGAAAATGACTATTGTTTCCCAAAAACTTTGCTTTTGTGACCAGGACAGTGATATTTTGAAATGTACTTATTTTCCAGAACATTCAATTTTTCTGATGACGACCACTTGTGTTGCGATCGAAACGTCGTAGTTTTTTGTTCTTTTCTTTGAACCTATCTACGTCGGTTTACCGAAAGACCCAAAGAATATGAATTCCTGCAGTCACGAAAGCTTTAAGTAAAGATTCCAGATAGATTTAGTGCTGAGTAAACTTGCAGAAACTTCTAGAACATTCTAGAACTTTCCAGTAATATAAATAGTAGTATAAACAGGGGCCTTAAGCCCACCAGTTCAGTTTAATTCCAGCTGCATTTTTCTGAGATGGCATCAAAAGGCTGCAAACATCCGGAAGACGCATTTTGCTATGTCTGCTGTCAATTTATCAAGACAAGAGCGAAAAAGTACTCTGTTGAAGCATCTGCTAAGATGTTTAAGGACTTCAAGGGATATTTCGGCATGCCTTTCAGGGATCAAAACAAACCATGGGCACCTCATTTCACCTGCGAGCAATGCAAAAAAACTCTGGAAGGTAAGATGGACAAATGTTGCTCGGAATTTTATGTTATAAAATATGTTTAAAAAATTTGTTAAAGTTTTTTATTAAAAAATATTTTACAATGTTTAATGTTATTGCAAATATATATATGAAAAATATTGCGAGAATCTCTTACACATTAGTCATGGGTGAAATAAATGTGTGTTTGTAGGATGGTATAGAGGGAAAAAGAGAGCCATGAAGTTCGCTATCCAAGAATTTGGCAGGAACCCACTGACCACTGAAGCAACTGCTACTTCTGCATGGTGGACCCTTCCAAACGTCGGACTGGCAGGAATGCACCTGCTATCACATATCCAGACCTTCATCCATCGCCCCGGTGTCACACTGCCATAAGCTCCCTGTACCCACTCCTCCGGAGAGAGAGTAACCGTCTTTAGAAGAGAGTAGCAAGTCAGAGAGCGAGGAAGACGTTGTAGATCCAGATGACAATTTCAAAGGGGGAGCTGAGGTAAGAAACCCATACTACCCCAACCAAAAAGACCTCAACGACTTGATCAGAGATCTTGGTCTCATCAAGACCAATGCCGAGCATTTGACGTCTAGGTTCAAGCATTTGAACTTGTTGGATGAAAGTGTGCAAGTCGCAGATCAGAGGAAGCGTCACCAACCTTTTAGCAGTTTCTTCACCCGTCAACATGTGCTCTGCTTATGACCAGTCTGTTTAAGGCAATCGGAATCGCCTGTAATCAGAATGAGTGGCGCCTCATCATTGAAAGCTCATCCATGAGCCTCAAAGCCATGCTGCTCCATAATGGTAGCAAGTACCCGTCTCTTCCCCTGGCTCACTCGGTGCACCTCAAAGAGGATTACAACAGCATCAAGACCTTGCTGGATTCCTTGAAGTACGATGAGTATGGCTGGGAGGACATTGGAGACTTAAAAATGGTGGCATTCCTGATGGGTCTCCAAGGCGGTTTAACCAAGTTTCCCTGCTATCTTTGCCTTCGGGACAGCAGGGACACCAAGGTGCACTACCACGGGCGGGACTGGCCACTGGTGGACCCCCGGAAGGCGCTGATGCCACCACTGCACATCAAATTGGGCCTTATGAAACAATTTGTCAGAGCTGTCGATAAGGAGTTGGCAGCCTTCAAGTACCTTCAAGACTTCTTCCCTAAGCTGTCTGAGGCACATGTCAAAGCCGGTGTCTTCCTTGGACCACAGATGAAGAAGATCCTGGAGTGCAATGAATTCCCCAAGAAGCTCACTAGTAAGGAGAAAGCGGCTTGGAACAGCTTTGTCGCAGTGGTCCGTGGCTTCCTGGGCAATCACAAGGTCGAAAACTATGTGGAGCTGGTTGATACTCTGGTGAAGAACTACGGCACAATGGGCTGTAGGATGTCCCTCAAAGTTCATATCCTTGATGCTCATCTTGATAAATGTAAGGATAACATGGGAGCGTACTCGGAGGAGCAAGGCGAGCGCTTCCACCAGGATATCCTAGACTTTGAATGCCGCTACCAAGGACAGTATAACGAGAACATGATGGGAGACTACATTTGGGGGCTGATTCGTGAAAGTGATTTACAGCATAAATTTTGATTTAAAACTTTCGTTACTGCAGGAATTAATATTCTTTTGTTCTTTTGGTAAAGTCACGTACGTAGAAAAAAAATAATAATAATAAATAATAAAGTGAATCAAATTTTTAATAATTATTATAAAATATAAATAATTAAACACACTAATGTTGACTGTAGCCTGGTTCTTAATCGGAGTGAGTGTACTGGCAATCTATAATGTAGACTGTTGCCTGGTTATTAAGTTTGGTGAGTGTACTGGCAGTCTATAATGTAGACTGTAGTAATGGTTATGAAGCTTGGTGAGTGTACTGGCAGTCTATAATGTAGACTGTAGCCTGATTATTGACCTGAGTGAGTGTACAGGCAGTTAATACTGTATTGCAGACTTATTATTGGTTATTTCAGTAATAAAAATAAAATAAAAAACCACGACGTTTCGATTGCAACACAAGCGGATTGCCAAAACGCTCACCAGCTTAAAAACCAGGCTACAGTTTACATTATAGACTGCCAGTACACTCACCGAGGTCAAGAACCAGGCTACAGTCTACATAATAGATTGCCAGTACACTCACTCCGATTAAGAACCAGGCTACAGTCTACATTAGTGGTAATTTATTTTATTTTTATTTTTAATAATTTTATTTTGTATTATTATAATTTTTTCTATCTACGTGACTTTACCGAAAGAACCAAAGAATATGATTGACAGTATCATCGTAAATCTCGAAAAACTACTCACTTCTAAATCTTTTGTAGTCATTTTTGTATTACTTTAGTATAAATACATGTTCATTTTGATTAATATGTTGGGTTTTTTCTGACTTAGGAAAATACACAAATTCGCCCATTTTCTCTTTGAAAGCAGGTAAATTTCAAAATATCACTGTCCTGGTCACAAAAGCAAAGTTTGTGGGGAATAATAGCCATTTTCTATACTTTTTAGGCATAAGCAATTACGAAATAATACTTACTACCCAGGAACAACAATTGTGTTACAACATAGTGTTCTCACGTTCGTGATGCATTCGTAGAAATCGTGTAAGTGGGAAAGTATTGTTATATACATTTGTACGTGCTGTATGTAAATCGCATATCCGAATTTAAGATTTGACACACTCCATCCTCATACTCCAGATTAGCACCACATTTCAGATACCCGTAATGTGCAATTATTAACCATTATTGCCACTTTGCAGGCCTGCACCAGACCTCCATTAGCCATGATTCCACATCTCTAACCATGGACCGCATATTACTACCACTGCCCAATTTGATCGTCCGCTGGTAGCATTTTATATATGCACCTGGCTGGCTACTCCTAAAGCCACGAGCTCACTTACTGACATCAACATGAACATATATACAAATTGAAGATTAACACCCCCATCTCTCCCCACCACATTCTTTTTTACCCAGGAAAGGATTTACACTATGAAAATATAGTAGTAGTAGGTACTACTACTATATTTTGCCACTGGTAAAGGAGGTCTCATAGTGTAAATGCTTACCCCGAGCTCTCAATGCTCTGATAGTGCGCTGTCTTTGGGTTGTACGCCTTTTGGCGTCATCTGGTCCAACACCAATGGAGACTAGGCTCTAAGGAAAGCTGTCTCGTGTGTGGACAAATCAACTACAAGGACAGTGCATATCATTACCATTATCAGAGTTGTTTATTTTTGTTTGCATTTTGACTGCTTGTGTTGCAGTTATTGCAAACATGATGCCTTGTATAAAGGTGTCAGTTTTGTACCAGTTTAAAGGGTAAAAACCTACTACTATACCCAGGAAAGGCTTTCAGACTTATTCTAAGGAGAGTCCTGTCAAGTTTGTGTTTGGCACCTGTGCTATCAAAGGAATGAGAGGCAACGCGGTTGCGCCGCTGCGCAGCTCTCCGATGCATCTTCGGGTCATACCACGTGCCGTTCGGCGCGGTGTCTCGGCGCGTGGGCTGAAACGTCGGACACTGTGTGCTGAACGACGCGCGGTGGGTGCGACTGAAAAACACGCTGAGGAGCACCAAAAATGAACTCTGAAATGAGCCTCGTTTTGGAAAGCGTGAATATGTATTTATTTATTAAAGGTTCAAGTGCCTCATTAAAACGCTCATGGAAGGTCGAAGTTGAAAATTAAACGACACCCACGGGAGAAGGTGACCTCTTTGATATTTAGAGTATTTGGATGCTATAAATTTCCACGTGATAAGCCACTTCGTTGAGCTATCATTTGTGGCCAGGTGGCTTTCAGAAAAAGAGCTATATGGCTCAATTGGCCTTACCTGGTAAAATAAAAAATATATAATTTTAGATATAATTTTTTTTTTTATGTGGCTCAAACATTTCACCTGTCACAAGGCAATCTGTTTGTTAAAGCAAGGCGCCACCTTCGCAGGAGGCCTCTTAAATAAAAAAGGCACACGCTTTTAAACGCAGGGTCCCTTTCAGAAGAGTCGCTTTTTAAATCCTTTATATTAAGTTAACTTGCTTGCTTGCGCGCTTACGACTGTGCAAATCTTTCGGTCGTTTTTTTAACCCACTTCCCGTGATCCAATCGAGCTGACATTTTGCACACAGACTCGTTGTGCGTGACAATTTATTTTCGTTAAAAAAAATTTCTAAAATTTTACACTGTTTAGGAATTTTTTTAAATATTTAATTACCAATTGCTTAATGGTGGCAGGCAATCATCTGACCCATAGGTGGCAGCCATCTCAAGCCAGAGGACGAGAGGACTCTAGCCGCCACGCATATAAAGGATTTATAGTGAAAAACTTTGTTTTTACGGGTTAATTTTTTGTTTTGCTCGCGCACGCACCTCTCGCGGTCGCGAGGCTGGATTCCGCGGGTGAATTTGCGCACCGTGAACCCGAACCGCGTTTGAAGGTCTCGCTTCTGAAATCGTGGAGCAACAGAGCACAGCGAGAGGTTAACCCCCTTGTTAAAATCTTAAAGCTGTTTAAAAATTTAACATCGCTTACATTAATCCCGCACGAGACAGCAGCAAAACGCGAGCGGATCCTCGCACGTTTTCGCATTCGCTGCACAGAGAGCCGTGTGACCTGCTAAAGGAAACCACCCCACAGCTGATCAACACATCGGAAATCCTCGGTGCCAGTAAGATCCATTTCATTTCCTGGGGGTAAGTCCGTCCTTATTAAAAAATATAAAATTTAGTGAAACTTTAAAAGGAACATCATTCCACGCGCATGGCAAGCTCCTTTGTCAGCGACTGCGTAGGCTTTCGTGGTTGTGCTGTGTAGCTTTCCAATGAGTTTCTGGGTCGTACTGCGTGTCATTCGGCACGATGTCCGACGTTTCGCTCCACTTGCTGGAGTGCTTCTTCAGGAACTGAATATATAGAGTTGCCGGCTGATGCTAATCGAATGTGAGCTGCTCCATTTAGTTTATATTAAGAAGCATCCCAGCACGTGGGGGCAAAACGTGGGACAACATGCCCGACCAACACGCGGTATAACCCGAAAACGCATCGGGAAATGTTTCCAGTGGTCTAATTAAACACTGCCTTTGCCTACCAACACCAACCAATGATGCACAGGTCCACAAAGCCTGGGAGCCACAGAGGGGATCATCTGTAGCTCCCCCGTAGTAGCGGCCCTTCCGCCAAGCAGTGGTGTCAGCAAAAAATTGTAGGGCTGCACCTTTACCTGTTCACGGTGCACCCTGACAACAGCTCCAATCGGTGAGAATGCGTCCGGCGAAGCGGTTGATGGCGAAACTCCAAAGCGTGCCGAGAGATTTGGCGCTTTACGAAAAACACACATGCGCGCACGTACACAAAGTGCTTAGCCTGAACAAATGAGAATTTGTATTGCTCAAAATGAGGCTTACGTTCCGATCAAGCGACGTTCACATTAATTCTAGATTTGAAGCTTTCGTGACTGCAAGGATTCATATTCGTAGGTTTTTTTCGGTAAAGTCACGTAGGTAAAAATTTTAAATTGTTTCCACCTGAAGACGGAAGCTTGTGTTGCCTCCGAAACGTCGTGATTTTTATTTTATTTTTATTTTACTTATATTAATTTTATTTTTTTACCTACGTGACTTTACCGAAAAAACCTAAGAATACGATGTTCACATATAAATATTTGTTTCTAGAATTGTGATATGACGCTACCACGTCTCGTCAAGAGTAAGTGGCACGCAGCACTTTGCTCTGCTCACTGTCCACCAAGCGTGCGCGCGGATCACAGCAGGAAATAAAAGGAGCAATTGATCAACGGAATCTTTTAGACGGTTGCATTTAATTAGGCATGTAAGATGAAAGCATTGGAAGGCGTATTCTAAAAAAACAAATTAAGCCAACATCCTCCTCCCATCTCTTGGCAGCTCACGAAAGTTTGGCTTGAACAAAGTAAACATTTGCCAACTGCTGAAAAACTCCCAGATTAGCGTGCATCCCATCGTTTGCTTATATCCTCCCCGCCCCATATAAAACAAAATTGTGCTTAAATGATGCATAAACGTTTCATAAATGTAATTGAATGTAAAGTTAAAGGTGCAGCCCTGCAATTTCTTACTTATGCCACTGCTGGCAGAAGGGCCTCCACTAGGATGAGCACCAGAGAGCCCCTCTGGTAGTGGGGTATTTGGCCTAATCTTCCACACTGGTCAGACGTCTTGGAAGGGTTGGGAAGGTACCGTACTTTTCCCGACTGCACGTGACCTGGCGATATTTTAAGTGTGGTTTACCCATTTATGCTGTTGGGTGGACAAAGGTGTCGAGATTAATAAAAAACGTGTGTACATACGGACAGATCAACCATCATTGGTTTTCTTAACATCAATCACCATACTCTTTGTTTTTTTCGGTAAAGTCACGTAGGTTGAAAAATAAAACAAATAAATTAAATCACGACGTTTCGGAGGCAACACAGGCTTCCGTCTTCAGGTGAAACCGTCACAGCAAAATTACTGTATCAAGGTGATACAGTAATTATCAAGGTGATACAGTAATTTTGCTTGATACAGTAATTTTGCTGTGACGGTTCCACCTGAAGACGGAAGCTTGTGTTGCCTCCGAAACGTTGTGATTTAATTTATGTTTTCTTTTTTCACCTAGGTGACTTTACCGAAAAAACCAAAGAGTATGGATCCTTGCAGTCACAAAAACTTCAAATCTAGAATCACTCACCATATTCAGCACTGCACGATATCTCACTCACAAGTTGGTCAATACTTCCTGCGATCTGCAAAGGCAATTGGGTGAAATGTCAATCTACTTACTATATTAATTCGACACTCGAGACATAAAGTTTCCATGATAAGGCAGCGGAGATGATGAATGCAGTGATTTTGTTTTTGAGCTGTGTCTACGCACAAGTACAAACACAATTTTATTTTTATCTTTTCTCTCGAGAAAATTACATCTCAAAGTCTTTAATGTTACTTTTTTTTACAGAAGATGACACGCTGGGATAACGATGCCCCCATAGCGGATGGTGGCAACTGATTTTCCTAGTCCTTGACTACAATCATCATCAATTCGCAATTTGTGATCCTGTGGTTAGTCATTCGATTATGTAAGTGTTGTATAATTATGTAAAGAACCAATATTATTCATTATATTTTTTATCTGGGTCAAGACTTTCATTCTTTCAGATTGTATTAACTTCACAGCTTTTTTTTCCATTTCGCATTCTTGGTTATAAACAAAAAACCTACAAAACTTCGCATTTGCATTCAGATGCTGGGGGTCATTTAAAAAGCCAGACATTTTAAACAAATTAATAAACATCCTCGGGGGCATCCATCGTTGAGGTTGTATTTTTGTGCGGTGGCGTAAATTCACTTAATGAGCGAGACTCACGGTCACGCAGCCAACGGGACACTAGCTTCCCAAACCTAGAGATGAAGCAATTGAGACACATCATGCAGTGATAATCATTTAGACAGTGTCTCAGTGTTCGTAGCATCAGTCTTATCGACAACAAGCCGTGGAATATTCGCCAAGATTTAGTCTGCACATTTCACAGGTTAATTCGAGTAGCAAATGCAATAATCTCAAACAAAACTGAACAAGATATTCAGCGTTGTGTTTTTAAAAGACTAAATTAAATCCACACACTAAGACTTAACTAAAATTGCACAGGCTGCCGTAGACAAGACCATAATGAAATAATTTTATAAAAAATACTGACTTAATAAACACTCGACACATTGTTAATTGAGTCATTAGCATAAACTATGCTGACACTGCGCCCGATTGTTCATTTTAAACCAAGTCTTGAGTAAACGATTAAATCTTGACTGAAATTACTTAGGCTGTGATCGACTAGATAGAGACTAATAAGACTAAAATAGGGAGTAAATGAACACTGGGAGACTCAAACAACATACTCACTTAAAGGTGCATGCTTTGTGAAATATAAAGGCGCATGCTTTGGAAGACACCGCGATGAACGTGTCCCTTTAAGAGCAAACTATTAGCGAGAACCTCATTGTAAGCTGAACGTCTGACCTTACGGACATAGTGCTCACAATCCATTCATATTGTTCAAGTCAGTGAACTGAATTTGGTCTACGTTCCAGCCGAGCTTCGATTAAACGTGGAGTCAATGTCATACGAGGCACTGCAATCGTAATTTAAACATTCCCGAGACAGGCACTAATGAATTATGCAGAATGATGATTTAATTAGAGAGTCGTTGTATATGCTTACGGAAGTGGTGGCTTAAAACGTCTACTGCAACATACGCTGCTATATCAACAAAAATAACAGAAAAAATTAGGCGTAATGAAATGTTCAAAAGTCGCAAGGGTAAAATGGTATTATAGTCATGTTTATTGTCAATTAATACTCCAGGGAGAGGAACGGTGGCGCAGTGCTTAGCACACTGTGTTATGAAGCCAGCGACCTGAGTTTGATTGTCGGCCAAGGCTAACACCCGTGGCAAGTTGCAATTGTTGAATTTGCATGCAACTGTTGAATTTAATTATGACTATTATGGTATACATACTTAAGCATTGAACGTTAGCTTGGTTTAAACCTGGCCAATATCTCCCAGTTGGTGCCATGCAGGACAATACTAACTACAGATCTTTCAAAGGCAAGTTCAGAAATAAACACTTGGCACAGGCTTTAGCGACACATATTATGATTCGTAATGTTTTTTTGGGGTCAGATGGCGTGAATAAATATGTAATGACATCACACCCCTATTTAATGCTCAAGACTGGAGGACATTTTCACAATTCTGTCAACTGCCCAATGTTGGTGGTGTTAACTATCAGCAAAATTGTTACATTTTGTGAGATTTATCTCGAACATACCGGTCTGCTCAAGCTGTAATAAATTGACATATATGTTCACGTGACGATTTTATTCATTTGCTGTGTCGGTTGGAGGAGGATTTCCCACACATTTTTATACACGATCTGTTTCAAAAATATATAATGAAAACACTTTTATATTCTTGGTTCTTTCGGTAAAGTCACGTAGAAGGGAATTTCACACCTGATGATGATTTCTTGTGTTGCAGTCGAAACGTCGTGAGAATTTTATTGTTTTAAAAAAAATCCTTCTACGTGACTTTACCGAAAGTACCAAGAATATGAATCCCTGCAGTCACGAAAGCTTTAAATCAAGAAAACACTTTCCTTGTTATTAATTATAGTGCAGACTTTCAACACTTTACTGCCGCGCCGGGAGATACAAATCGAACTGGTGACCTCTCTAGATTGCAAGGCCAGTGCGCTGACCACAGATTACTGTGGCAGCCTCCCACTTTGATGTAAACTGAACCATTATTAAAGACTCCATTACATCTCTCGCAGCTGCAGATGACCGTGCACCAGTGCCAAAGCCAATATCCAAAATATGACAATTACCCACGGCTAGAGTGTTAAAAATTAATGAGCCCCATTCGAAACGAATCTCAGCGGGCTCTCGTCAAGCGAAAGAGGTCTGAATTGAATTGATCGATTATTGCTTAGCGGCTGGTGCACGATGCAATGTGAGAGCTTATTCCAAGAGCAATTTGATTCGTGTTTGTGCCCTCTGCTGACCATTACACATAACTGTTTGAAATGCAAACCGGATGACACTGTCCATAAATCGTCACCCACACTGCCCGGATAGTTCACTGCCGTTTATGCCACTTCACAGTATGCGCGTTTACGGGAACACGGAGGCACTGTGGAAATGGCTTTTTGTAAGCGTGTAAATGAGATTTAGATGCCAGTCCTCTGCGGGATATCTCCCTGTCAGTCTGTTCGTTAAAGTGTGTTGTGAAATATTCTTAGGTTTTTTTCGGTAAAGTCACGTAGGTAAAAAAAATATTATTTTTTACTTACGTGACTTTACCGAAAAAACCTAAGAATATGAATCCTTGCAGTCACGAAAGCTTCAAATCTAGAATTGTGTTGTGAAATGTTTTGTTTTGAAATATAGCATGAACCTTTTTGGGATACATATTCGACAAATCATGTTTTCATCACTGAAGGCGCTAATTATGTTTTTGTTGTATGGGCGAGTACATGAAGGTGGCAAATGCGGTCAATTATGTGTGCCGTTTTTGTCTACCGTATTGGGACCCCCCCCCCCCCCCCCCAGGGAGACCAGGGCCGGGATTTGACGAATGGTCGCCTGATTTGAATGCATTGCATCATTGTGAATTTCCTTGAAACAGTAAAGCCCCCTCGACGACCGTCGGCGCATTTGCCTTGTTCATTAAACAAAGCACGAAGCAACTTGCGCTGCAGAGGCAAAGCTTCACACGGATGAACGGCGCTTGATACTTCTGCCCAAAGCTCCTTTCGTCAAGAAAATGCCAGCAAATTTCCTCCGCCAAAATAAGCTTTGAGATAAAAAAAAATCCGAATCTGGAGATTGGAGGAATCCGATGAGCTATGAAGCTCTTTTTCACAGATATGCAGGAGGTGCTTATATCCCTTTTACAGTCCTCAGCCTGTGGAGTAAACTCCTAATCCTTACGATGGGGAGCAAGTCCCTTCGTAAGACAACCACTGTTGACTCCGGAATAACAAAGTAGCACTTATTTTATCAACCGCGGGGTGGGGGTGATGATGGGCTGACTCAATCCACAACCAGGATTTGAACTCACAACCTCATAACCTCCTGGTTGTTAGCCACTTTCAAACCACACTCAGTCGATTGATTATAAAAAAGGCTTCATCTTCTTGGTTCTTTCGGTAAAGTCACGTAGAAGGGAAATAAGAAAATAATAAAAATAAAACATAATAAAATAATTCTCACGACGTTTCGGCCACAACGCAAGCAGCCGTCTTCAGGTGAAGACCAGGTCTGTCGGGGAGACAGCGGCACCTGGAATAGAGTTGAATTATTTTATTATGTTTTACTTTTATTATTTTATTATTTCCCTTCTACGTAACTTTACCGAAAGAACCAAGAAGATGAATCCCTGCAGTCACGAAAGCTTTACATCGAAATATAAAAAGGCTTTTAAGTCGATTACTCGCGATCCGTTTTAAAAAAGTCAACCACTCCCCACATCCTGCCTCGTGACACGGCTGATGACACCGATGACCTCACCAAGCGTCGATCATCACCTCCTGGTCCAGCGGCACCTGGAATAGAGTTGAGAAATGATTGTTCAATTATCTTCGTGTTGCTTGTTTAGTCGAGTAATTTGACGGATAATCAGTCGAGCGATGCGTTACTTACATTAATCATGAGGCCCAGCTCTACTCGCTCTTAATGCTCTCAGAAACTCAACCACCGATCAGCTTCACGTCCATGCCCAGTATTCCTGTCGAGCAAGTCATTGCACAGGTCAATCAGCCTGTGATTCCTTTTTGTATTTCTTAGCTTTGTTAAAATGGAACCAGCAGTGAGAAATAAATTCCAGTTCTTTCATCGCCACCAATTTAATGGGTGTTTTTTTTTTGTACGAAAGGTAAGGGGAGTGGGGTGTAAATATTCTTATGACACTGGTAGAGTATAAATGCAGTAGTTTTTATTTTTTATTTTTCAATTCACACACTTTAGGTTCCACGGGAAAATAAAAATCACACATTACGGAGCAGAAATATTGCCAAGTTCATGGCAACGCTGTGCATGTAATTACAGTTTACAATCATCGCTGCTTTACGATCACGCTAATTGAAGCTTAAATCTCACTCACACGCTTTATAGTGGACGCTGTTATGTTTTTTTCCCCCGCAAAAGCATTAGGTGTCTCGTAGGGATTTGATTCCGTTGTTGTTATTCCTTACGTTCACTGCCTCTTACTCTTGGGAGACCAAACCAGCCTCGGAATTTTGTGCGCAGCGTCCACGTTTCTTTTTTAAGCTGCCGGAAAAGGTAAGCTCATTATAACCTTACTTTCCCAAAAAGTCCTGACATTGGGCTGGCTGAATTGCAGAGGCTACTCCTAACTTCTTCTTGTTCGTCCATCAAAGTTGATGATGACCATAGCACGTTTGTCATTTTGTTGGGTTTTGATGAGTGCGCAGATGGCTGAAGAGGCCAATCCGAGCCCGGAATTCTCTGTGGCACACTGGACAGGTCAGGGAGGATGTAGAGCTCTGAGGTGCAGCCACACGTCCTTCCTTGGTAGATTTGCGCTGCTGCCTCTTCAAGATGGCACAGGAGCTTCTCCTACTCTCACAGAGGACTGCACCGTCCTGTACTTTTCTTCTCCAGGCAGGTCGGTCCTGTGCTAGGACCGACCTGCCTGTGCTACTCCTAACTAATCATTCAGTGACAGCGCCCTGGCATAAGCAGCCCAAGTGAAACATCGTAGGGGTCCCAAGTAGCTCATGGGGTCCCAAATAGTACATAAAATAAATAGGGGCATCAGATCAAGCATCGTCTCAAATTCAAATCTTGATAAACATAACAAAGAAATTAACACAAAAAAGCATATTCATACTTTGCGATCTTATTTCTATCTTGTCTGCATCTTTATGATCTCAATGCATATATCTTGTTCTATATATCACTCTCATTTCACCACGTTCCTGCCTCGTCTGTATCTCCCCTCTCTTATCTCACTGCATATCTTTATAACTCTCGTCCGTATTCCTCTCATCTCTATCGAGTTGTACATCTCTATCTCAAAAGGGGGGAGTCCCCCCCCCCCAAAAAATAGTCTGCTTGGACCCCCCCATGGGCCAACAGCACCACTACTGTGCACCCATTCCCTCGTCTGATCGAGCCTTCCCCGACTGGAGGCCGCTGTAATAACCCTTGTGGCCTTCCCTTTGTTCATCTCGTCTCATATTTCAAAGCTGTACTATTAAGAGGGCTCGACTCTGCTCTGTCTCTTCCGGCTGTGCATTTCACAGTTCTTGGCTCTTTGTGTGCACAAAATAACACGAGGAATTTATTTTCAACTAGATTCGAAGCTTTTAATCAACCAGGCTATGCGTTAACTGTGTGCTAACCGACTCTCTGTGTTGCATTGCATTACACTTCCTAATTTTACTACATTTGCTTTCTACCGTGCCTGTTCCGTGCTTGTTTATAAGTCCATTCTCTCCTCCGGCTGCTATGGGCAGGAATTCCACACAACTCCCCCTCTGCCCCCCTCTCTCTCTCTATTTAAGGCCTCGACACAGAGACGTTGTGTTTCTGTGCGCCTATGTGTGTGTCTCTCTCTGTGTTTGTCTCTGTGTGAGTCTCTCTCTGCTTGTGTGTCTGTCTGTGTGTCTCCGTGTCTATGTTTTATCTCTCTCTCAAATTTAGCAATCTTTGAAAGAACGTAATCAACCAGGCAGGATGTTAACTGTTGTGTTGGCAGACTCTCTGAGTTGTATTGCATTACATTTCCAAGTTTACTATGTTTGTTTTCTCATTCATTTGTGCCTGATGATGGTTGCTTATGTTGCAATAGAAACGTCGTATTCTACTATTATATAATTTTTTTTTTTCTACGTGACTTCACCGAAAGAACGAAAGAGTGAATTTCTTTTATTTTCCACGAAATGCATTACTGCAATTTGCATGCACCACTAAGTCCCCGCACATGTAACGTTTTACTCAGCCGTGTAATCATTTGGTAACTGATTTCACATTTATATTTTTCGGGGTGAGCACATGCTCAGCGGCGTTCTGACCTGTTCCATTGGAACATCTGCGAAAAAGAGCTTTATAGCTCATCGGATTCCTCCAGTATAAATAAATATTAATGTTGTCATGATTCTGAAGCGACAGCCTGTGTATACTGCAAGGTATGAAACAAAGTGTTGTTTGTTGTTACCCTTGCATCAGTTGGCATTGCGGTTAAATACTGCAGACAACGCAGAGGGGGGTGATGGGAGATTTAAAAAAAGCTAATATTTTTATTTGAGGCCGTGATTCAAACACACATGTTAAACTCAACCACCTTATATCCTATCCTCATCGACTACAGTTCAACCAACATGTTTCTAATTATAGTTTTTTTCCTACTTAATGTATATGGGCTCACCTCTTTCCTCCTCCCCCTCTCCCAGCAACCCCTGGACCCCACCAGTCCAAGTTGTTAAACGGTGGCACCATCATCCGAGCCTTGGGGTCTCTAAGGGTGCCCTTATTTAATTGATCATGCATACATAACGAACGTCGTATTGAAGATGACTCTGCGGTGATGCGCACAAGAGGAATTGCACATTAGTCATCAGCCGTCCAATAACCCGCAAACATGATCCGTGCAAACCAGAGTGCTTGCCAACAAATTGCTACCTTAGCCTTGCACGGGGGGGGGGGGGGGGGGGGACAAAAAAAAGAATCTACCTTCGCCGCTTCTCAAACGGTATTTGGAGCACCAGGTAATTACGAGAGCGAATCCCAATTCGCCAGGCGGCGAGTTCCGTTGCTCTTGCAGCAACGGAATTCACATTGTGTTTCGAGATACCGAGAAGTGAAAGCTGAATTGGCAAGGTTGGGTGGAAGGGGAGGAGGACTCCGTGTTTGCCGTACGAATTCACAACAATGGACAGTTGCAGGTGGGGCGAAGAGAACTGTGATGCAGTGGCGATGTCACGTGCAATGATTTATGATCGAGACTCGTGATTTATTTCGTAAACGACGGTTTTGTGCGCCTGTGGAAAGATAGTGAAAATAATTCCCAGGGCAACAACAACAACATCGCAATTGGAGTGCGAATTCTATTTCATCTCCACTGCGAATTAAACCTCAAACGTAAAAAAAAAACCAGGTCATCCATATATATATTCTTTAAAAAAATCCATTTGGGAGTTGAAACATAATTATACAACCATGCACTACATTTTGGAGAAACGAAAATCTGTAGGATCCTGCCATGGTGCAATGGTTATCACATTTTGCAAATCTAAAAGTCGACGGTTAGATTTTATCTTCCAGTATAGCAGATGAAACAATGGAGCAAAAGTTTCTTAAATCCCCCCCCCACCCCCCCTCAATACTCCCACCTCTTTCCACGCAGCAGTATAAATGGGTACAGCAAAGTAGGTCACGTGTGGTGAGGTAAATTGTGGATACTCTCACCTCTTACAACATACCTGATGGGTCAAACACACTCCAGAGGAGCTCTATAAAGCTCCTTCTTGTGGAGGCTCTTCCACTAACAGTAGCGTCAGCAAGGAATTGCAGGACTGCGCCTTTACCTCTACCTTAGATCTGAATATGCATCAGTTGGGGAAGCAACATTAAAGAATGGACCAAGAAGGAGTGGAGTCAAATCAGAGGGGAAGACACACAACACAGAACAAATCTTGGGAGCCGGCGATAATGCACCGAGTCAGTAAGGACAGGAGCATACGAACCCCGATGGTCACGAAGACCATGAGGATAAAGAAGACTCTAAAGGAATGTGTGTGTGCGCTGCATTCAGTGTATGCATATGCGGGAGGGTTCACGCCTGTGATTCCCACAGTTTCCAATCGCTCTCTCAAATGTAGAGAATGACTCTGAGGCATAAGGAGCCACAAACAAGGGAGAAGGCAACCAGGCATTGAGCTCGCAACAATTTCCCAAGCTCTGCGGTCCTCTACATATTCAGAATGTTTAATAGCCAATGAAGTGTTTCTACGTGTGGGAGGAAACCGGAGCACCTGGAGAAAACCCATGCGCACGAGTGGGGGTACACTTTAACCCTGTACAGATAGAAACAGATGGAGATGAATCCACTTGATGCACTGACATATTTTAGCAAGCCAAAAGATGACGTTGACGCCCATGGGAGTTTCACGACATTTGTGATCCATAAACCCTGACTGCCTCCATGATGCTGTATTACAGGCATTAATAGCCACCACTGCCTGGATCGTGTAGATTTGTGAAACCCTCATGGTAAAGATTCAATATATCCTACTGGAAATTCATCTCGATAATTCTAGTTAAACGTTTAATTTGGATCACAGATATCTGCCGTTTCTACTGTTGTTGTATATTGTGTTGTTTTGTTATTCAGGTCTCCATGTAAACCAAGGCTTTTGGATGTGAAAGGCTTTTACCGACTTTAAGTAAAAAATTCGTGATGACATATTAAATGTTTGGCAGATAAAATGCAGGTACAAACTACGAACAAAAAAACGTAAGTGTACTTGGGCAAGACACGATGGCTGATGGTCGAGACTAACAACAGAGCGGCAGCCAAAGGAGAGAAAAGGGCCTGGGAAACCATCACAACGCAGAGATCGAGCGAGCGTTGAGATCAGCTTGCGGAGGCCTTCATCCAGCAATGGATTGATCATGGTGGACGATGAAGATGATGATGATTAAACCTGCTGACCTGCCCACACTCATTGGATTCCTCCAGTCGAAATACCGAGTTTGAGTCTGTCTCACCAGCTGGCCCGAGTGGATACGGACACTCCCTTGTTCATTGATGCAGCAATCTGTCAATAGGTCGGCGTTCCTTGCCAGAGCATAATTAAGTGTACAGCGTGGCAAGAGCAAGCAAGGCGCGGGAGTTGTGGAAGACCTCAGGAAGTCAAATCAACATCTGTAGCTGTCAGCTAGCATTTACCACCTAAAGCCATGTCAACAAGGCAGCTGCTGTCTCCACACATAAGCTGCCCTCCCCCACAAGCACGTGGAGAGGAGCGAGTATAGATGCGGTGACACGGCAGAACTACGGCGTACAAAGATCGCACCCAAGAAATTTGGATTGTGGGTTTTGTGAAATATCGCTTGTGTCGTGAGGATCGTTGCTAAATTTTACTTTGTAATGATTTACATTTAGAAGACGCAATTCATCCAGGGATTTCAGTGCTCCATACACGGAGTTAGTCAATATTAATAATACACAGTCCAGTTCACTGGTCATACATATCTATATTTGCCTGATATTGTTGAAATCATAAAAGTTCACAATAATTATGACTAAATAAATATTCATGTTAATATTAAAAATAATACACAAAACGTCTGGGACAAACAGAAGGCATCGTGGTTATACGTCAACATTTTCTGACAGCTTTGTGCCTAATAAGCGTTACAGATTACAAAGTTGGTATGATTAACAATGCTTATTGCAGACTTACGTTGAGCGGACTGCGGTTTAAGAGCGATTAAGCAATCCATCGGTACTTAAAGTACATCAAAGCACATAAACAAGATGACAAAAAAAATGTGAAATACAATTAAAAAGTTAGGGCAAACCGAGATCGCGATAAAATTCACGTCATGAAACATAACATCGTATTGTGAAAACGTATATCACGGCAACCGTAAGAGGACGTGCTCCTATCATTGCTAGCATCTATAATGAAATTATTGCTATTTAAAAGTATCTTTTTTATTTTATTCTCCCATGCCGAACCTCGTCAGATCTCAACCACCCAGATCCCGTTGGCAGCTGCTCGCTCAACACTCAAGCACAACACGAGCAACGCGCGTAATGAAGGAGGGGGGGGGGGGCTACGATCTTGACTAATCCCCTACAGGGAGAGACACATAAATGGTGTGACTCCGGCTGTCTATTAGTTTGCCCACTTTTTGGCATAGGCTAAAAAAAAAAAATAGCAAGTAAATTAACAGCCGAGGAGTTGATTTCAATCTTGGCGTTGTAATGAGATTGCCCAATTAACACGCATCCTGATTTTTTTCTTCAAGCGCAGTAAGCACTTGACTTCATTAACGTCTTGTGAGCGGCAATTCCGAATTCGAGCAAATTAACGTTTTTTGCTGTAAAAAAAAGATGAGCAAACGAAATGCAAATAAATATATAACTTGCCAAAGACGAACCCATCAAATAATGTTGTTACACAAAAGAAGGCAGGAGATTAAGCGTTTGACAGATGCACATGTGTTCTGACTTTTCTTTCTGTACAAAAGTTCTGAAGGAAAGGTCAGAAAGCAGGAGATAGTACAAATGTCAATTTAGTCAGTATCCAAACTTTGCATCTGGTAACAATTCCACCCACCACTATTATTCCCCATTCCACCCACACCAAGGGTTTATGTTCGCAAGATTTATTAACACCACCAATTCTCAGATACATTTGGCCCAACCCTTCCCTCACCCACTGAGAGGCATAGACGAGCAGAAAGGCAGCCACGCGATGAACCATCGTCAACAATTGCCCAAACTCTGCAGTCCTCTATATAAAGATGGGGTTGGCCAATTAATTAATGTTTAAATGGAGGAAATCGGAGCATCCAGAGAACAACCCACGCGTGAAAGGGGGCAACGCTGTATCCCATATAGATGACACAGGCGGAGTCCACGTTTTTCTGTATCACATTCTCTTTGCGAGCCACGGTATGGCACCTTGACACCCATTGGAATGGAGTTTCACAACATTTGTGTGATCCACCAATCCTTGCCTTCACCTTGCTGGATTAACATAGCCGCCACCACCATCCAGCTGCTTTTACCTGGTTTCAACCTACTAACCATGTAAGTAAATCACTGGACAGTTAGCACTTATGATGATAGCTTACACCACCAATCTCACTTAATTTTCTATGCACGTCAAAAACAATTTTTCCCCAATTACCAATCGGTGAGAAATATATTTTAAGAATTTAAAGTTGCCGATTAACATATTTAGACCAACTCTAATTGCCTTCACATTGCTGGTTTCCGGAGCATAGTGTTTAAATTAAATGAAATATTTAATAATGTTACATTTCAACTCTTGACATTTTGCAAGTATTTTTAGGTTGAACCTTGGGATTTTTTGTCAACCATTAATTTCCAACAGTATAGCTTTATTAGCGTCTTCTTCCACTGCCAAAAGAAATAACCATCATTGTGAACCTGCATTCCCACTACACAGAACACATTGCGTTTCATTGTCTCAAAACCTGTTTAGTGACTAACTGCAAGGCAATAAATTGCAAAGGGCCAACCCTAAGAAGAGGATTTTAATCCACTCTCTTAGCGCTCAGTGTCAAACAGATGGACAGTTAGCACTTAATTATTTTAAGCACCCTGGAAATTGCCGTGCAGGGAATTCAAAGTCCATAATTCCCAATTCTCCCAACCGAATGCAGATGCTCTCATCTGTGTGCCAGCAGGTCACACAGCCCTACTTCATGCAAGGATGAATTGGATCTGAATATATTAAGTATCTGGATAAAAAAAACATTTATATATATATTTTTATTCTTACTGATGTATATTTATCAGCGCTGGTCTTAAAAAAGCCACTTAATTTCCAGATGATGGAATTGCAAACACATGAGACTGTTATAGCGTTAAAATAGGCAAGTTTACCAGCGGAGGTACAACCAGCACGAAACGGGCTCCCATCATCCGTGCATTCGAAACTAATTGCAGTACGAAATTTTTCATGGAAATTATCGCCCGGCATTTTTCTCCCCTCGCATGCTTTGCCCTCCATTTCATACCTGTGGTGTCTTGTCCAGTTTCACACTTGTCTCATTTTGTTTGAAGCCACCCAACGCCCTCGAGCACTGCTCGATTGATTCTCGGCTCCGTCGCCACGTCACGGAAGGAGTTATTCCGCTTAAGAGACCCCCCCCCCAACCCTCACCATCTAGGCCAGGGCACCGACAATGCGGCTCAAACAAGTTGACACCACCGAGAACAAGCGATGGGAGCCGCCACAGGGCATGTGGGAGAGACCCACATCACATGCGCCCCAACAGAAAGGAGCACGATCACCATGCGGGAAATACAAAGGCAGCGGCACCTCCCTTTACACCACACTTTGCGCCGAGTTTCCCTTTCCTGAGAGCTTCTTCTCGATTCAAGTTCATTCCATCGTCTCTGATCTTGCACTCTCCACTTCGTTTTGTTTTTGCGCCTCCATATCATGAGGTCACGGAGCAGCGCTGTCCCTTTTCTCTTCCTCAATTGGCGTTCCCCTCCAGCAGTATCCTTGATTGCACGGCTTCCTCCAAGAAAGCCCCGCTTCTATCGCAAATTTAAAACACGTGATTAAAAGCTCCGTCCCTTTAGCGCATCTGCGATAAAGCGAAAATATTCGTGGCGAACTGGGAATATGAACTTCCCGTGTGATATCTTAATTTTAGAAATCGGTGTTAATTACAATAGGAGGTAATACTTTATTGCATTGCCGAGGATATATGACATGTTTGGTATGTTAAATATGAGCAGAAGGAGTTCATGCAAATTGCAATTTATTTAAATTCATCTTGATTTGAAGCTTTCGTGACTGCAGGAATTCATACTCTTTGGTTCTTTCGGTAAAGTCTCGTACGTAGAAAAATAATAGATCACGACGTTTCGATCGCAACACAAGCAATCGTCATCAGGTGGGACAAGCACAGCAATAAAAAAACTGCTGAAGTATTTAAATGACTCTGATACTCCTTTATTGATGTGAAGTGATCTATGTAAATAAAGAGCGCTTTAATTTATTGAATAGAGCCACGCCATATCTGCATTCTCTGAAATGTTCCACTTGAAAATGCCTCCTCCTGAACCCATTCTAGCTCTTCCTCATTACCTTTGTCTTTCAATACAACTGATTTTTAAATCCTTTATATTAAGTTCGCTTGCTTGCGTGCTTGCGTGCTTGCTTGCTTACGACCGTGCAAATCTTTCGGTCGTTTTTTAACCCACTTCCCGTGATCCAATCGAGCTGACATTTTGCACACAGACTCGTTGTGCGAGACAATTAATGTTCGTGAAAACATTTTTCCAAATTTTTACACTGTTTAGGGAAAACAAATTAAATATTTAATTACCAATTGCTTAATACTGGCAGACAATCTGACCCATAGGTGGCAGCCATCTCAAGCCAGAGGACGAGAGGACTCTAGCCGCCACGCATATAAAGGATTTATAGTGAAAAACTTTGTTTTTACTGGTTATTCTTATTTTACATAGAATGGAACCAGTACCAGCAGGCACGTCATTGGCTACGGCGAGATAACTTAAAAGAAAATAACTAGAGGGGAAAAAAACGTGCAATCTTTCACTTGAGAAGTTTCCCGTGCCGGTGACTAAGTGTGAGAATTAATGCGTGGTTGTGCAGGCGGTGGCGGCCACTGTTAGGGTGTCTTGGGTGTCCCGACGCCTCCCAGAATGTTTAGAATGTGGATCAGGGGGCAAACCACAAAATGTGATTGCGTTTAATCAGTCATTAAGGCGTGAATGCATTAATTCATACATTTATCCACCCATTTGTTCATTCTTGCATGTATTTATCCATCCATTGATTCATGCTCTATTTTGTTTATTCATATTATACATTTTCAGTCATTCACACTTTAATACACAGCTCTATGCATGTATGTATGGTGAGCTTCTTTTGCACCGTACATAGCCAACCGTGCAAATCAGAAGTGCAAATCCATTTATGCATTCAACCATTCATGCATGTGTAATGACAGGGTGCCATCTGTTGACCAGGAGGGGTAATCACGAATATGGGTGCGTTATATAATAACCAACCAGAAGGGGGCATAACTGAGTTAAAGGTAAACGGCGGGCTCAGTCGGGAAGCTCCTGGAACCTGCTCGTAGGTTCTAGAAAGGGGCGTGGCCAGAAGCGGGGCCTGGCCATGTTGGGAAGTATATAAGGGGTACGTGACCGAAGGTTCGGGGCTGTCGTGGGGTCCCGGGTCCTGGCTGCCGTCGCTGTCTTCGCCGTCATCTCTCTTCATCGTCCGGTCGCATGTCCGATCCTCTGCATGGCTACCATCGTCTTCGTTGCTATTTTAGTCAGCCAGCTATATAGTTAGACGCCGACGATGGGGTTGTGTAGATGGGTCAGCTATGCGTAGCCGTGTCTATATATATGTCGCCCAGTGATTCTTCCTGAGGTGTGAGAAATAATTAAGAAGCCCTCTCTACACGTTGTGTCTCGGAATTCGCTCACTACACATGCTTTCATTAATCCATTCAGTCATTCAAACATTAAACGACGCATCCATCAATGTGCATTAGTTCATACACCGCCTGTACAACACATGCAGGCTGTGTGGCATAATCTACCCTGACCAGAGAGTCACGTCCACAGATATGTAAATGATATTCAAATGATATGCACATAATATGCATATTATAATGCGTGCATGCCACAGGACTGCCATGCGTTGTGCGGAGTGTGCATCTGTAATCTACAAGAATAGCCAGTGTCGGGCACAGGGGTTCTATGACCATACATGCGGTCGACTTGAATGCGATTCGACTGACGTCGACCCGCGCTTACGTGGAACCGCTTCTTACGGCACGATGCCGACTCAGGCGCCAGTTCCGCGCACAAACAAATGGTATGGTGCATCGCCCAGTCAGTCTGCCTCCCGACGCCTCGCCCCGGTGCCAAGCCTCCGTGCATTCTGAGTGACTTTTAAGCATTATTGATTTATTTCATCCTTAAAATTGGCTGATAAAAAGGCAAAGGTCAGTGCTCGAGTGATGGCCCTGATGAAGGTGTTCCTTTACCTTCAGATTTCTTGCACTAAATCCCCCGCTTTAATTGCAAAGATTCAGTCCAAATTAGCCGGTAATTATGAAGAATCAAGGTAAGACCTTTCTCAACACTATTATTGTAATTTATATCTTAGTGGTAGTTGAGTAAATATGCTATTTGTATTTATATCTATAAAAAGTTGCATATCGGATCGTTGGTCAGGAACGCAACCCCCTATCAAGTCATTGTTTCTCTGGGGAAATCGGTCTCGACTTACATGGCCAGGAATCGAATTCAGGTTACCGGGTTCAAAGCACAGTGTACTAAACACTGCCCTACTCCTCCACCCATTAGCTTGGTTAACTAACTTTGAATAATAAAAATTAAATTTTATTTTATTAAAACGTTATTTTCCCACGTTAACTTCACACCGCATTCATTTTCAATCCATTCGTAACGTTAAACTACGAAAATATTTCAATGGTGCTTTCCAAATTAACGGAATAGGTACGAAATGTCACATCAAGATTGCATTATAAAACCACAAATGAAATTTGCAGAGAGAAAAACAAGAATTGCTAAATTCTAGAGTCTATATTAACGCGTTTTTGTTCGGGTTCAATGCAAGCACTCGCTTCTCGATTATAACAATATTCCGCGTGATGAAATGTTTGATTCGCGAGTCATCAGTCCATACAATGTTTGACGAGGACAGCATCTCTCACTCGCGAGTGACCATTTTGTTTGCCAGTCTCACACACATCGCCACCACCATCATCACCACCATCATCACCATCGTCATCAGCATCATTATCATCAGCACTATCATCATCACCACCATCAGCACCATCATCATCATCAGCACCATCACTACTCTCACGACCATCAATCACCACCACCATCATCTGCTTGATTATATTATTTACCCCACTGCAGGAGTTTTCTGATTGGGGTGCTCGCGTTTTTCCTCCCCACACGCGCCGACTGAAAATCAGTCTGCTCCTGCGCAGATGCCAGAAAAAATTCAAAGTGTGCAGTTTTGATGAAAAAGGGGGGGGGGGGGGGGAGGGGAGGGGGGAATCCAAATTGGGTGCTCATAATTGCAAAGTAGAGGACAGATGTAAAAAAGTAGAAAAAAATGGACCAATGATCGACTTTGTCAGCATGGATGCAGCGCCAAATAAAGGAAACCCAATTTGCATTATTAAAGTCTGTACAAAAAGGAGCTCTGATAAGGGTGTGCACAGCATGGCGGTGGGTTTTGCACCAGCACCATAGCTCTTCATTTACACACAGATAATCGCGTGAAGCATGAATGCATTCTAATGGGAGCCCCAACATGTGAGGGTGTTAACTGGCTGAGCTCTGAAGCCCGCCACCGTCTGCAATTTGTATAAATTGTGTACAGCCGCTGAACCCAAATGAATTAACTGTCTTTGATTCAGCCAAATTTCTTTATCTACGCACGAACATTAAAATTCACAACTGTGCTCCTTGCCAGCCCAGCAAAGTGTTCAAATGGCACCAGCAATCCTGCTTTATATAATATATAATTACATGCAAAGAACAAAGCCATGGATTAGGGAAATTGTTATATAGGATAAAAAAATATTGAAAAAATCCAGCTAAAATAATCGTCAATTTGTGTTTTATTCATGACCTATGTTTCCTACGTTTCAAACAAGATACCAAACGTGTATTAAAAACACACGTAACAATCTGCGCATGCAAAAAAATATCCAATCAGAATGTTTCCGTATTTTTAAAGCCCTCGGTGTATGCTACCAAGATCACAAAGCCTCAAGGTTTAAAGAGTATCTAAAAGCATGAACATCACTTCTAAGACCCGAGTCAATTAGGCCGTACTAGTCCATTTTTTTTACAACGAGTGTTTGGCAGGAATGGTAGGTCTCAAGCCCAAACTCTATTATCGGCAACTTCACTCTTTCATTACGTGCCTCCGATATCTTTAGTGAGATCGTGGGTGGGACATTGGAAGGGCTTAACAGTGGGACTCGCACTTGCCCTTGCACAAATAATGGGTCTCAACTCTCACTCTCAGCCTTTTGTGTGTGGGACAGATGCTGATCTGGTAGGAGAGAGTCATGGGGATGGGGGGGGGGGGCACAAAGAATAGAGGAAGAAAAAAACGACCGCGTGATTGTTGTTTATTGCACAACGTGAGCACAAGTGTGGCCATGATGGAGGTGGCCTTGGCTCGTGCCACGTGCTTTTCATTGTCATTAACCGCCATTATCATTCGCCTTGGTGAGTCCACTGCTCGATAAAGGCGACCCCCAAAGCTGCCACCATCTCTTCAGGATGCTGCAATTTAAAATCCCACCACACCACACGCAAATGAGCCGCTTTCGTCGCTCTATCTCAGCAGTAAAAGGCGTTCCTCTTGGAGGCGTTACGTTCATTGGCTGCCACTATATCATTATTCGTGACCATCTGCTATCGTCCTGTCCAGCGACAAGTCTTGCCCAAGCCCCTTTGCCTTTCGTAAGAGTCCTAATTAACACTTGGTCCTAATTAACACTTAGTATGTTCTCTAACCCATGTGCTCCTCTTTCTGCCTCTCGGTGGAATTCCAAGCACGTGCCTCTCGGTGCATCTTTGCTCGCTTTTTCGCATTCTTAGCAACCCACAATTGCCCGTTTCATATTTTCATTCACGCAAGCAACTCCGTAACAGCTTTGTCGAGGTGCTTTTAGGCTGGGGAGGGAGGAAGGAAGGAATGGCGTGGAGTGGAGTGGGTTTGCGCGAGCCTTTGTCATCTCGAGTGATTTCCCGCAAGCTCACAAGTGCAAATATGTTTTATGTGCACGCACAAGAGTGTCGGGGCTGTTTATGAGGCACCTGAGAGGTGGAATGTCAACAGGCACTGTCGTTCCACTGCGCAACGCTTCCATCCCATTACGTTTATATCACTGCAGAGTGGAGAAAGCACACCGTTAAATTTTTCCAGTTATTTTACTTTAAACGAATGATAATTGACAAGGTGCCTCTTTGCAGCTGGTCTGTGTGGGACCGATGGGGGTGGCGGCCCCTCCAAAAATTAACTTTGAAAGTATTCGATTTAATTTCGAGGGTGAAGGTGACCAAGGTGCAGCCCTGCAATTGCTCGCTCAATGCCACTGCTCGTGAAATTGACCTCCAATACAGGGAGCTCCACAGAGCCAATGCTAATGCCTATTCTTCCACCCTGGTCAGATGTCTTTGAAGAGGTGGGAGTATTCACACTTTACCCCACCACGTGCAACCTGCCAAAAGACTAACTTTGATGTACCCACCCCCAGATAACTTATTTTAAATATGAGAAAATAAGAAAATGGTAAAAGTTTTTTTAAAGTAAAACATTTGCCTCATTTCTGTATTTTTTTCTTAAGTTAGTTTTGGCGTTTCAAATTGATTCAGATGAAAGTGATTCCAAATGTAATCTAAATATGGGAGCGCCCAATGTGTCTGCCCGAATGAGATTTGCCACATTTGGCATCTCAAGGTAACTCTTGCAAATCAGCCCTCACCTGGTTAAGCAACGTAAACAATCTCAGTGGCTAAAAGATTATCCACCAGCCACCACTGCTGCTATGTTCATCATTACACCTCTGTGGAGCAGTGGTGGCCACAGCAGTTCTCGCGCTGCGCTACGAACCAGGCAAGCTTGATTTCAATTCCTAGCCACGGATAAAATCAGAGGCAAACGATATCTCTAAATGGTTCCTGGGTCAACTTTATTCACCAATAAAAAAATAAACCTATAATTACCAGCATGGATAGGTATGGTCAAATAACCTCTACGACCGACAACAGTGTGGGAAACCTTCATTAGGCAGTGGATTGACAAACAGCCATAACTTATTTCTAGTAGTACGAGTAGTAATTATGTTCTTAGATGTTTAATATTTCTATTGTCAAAAGTATTGGCCACCTGCATAGATGTTCGCAATTGTACTGTACCGGTGCTCCAATGTGTTTTAAGGTTGTGCAGGATGTTGTTGTTGTTCGGCACATCTGATGTTTTTCCTCCATACGCTGGGAGCTTCTTGAGTTCTTCAGTTCCCTCTCACGATCGTTTAAAGCATTCCAGAGACAGAGAACGACTCAGATGGGTGAGAAACCCCAGACAAGTGGGAAGGCAGCAGCCGGCGCCAAATTATCCCCCGAGCTCTGCAGTCCTCTATATATTAAGCAATTTTTTTGACCAATTAATGAGTTGATAATTGTTTTTTTACCCTTCTATCTGGCAACAAAACTGACACCTTTTTTTACAAGGAGTCATGTTTGCATAGACCACAATACCTGCAGTCATAATGCAAACAAAAAAACATAACTCTGATAATGTATGCACTGTCCTTGAAGTTGATTGGTCCACGCCCGAGACAGCTTTCCTTAGAGTCTAGTCTCACATGGGTTGGACCAGATGACGCCAAAAGGCGCACAACTCAAAGACAATGTACCATCAGAGTATGAGAGCTCGGGGCAAGCATTTACACCATTGGAACCTCATTTTCCAGTAAAAAAATATGATAATTTTTTTTTTACCCTTCTATCTGGCAACAAAACTGACACCTTTTTTTACAAGGAGTCATATTTGCATTGACCACAATACCTGCAGTCATAATGCAATTAATGAGTGTTTACGTTTGGGAGGAAACTGGATCACACGGAGAAAACCAAAGTGTATGAGGGTGGGGGCGAGGGGCAACACTCTCCCCCACAGATGGAACAGGTGGAGGAGTCCACACAATCACGGGAAGGAAATTTCGAAATAATCGCGTGTGATCTACCGACCCTCGCCTCCAACAGTGCTGGATTACAGGCAACATGTACAGAGCCGCCACCGCCGCCGCCGCCGCCCGATCTTTGGCGCACGCCAGTTCCAGAAGAATCTCCCTGCACGTAGGAGCGAAACGTTGGTCATCGTGCGGAACAACACACGGGTACGACCTGAAAAACATAGCGGAGAGCTGTAATTCAGATTTTTTTTTTCTCTTTTCCAAAGGTCTCTTTGTAAAAACACACTGTACCTCACCTGATAGCGGGGTCTCCTCTGATTACGAAGGATCTGATTGATTGCCCTGACCATCTGTGTTTTGTTCTTACACGGTCAGCCGAAGCTGATGTGCTTTGGGTTCACCACGGTTGCAGCCAAGATTGATGAGGTGCGGGACGCACTTGAGCGGGCGTCTTCGGAATGAACAAACATTCGCGAAAGCACAAACATCCTTTTTAACACTCTCCAACGAAGGGTCAAGAGCATTTGCGCATTAGATCTGTCCGTCTGTCTGTGTGCCCGTATGTCTGTAGCGGAGCGGGTGTGGTAACCCCTTGTTAATGTGCTGCAATGTGATTTAAACTTGAGTAGAAAGTTGTGTTGCTATTAGAGACGTGTTCTATTGAAAACTGGCCACATTGATATAAAGAGGGTTATAATGTCCAAATCTTGGAGACACATATTGGGAGCAAAATATAAATGCATTTCGAACACTAACAGCTACCCACCAGATTCCACAGTGCTAATGAAATGCTTTCAAACAAACGCGTGTTGGAAAGTGTTAAAAAAAATCCATGCGTCTACATAATCTTCCACACCTTGCATACATTTAATTTTTGTTGGTAAAAATAATATATAAGACATATCAAAACCATTTTTACATATATAAAGCACAATCTTGTAGTGTTAAACAAGAACGCAGCTGACTGTGGATTTGTATTAGCCCTCATAGAATAAACGAACTGCACGCACAATTATAAATATTTTTGTAAGTGTTTTTTTTTAAGTTATCACCGAAGGCCATGAGCCCTCCCCCCCCGGCTTTTTTGTCTCGTCTTCAAAAGCCATTTGCAAAGCACAAAACGAAGTAGTAAAATCAAAAGAACACAACGATTACAGAATAATGCATTGATGTTATTAATTATTAATCCAGTTGTACAGCCAGTAATATCCTCCATGGGACTCGTAACAACACAAATGCCCAAAGCAAGCTAAACAAATAGAAATTTTCCATTCCGTTTAATTTTCGACTTTCAGTATTTTCCCTTGAGCAGTTATGCACTCATTCATTCGTGACCTTTATTGGTCAAGCAGCTCAAACCCCCATCACAAACTAAAATTCTATTTTTCAAGGAGGGCTTGGGATATAGAGAAACAGCTAGAGGAATTGTTTCAACAAGAAAAGCAAAGCAAACATTCGACGATATAAGACTCAAAAGCACGCCGATAGAGAGACGCTAATGATCAAAAACAATTGCCAAGTAAAACATCACAAAATCTGTCTCGCTGGGGACTCAGGTATAGGCAGACAAGTGAAAAGGTCAGATGTGTCAACACTGTGCGCAAATAACGCACTGGGTGTACTAATTGGTCAGGATGGACAAGCGACGTTGTGGTTTTATTAAAACTTTCTAAGCAAATTAACCACGCTATTGAAGAAGACTAATTCATTGATCAATGTTGCAGCCCTTTCCCAATACACCGCCAGCTAAAAACCTTTCCACACCATGTCGGTTTGTTTGGCCATACTTCACCACGCTGGTCAGCATCGGTTGATAATAATTAATTAGAAACAAAAATCTAATCTGTGGCTCTTGCAACCGAGAGGTAAAGGTGCAGCCCTGCAATTACTTGCGGAGTTCTTCACTCATTTTCAGAGGGGCGCCACTTTCGCCGATTACACTGGTCAAAAAAAAAAATTCTGGCCTGGACTTTTGCAGCTGTTCTAGACTAATTTCAGGGTGCCGATTCCAAATCTGATCTCAGAGTTGCTCTATCACATCTCATTTTATGCTATCGGCATACCCCATTTTCATTGATTTTAGCCGAAATTAACTCTGTCACTTATGATTGCAAGTTGTTGCGAGTCAGTGACTGCTTTAGTGTTAAAATATGGTGCTGTATTTTTAGGATAGTGTGTTTATCATTATATTTTATGTAGATATCCACATTTATTTAATATTCTTCTTCTGCAGTTTGTATTGAAAATGCAATATTTGATATCTCAAAAACCTGATGTGATAGACAAAAACTGATGCCAGATTTGGAATCAGCACCCCAGAATTACCTTGAAACCGTTGGAATACCTTATGCCAGAAAAAGTGTATTGACCAGTGTAAGACATCAGTGTTGAGGTTCCACCACAGGGCCTGCAAGGGGTGTTTTCACGTGTTGTGTACTGTCCGGGGCCACACGTCAAGGGGTCGCACTAAAGGCCACCAGGGGCTGCCAATGTCCCGCGGGCCTTGCAATGAAGAACACTGCTCTCGAGTGTATTTTGGCCTACCCTTTCACACCGCAAAGATGTCTTGGAAGGCCTGTGGAGGAGTAACCTCTCACTTTACGCCACCAAGAGCGGACCTGCGGTGTCCCTAATTGTACCGCTCGATGGACAGAGGGGAGCGGGGGGATTTAAGAAATGTTCACGATTGTTTCTGGATTGCAAGTCCATTGCGCCGACCATTAACACCACCACTGTGCCAGCATGCGGCAGGGAAATCTGCATAAAAGATGAGCCTACACTCGGAGGATTAGAAATAATGCATGTGAACATTTCCAGTTAAATGTGGGCTTCGCAGGACAACGGGAAAGTTTTTTTTTTATATAAATAGGTGCAGTTCTCTTTATTCCAGAGACGTTTGTAACTGAACTTGAGCCTATAGGCATCTTTGGTCGGCCGAGGCACAGAATCAAAATCATTTCACGCATCGCTACACAAAAGTAATTTAAAAAGCAAATGTTCTGTAAAAAAGTAAGGGGGGGGGGGGAAATGCTCATACTCTCCTAAAAATGTAGCAATAAACTTCCAAATGCAGACAATAAGATTGTTTGAGATAATGTTAGCGAGAGTCAATTCAAATTCCACGCGCAATAATGGCACCGCTGTTACATAACAATACGAAATGTCGAAATCAGGATTGTGAGCAAACACAAATGAAAGCAAACAAAATTGGAGAAAACGGGGGAACGGAATATTTACCAAAGCCGCTAGCATTGGGCCTCCCATTACGATCGTCAAATCAATCTCTCCCCCCCCCCCTCTCTCTCTCTTTCCCTCCCTCCCAAAAATATTTTTTTACCGTCGCGGCGTTTAACGATGCGCAATGTTCTTTAAAAGGCAGCAGAAGCAGCCAACTCCCCTCTTGACCCGCTTCAAGCACGGCTCGCACCGTGACGGGCTGCGGGTCGGTCAACCGACATAGCAGTCAATATTTAGCAAAAAGCGTAAATTTAATTAGGATTTAAAACACTAGCACCGACCTAATGCAAGTGGAAATTGCTGCGTTTTTAGCTTTTTGTACGGCTCCTTTGTCAATCAACTGCCGGGTGAAGGTCATCCCCGTGCCGTGTCGGTTATGGCAGTAGCTTGGCCACGTTGGTTAAAGGGTGGGGGCCGGTGAAGGGGGAGCCCAGAACAGGGTCAGATATCACTCGACGGATGTTAGCCATGTCCGGTATCAAACCGAGGTCTCTGGCTCCATTGTGCAGTGAGCTAGTGCAACCCACTCTGCTACCAGTCCACTACTCATACATATGCACTGTGTGGGTTGGGAAACGACTGGAAGGTGGGGGGGGGGGAGGAGGCGAAGGCAGAACCACTTCACGTATTACTCACCCTTGATATTAGTTAGCTGTGGTTGGGAATTAAATGAGAATTGAACTCATGTTTCTGGGTTTATCGCGCAACGCTCCAACCTGCCGTGCCACCGCTCTACCTCTGGCCGGTTTGCGTTGCCTTAACGCTTGCTGCTTTTGGCAGGAAGCGTTAACAACCTTCCACGATGCAGCTCGAAGCGATTGCTCGCACAAATATTATTAGTAGTTCGGCTATCGTGAGCCATTTTCTTAAATCACTTGACTGCCTACAGCCCCGGCAGACTGGCTAATAATGCCCTTTTTCATAATGGCTGATGGGGCCCTGTGCAAGATGAATGTGCGCACTCAACAGCAGGTGGGACAATTAAACGCTGCGGTTGGACTGTCCAGTATTCCTTAATGGAGTGAAGAGAGAGAGAAAAAACCCATTCTACGGGCTGGCATTACCATCCCTCTACCCCTCGTCTGTGCCAAGAGAATATACGTCCACCACCTACACAGAGGTCCTTGGCAACCTCCCTAAACGCAAATAATAATAAATAAAAGTGTCCCCAATTTCTAACTTATGATTCTTCAGAGAGGAGCTTTACAGGATTCAGTGCAAAACATGCCATTCCAAGTTTTGATGGCTCGAATGTGTTCATTTAAATTTTGTCACATGCAACAACAACAAAAAAGATAGCCGACTTGCTTGCAGACACTGGCTTTGCTTTGCAACTCTGTGTCTGTTCTGTTTGGTCTGGTCCCCCCCCCCCCCCCCCCCACTGCATTTGTATTCTGCCGAAGAGGTGCACGCCGCAAATTGTTGCGTGGTCACAATGGCCCATAATATCGTGACGCCGGCCCCTAATAACTGCACTTGAATGCAATGGCCGACTTGCTCGGCTGCCCGGCAACCGGGGAGAGGGTGACGCGTCAACTTCTGGACCAATGTTTCAAACGCCGCCATTTCTTGCGGCCTTTGGGGGAAACTGCGGCGCCGCGGTTTCGTGTCGACATTTCAACAGAATGGGAGAAAATGGAAGGGAGAAAGAGAGAGAGAGAGCGGGGAGGGTGTGCGGCCGTGCAAACTGAATGATAAGGCTCCTTTTGGACGTCGCAGCAGCAGATGACTCCATGCTGACAGAAAGAGCTTTCATTAAATTGCCCGTCGCTCAAGTGAGGCAGGATCGCCGTGGGGGCGGTGTGATGCAGCCATGTCCCCTCTCTCTTGCCTCTCTCGCCCTCTCTCTCTCTCCGGCCGGGTCCACACCTGCAGCGGGTTTTTTTGGCCACAATTTGCCATCACAGAACGCCGACGCAAAAGAACTCTGGGGATGACGAAAAGGGAAGAGCAGTTGTGGCTACCCTCTCTTCGAGCCGCGACACTCATTCCATGATTCTCGTTCATATATATATGTGTGTGTGTATATATATATGCTGTCTGGGTTATGAATTAACGCCCGAAACATTAACGATGCCTGTTCAGTTTAATGCTTGACTAACTTCTTAAAATAATTACTAATCTGAATGTAATTAAACGAAAAATGCTTGCAGCACCACGTTGCAACTGGTGCATGGAGCACAAACAATAAAAACTAAACACGTACGTCAAAAAAATCTGCCCCTAAAAGAAAGAAAATCGGTGAAATTTTTGGCAATGGCCCTTCTAAACAGCAGACATGAGTGGAATGAAAATTGTTGTATTTACGTGCGTTTCGAAAAGTTATTTGTGTTTTGTAACATAATTATTTAGCATTGTTCGGGCAGGTAAGTACAGAAATGTATTATATTTGACAGTCTAACAAATAGTATTTTGTATTCATAAAATTCACGCATTCTTGTTGGTGCTATTTTTTTTTACCTCAAGCCCAATGACGACGGTGACGACGATAGAACAGAACGATTGTTAAAGGGCACTTCATACATTTTAATTATTATTATGAAGAAGAAAGAACAAAAATCACCATATCCCGAATTGTCGCCGGGTAAATGTTCAAACGTGGAAAATTTCAACAACTGCCCCTGGCAAATGTTGGGTTTCCCTTCAATCTCCTCTTAATTGCATTACGCCGCGCCTTCCCTTTTTTTTTTACACACCAGCGGAATTACGCGGTCGCGCTTGCAGAGAAGATAAGGGTTCTGCGGCGGCGGCGGCGATGGTAACGGCGGCGGCATCGATTGCGCCGTTCATCCCACATTAACGGCCACCACGCTGAACGCGACGAAGGCGCCGCCCCGCAGATCGTCCAAGTGTGCGCGACTCATCGAGCGGCGACCGTCCACGTGACGAGGCTGCGGCACTTTGCGCCACGTGACCGGCCCCTCCGCAGAGTCACGTGGCTTCGGCATGCGCGGGTCCTCGCCGCCACCGATGCCGCTCCGGAACAAGCGCCGGCCGTTTGTGCGGCCCCTCGCACTGATGCACGCGCTCGCAATCTGCCTCCACTGGCATCTTTGCTTTCGTGGCAGAAAAAAAGGGTGACTGGCTGCGGGGCTGTGATTGAATCTGCTGCGAGGCGGCGATTGACTTTTCACAGCCGGAAACAATTGCGCACTTTTGGCCCAAGCTCTCCGCTGCACCATCTTTGTTCGTGCCATGTGGAGCCCGCAGCTAATGCTTCTCCCCCCACCCCCCCCCCCCCACCTAGTTTAACTCTTTAATCTTGAAAAACGGTTTCGATTTGTTTGCACTTATTTCCTCAACGTGGAGGTGTTTGGGATGGGAGAGAGTTTTTTTCGCGGAAGCTTCCAAAAGAATCGAATACAAAGTCGCGAAATTGTGTGAGATTTCGTGATTTCACCAAATACTCAACCGTGTCTGTTGTATATACATGTATAGATTAAATATATTTACGAGTTCACCTTAAAATCACATAATTTTCCATAAAATTCCACTCGTTGATCAAACAGATCACACAATAACGCCAATATTCATACATGCCCAATTTTACAAATCGTTATCAATACAATTTTAGGAGATATCAGACGAACTTGAAGGTGAGGTTAAGGAGTTTGTTTATGCTTCACGATCGGCACTCCCCTCCTACCGCCTCTTAGTGTGATGCCAACATGATCATCGGGTTGCGTGGAGCACCTGGCTTGGCAACAAGATGACACTGTGCCCATTGGTCAGTGCCAGATGCATCCTGAGTCTTGGCGCACCTTTGCCCAACCCATATTGAAAAGGTCATCTGAAAGGAACAAGCCAAATGGTACATAATGACCACAATTAACAATGGTGATTGGAAACATAGGTGGGATATCATCAGAAAAATCGCTTTCAAAAATGTAGTGGTTAGCACGCTGCGCTACGAACCGGTGCGACCCTAGTTCAATTCCCGCTCACGGCCAACATCAGTGACGATTATCTAAACTGGTCCCTGGGCCTCCCCTAGATCGACTCATCCTCAAATAAGTACCTTGTGTGGTAAACATCGTCACCAGGGAGACAAAGGTGGGCGGGTGTGGTGTTGGCCACCTACCCCCTCGTGTGCCGTTCCAGGCTTCATAGGCGCTCGTGAACAGCACTTGCCCCAACAGTCTGTTAAGGCCATATGGGGGATCTTTGTATATATATACCCACACACCACACTGTATCTTTCCTCCACTCCCCCTGGCCCAAAGCAACCCCTATCTACACCCAACCCTCACTCCCCAACCTAAAGATTTGCAGTCTTCTTCTTGGTTCTTTCGGTAAAGTCACGTAGAAGGGAAGTAATAAAATAATAAAAATAAAACATAATAAAACAATTCTCACTTGTGAGGTACTTAAAGAACCAAGAAGATGAATCCCTGCAGTCACGAAAGCTTTAAATCGAGATTTGCAGTCTGTTCCTGAAATTAAAATGTGATCATGCGTTCGAGTGAGCAAGTGGCCTCTGCAGGTTAAAATGTTCTGTCAAGGTACAGGATTCGAGAGCTCGCATCAGACACAGTGGCAAAAACTAAACTCAGAAGGATCTTCACTATTTACGTTGGACGGCATTTCAACATGCCCTGAAACGCACTGCATTGGAATTCAAATTACAAAGTGCGTAATGCGTGCACACGAGCACAGCGCATCGCGCGCTTAAATTTGCACACCCTCACCGTGCGTACGGCATCCGAAAATCCAACATCAAGGGCCACGTTAACAAACACCAAGACCAAGCGAAAATAACGCCGCGTTAAAATTTTCAATTGCAGAAGCCGAATTGTTTAAGGGTCAAAAATGTTTTAAAAACGAGATAAATTACATCGAGACCTTGAGACATCCATCAGAGGCTTGTGTGTGAATGGGACTTATCCATTTCTGTCAAAAAGAAAACTAGACAATGTACGTCTGCAAGGCTGCTCGGTGTGCCATGGCAGACTGTGCCGCACTGTATGACGGCAGTCAAATAGCACGCGAGCGCCTCTAAAAGCATTCCGATTAAACCCAGCTTCCTACTGGGCTAATCAGAGTAATTGCCGTTGAATGTGGTGCTAATGCTGGAGAGTTCGGAGCAAATGAAAAAAAAACTACTCCTGGGATTTCACACCACATCTGCTCAAAACAGCTTTCCATCCTCGCCGTTACAGCCGACAGCACCCACCCCACCACCACCCCCATGCCCATCACCCAACCACATCTTCAGACACCATCAGCAACTGTGGCACAGCCTCAATTCTGACAGAGCAATTAATGTGTCCTGTTAAATTGGTTGGTTTTCTTTCCCCCTGTTCCTGTGTCCACGCCCGATAAAGCCGTCGCATTAATGAATTATGAATCGACTCGCTTCACCGGCTCTCCTTCAAGATGCACGTGTCATATACGGGGAGGACTGTGTAATACCATGCAGTACAGAGTCGCTGATCCCACCGTCACGTGTCCGCCCCGACCAATTAACCGCTCACACCAACCGCAGTGTTTGTTGCAAGGCGTCAATGCCCTTTTTTTCCGGGACGTTCACAAATCTGACCTCATCACACGCACCGACGCATTCTTAATCTCGCGAACATTCCCTTAGTCGTGAAGCACGGTAAAGCATTTCCCATTTTTAAAGCAGCTTGTGCCTGATCCTAAAGAAGTTCGACTGTGCGATGATTAAACTAAATGTGCTCACGCAGTGGCCACTGACTCAGTACTTAGCCAACCGTTTGTCCACTGCTGTCGATTTAAAATTTCCTGCATCGTTAGTGTAAATCTCTTTAAGGTGGAAAAACGCAGACTCAAAAAATACCACGAAAAATGTTGCGTGTGTCTCTTGCATTAAATTCATTCACGAATGAATGCACGAATTAAATCAATAACGAACAGATTCATGCGTGGAAGAATGAATGGATGGGTACGTGCATGAATTAGTGAATGGTTGATGCGTTCGTGCATGCATGAATGAATGAACGCATTCGAATTTTGCGGGCGTCCCGTAGTCACATCGAAACGTTTTGTGGTGTCCCGACACCCAAGGTGTCTCTGCTCCCCCAGTGTTCAGTGGAATTCTAAGCACACGTGGAAACCTATGAAGTCCCACGGAATAGTTGTGTTCACCCCAAAAGGACGTGATTGGAGAAAGCGGCATGCCCCTCTTAGGCCCGCGGCATTGTTTTAATCACCGCGTTGTTTTTGCCAATGTTTTCTGAGCCACACGGTGTGAAACACGCATATCCCTGTGAGGATTATTTGAATGCAGACCGATTGTTTAGCATCAAAAGGCCTCTGATCAGTTGCCAAAAAAATGCTCGTGGAGTGTGAAAGTAAATCAGCATTTATATACCGTATATAGAAATAATATTTTTAAAACACTATATATAATTTAACGACCACATTTTGTGTAATCATGAAGAAACCATCATTAAAGCATAAAATATAAGGCTGCAGTTAACCCCAATTAAGAGAATAGCTGATTTGTTTTATTGTGAATAATAATGTGCAGGTTAATGAATACAGTAGTAATAATAAGTACAGGTTTTGTTTATCAGTCCCGCACTTACATGCCATGACATGCTTGCAAAACATTGTCATTCATGAAAAACGTGGAACCAAAACTGAAAAGTGTGCAAATCAGTTACAAATGACACTCAGAGACAGAAAGATGAACACGTGGATGCCAGAACAACAGGCAGGTAGGTCAATGACATGAATTCAAATTGTTAAAAAAGTGAGTGGACTTGGGGAAGCCACTTTAGTGAAAGGGATGATGATGATGACCGATGATCAAGAATAAAAATGTGATGGCGATGACGGAAGGAATCGGAGGAGTGGAATGCATGAGGAGAGAGCGTCCACAGAAAGAGATGGAGCAATGAAATCACCTCTAATGCAGGTACTAGGTGAAATTATCTCCAAGGATTGTGAAAGGTGGCTTGCTTAGATAGACCTTCATCCTGCAGAGGATTGAACAAGGCTGACGATTAATAATTTGTATTAGGGATAGAGTAGTGGCGCAGTGATTAGTGGAATGTGCTGTATGAACCCGGCGGCCTGACTTTGATTCCCGGCCAAAGTTAATGTCGTGGCACGTTACATTTGAACCAGTCCTGGGCCCCCACCCATTCATCAGTCCAGACTGATCAACGTGATGAAGCATGCATGATCAACATGGTGTATATAGAGAGGCCTTCATCCAGCAGTGGATTGCCATTAGGATGACAATTATTTCGATTTAAAGCTTTCGTGACTGCAGGGACTGCAAAGATTCATCTTCTTGGTTCTTTCGGTAAAGTCACGTAGAATGGAAATAATAAAATAATAAAAATAAACCAAATAATAAAAATAAAACATAATTAAATAATTTTTATTTCCATTCTACCAAGAAGATGAAAATTATGTTATTGAATATAACATTGTTAGCATGGTTTTACAAAACACGTGAAATGTGCTCTTTCAGATGCAGACAATTTTACGACGAGATAAATGTGCGGGTCTGAAATTGCTTGTTTATGTCCACCACTGCTGGCAGAAGGGCATCTACAAGAGAGAGTATTTTACTCATTGACGCTGATCAGACGTCTTGCAAACATAAGTCCCCACACTTTACCCCACCACGCGCAGCCTTCTTATCATAGAAGGATGCGTTGAGATTATTTAGATAATTTGTCTGCTATAAATTTCCACGTAAGCTACTTTATTGAGCTATCATTTGTGGCCAGGTCGCTTCTGAAAAATAAGCTAATAGCTCAGTGGGCTTTACCTGATAAATAAATAAATAAAGTTATGTTTTCTTTTTGTGATTTGCTTTTCTTTCCTACACTTTGCACTGTCGTGTTTTTGTGATTGCTGTTGTAACTTTCTGACCCACCCCTACTGGATATGTGAAAAAGAGCATTATAGCTCATAGGATCCCTCCAGTATAAACACATTCCTGCGGAGGGAGCTGGTAGGAACGTTGGGTTGCTCAGTCAATGGCCAGGGTCAACGGCGGCGTGGTGTATTCCGCAAATATGGCAGACTGTGAGGGCGGGCACAAGCCGACGTGAGTAGGTTAAACGTTGAGTTTTATAAGGGCACCACGGGGTGACCAGCCCCTCCCCACCCAGCCCCACCCTCCCCACCCAGCCCCACCCTCCCCACCCAGCCCCTCCCCACCCTCCCCACCCAGCCTCTCTCCACCCTCCCCTCCCCACCCAGCCCCACCCCTCCCACCCCCCACCCTGCCCCACCCTCCCCACCCAGCCCCTCCCCACCCAGCCTCTCCCCACCCAGCCCCTCCCCTCCCTACCCAGCCCCTCCCTCCCCACCCAGCCCCTCCCTGCACGACAGACGGACGGACACAATAATCCCCAGTGGGCTGGTGTAACCAGGAGGTTCCTACCAGTAATACAGATTCTGATTCTGCACTGCGGTGTAGACATTTAAACTGTGAAGCAGACAGAGGAGGTTAGGGGGGGGATTTAAGAAGCTTGCTCAATGTCTTAACTGCCAAGTGAGGAGCAATTTGACATTCTATTGTATAAAAAAACAACACGGCCTTTTGCAGTTAAATTGCAGATGGTGCTCTTTAAATAGCTCGAGAAGAACACAAACATGATCTACAAATTAATAAAGTGCATGCTTGTATATACAAAGTAAGCTGGCAGACCTGAAGCACTCCCACGCAGAGCGGTGTATGCACGTTGGCAGGAAAACGACAAACTTGCACGTCACATTCTACCAAAAATAACTCTTAGTCAATAATTAAGGAAATAAATCTGGCACGAATAACACTTTATGATCCCTCAATGAAGCATCTCACTGCGGAGGCTAATCAGTCTACGCATAATTAGTGGCAGTTGCACTGCCTGCCTAGAATGGGGGCCAGTGGCAGCGCGCACACACACACAATGCCAAGATATGTCTCTGTCAATTCCGTTGCGTGAGAATAAACCACCGTGTATCTTCATCGTACAATGCAATAAATATAATAGGGTTTTCAAGCCAATGCAATGATCCATATTTTTCATTGGGATAGCCCACGTGGTATTCGTTTTATTCCAAAATTCTCATTAACCCTCCACCACCTGACAAGATTGTCAAGTTTACGAAAACATTATTTATACTTTCCAATGTAATGATAAAATTCTAATCAAGAGCTAATCACCGGTGTTGAGACTTGCCTCGACTGAATTGACTATGAATTCAGCAATGAATTGATCAGTGGCTGTCGATGAACACATTGCGAAAATCACCAAAGTCGAGCCTCCCTTACCTTCTCAAGTGTATCAACTCACATGTGCAATGACATTGAGGCATAAACACCACTTGTGCATTCGAGGGTTCGTGTGGGTTCATTTTAATTCACTTCAGCTGCTTGCAGCCTACCGTGCACCTACGGCTAACGAGCGCTGGCGATGGGAGGGGGTGTTCGCATCCTGGCTCGACTGCAAACGACTGTGCTCACCCAATTGGTTGCGCGTACGACGGCTAATAGTTTGCGTTTTAATAAACTGCTTGTATAAGCGACGGGCCTTCCGCTATTAAATCGTTGACCTCCCACCTTGTCACCGCGGACCATGCGCGCGTCTCGTCCGTGGCTCGCGCACGATTTGAGGACGTGACCCAAGTAAAAAAATGCCATTTTTTTAGTATCCAGAAAAGCCACACCGAGTTTGTAGTACTTTTTTTTCAGGAGGGCCCTGCATAGGGATGTTTTAAAAATACGTTTTCAGCCAAAGAAAGCGCAGCCCTGCCACTGCTTGCACCTGCCACTGGGGCCTTCCCCAAAATAATCTCGTCTCAAAGGGCTCTTGATAATAATACATTGTGGGGTGTGAAACCATACTTTACCATGCCGGTTAAGGCAGGCTGAAGGGGGGGGGGGGCACTACCGATGCAGATATGACTCACGAAGGACGTTAGCCATGGCCAGGAACCAAACTCAAATCGCCAGGTTGATAGTGCAGTGCAGCTTAACCACTGCGCTACCACAACACCCCAATGAAGCTCTTCGGTGCAGCCCTGCAATTACTGCTCATGCCACTGCTGGCAGAAGGGCCTTTATGAGAGGAAGGCTTGAAGAGCTCCTTTTGGAGGGTATTATAGCCAAACATTTTGGTAGAAATGGGAGTACCCACACTTTACCCCACCACACAAGACCTGTCGACGAACTATGGCATACCCTTTTACAAATCCCAGGTGAACAGAGGCAGGGGCATTTCATAAACTTATCCATGGTTTTAACTGCCATGCCGGGAAATTAAACAGAACAGGCGACCTCTGGATTGCAAATTCCACATGATAACCATTACACAATGGCAGCATTCCTTAAATAATGTAATGTGCATAAAGCACACCCTCAAGCGCTAGTGTGAAGACGAAGGTGCGCGCTACATCGAAAGGTGCTTGTTTAATGGTTTTTGAGTGGCTGTTGGCTTTTAAAAAGAGAAAAAACTGTCTTGTCATGATGTATAATGCAGATGGTGTATTTGACTACGCGGATCGTGGGTGACTTGAAAAGGTCCCACCATGTCCTTTCGCAGAGTGGGGTGGGGATGGGAAAATGCGGAGAGTCTGACGGTAGATTAGCGTCGACGATCTCGGATGGTGGGGGGGTGTAGGGTCAAAAGTTTAGTCTCAATCACTCTCGCCAGGATTTGCGTAATGAATGTGTGCCATGCCATGTGGGACAAATGCAACCACAGTAAATGATTGTGCTGTGCATTATGCAATAGAGGCAAACCTGCATTCGGATTTTTATAAATGTAATAGCTTTTTTGATCAAGTGTTTATTCAGATTCTGGTGCTTTTGGTCAGATTTTTTTATCGTGTTGTATCTTCAAAAAAATTGATCTAGAAAAAGTTAACAGTCTATTTAACAATATGGCAATAATACCATGAGATGTACTGAAATGTCCTTGATTTGTCAAGTTATGTTTTGTTAATGCATCTGCCGTTTACAAATGCCTATCACTCAAGCTGCTGTGCCTCTTGTGTAGTTATAAACATATAATTAGAATTCACAGGACTTTGCACATCTACTGCTGGGTGAAGACCTCCCCCAACATTATGTCGATCGTAGAGATTGTTTGGCCATAACTTCAGCACACCGTTCAAGGGGGAGCCCAGGACTGATTCGGTTATTACTCAATATCGATGTTAGCTCTGGCGAGGAATCAAACTCGGGTCGTCGGTTTCATAGTTCAGTGCACAAATATTCATGACATATTATGATTTGAAGCTTTCGTGACTGCAAGGATTCATATTCTTAGGTTTTTTCGGTAAAGTCACGTAGGTAAAACATTAAAATTAATAAAAGTAAAATAAAATAAAAATCACGACGTTTCGGAGGCAACACAATATATACGGAGTGGTATCTCCTGTAATCTCTCATTTACTTGATACAGCTGTCGGGCTGTGACGGTTCCACCTGAAGACGGAAGCTTGTGTTGCCTCCGAAACGTCGTGATTTTTATTTTATTTTACTTTTATTAATTTTAATGTTTTACCTACGTGACTTTACCGAAAAAACCTAAGAATATGACATATTATGACTTAAAAACCCAACAAATTGTCAATAACACTGCCTTAAAGAAATATATAATGGGTGAAGTGTCAAGCAATGGCCCTTCGCATAGCACAATGGAGTGTCTATGAAGAAGGCCCATTGCCCAAAATGTCACCTATAATGTTTTTTCCCTTTTAAGGCCACTGAGCAGCGTACAACAATTTGGACGCCAAACAGCACAATCCCAGGTGCCAGGTTCCAGGCCACGTACCAAATGATAAGATGCACCCCCCGCCCCCCCACCAACTTTTACTATAAAATAATTGAGAATAAATGTGCATCATAAGATGTGGAGAATACAGTCTTGAATTAAATGTGCACACGGAAAAACCTGTGCATTATGCAACATGGGCATATGTGTACCACGTATCTCTCTTTGTGGCACACAGCGGTCAGAGGTTGCAACAAATGATAACACACACGGGGAAAATTTAAACAACTGGCAATCCTGATAATCGCTTGATTACAAAATCCTTTACCAAAGGTGAATATTTGTAAGCCACGGTCCATTTGTCTTCTTACAATCTATCCAATGGTTTGACCAATCGAGCTGACATTCTTAGGAATGGCCAAAGACTTTCATACATCATCTGAAATTTATTTTCGGGTCAAGAGGTTGAAGGTCGAGATCAGAAGACTTGTAGAAACCATTCTATTGTGTGCTTGTGTGGGTATGTGCGTGGGTCTGTGTGTGTGATGTGTGGGGAGCGCTAGTAACCCACCTATATATTTGATGAATTGTCACTATTCAGAGTCTCAAGTGATTTAAACATTTTGTATATCATTATGGTAATGGTAGCGACTTTAGTGGCTGTTGGTGATGTAAATTGAGCAAATATAACAAATGCATTGAACAACAACCGTTTACATTTGCGAATTGATGCTGAATGAGCTTGACAATCCATGTAAAAACATTGATTACTCATTATCATTATCCATAATCGAGGTTTTGGGTTAGATCGCGTAACCCAAAAACCTCTAATATGGATGATATTGGTCGCGAAAGCCTACGTGTTAAACATTATCATTATATCTGAATCGCCCTGCTACAGAAACGTGCAGGAAGGAACCTGGCCTACCTCAGCTGATGTCCTGTGACCTGCCACCCTCTCACTCATCGACTCAGTTGGCAAAGCATTGTGCTCCACAGCCTCATACACAAAACTGACAGCACATTAAAATAAACGCAATGTGTATTATAACTGGTACTCTGGAACTGATACGAATCACCTGGCAAACATTCTACCACCAAACTTCCTCAAAGGCGTTTACACGTTTTCTATACCAATGAAAACCAACCAATCAGACAAGACCTCAACAAGGTACTGTGCCACCAACTCGAGGCCTGATCCCCCTTCTAGGAATCGTGCACTGTCACCATCCTAGAATCTCACTCAGATTTCGGAAGAACACTTGAGGGACAGAGTGGAACAATTCGGACGTGCAGAATGAACACCTCATTCAAGACCCACACATCTCACCTCCTAGATTTCACATTCCTCCCTGGTCTACCATGAACTGCATCAGAACATCGACAGGCCAATGTGCACGTCGAGTTGATGAAAGAAACATTAAAGACAAAGCCAAAATACAACTGTGGCTAGGCAAGATATAGTAAACCATTGTAGTCAGCACTCCTTAAATGGAGAAAAACTACACAAACTGGCTCCCGAAGCCTACTCATGGCTAGCAGAAGTCGACATTGGCATTTAGTTCCTGAAAATATTTCCATACTCGAGCGTAGAATTGATCACATGCAACTCAAAGTAAATGTGATAAAGGCGCAGCCCTGCAACTGCTTGTTAATGCCACCGTGGGCAGAAGGGTATCCATTAAGAGGGCACTCTAATGAGCTTCTCACGGTGATAATTTGGATATTCCACTGGCCAGACCTCTTGGAAGAGGTAGGAGTACCGACACTTTACCCCACCCCACATGCGGCCTGCCATGTGAGTTGCTGTTCACTCAATAGTATTTAGGTATTATTCACACGCTCTGTGTTGTTTCCGTAAACACGCGTGTAGCACACCCAAACAATTGAATGGTGCATTAAAAATCAAGCATGTTTTGCAGCACATAGAGAAAACTGCTAATGATTTTTTTTAAAGCTCCTTTTCTTACTCTCTGGCACGTCGCGCAAACGCAGTGCCAGAGTTGGCTTTGACGAAAATCAAAACGGCACAACAGAACACACGAGGGCAGATGAATGTGTCTGGCTTTTGGGCAGCTTCTGGAAGAGCTCTGGAGAAACTGATGAGACACGACAGCGGGAACTTGCACTGTGATCCATAATTTTGAGTCATTTTTGCGAGACAGAGGTGACACGTTTAAAAAACAAATCCATTAAAAAGTGCTTATTGTTGACATATACCTTTGTGTTGGTTTAGGGAGGGGGAGCTAAATTCTCAAAGGTGAATGTGCAGCCCTGCAATTGCTTGCTTGCGTCACTGCTGGTGATATGGCCTCCACTGGAGGAAACTCTAGAGGAGCCACTTTAGACAGTATTTGGCCTACTCTTCCATGCTGGCCACACATCTCTGAAAAGGCTGGGGGGAAAGGGGGGGGAGAGTACCCACACTTTGACCATATAGAATAATTCTGTGTGCCCATATTTACCGCTGGCTGGACAGAGGTGTGTAGATTTAAGAAACTTGCACCCTTGTTTAAACTGCCGCGCTGGGAAATCAAACTGACAACCAAGTGAACCTCTAGGGCGTCAACACCCCGATGGAGGCTGTAATCCCCATCCCTTGGGCAAGATTTATGGTCTGCCATCTTCAAATGCCATGGCCTGATAAACTCGTTCGGCGGCCGAAGATCCAGGATGGGTCAAAACCTACCGGTCTTCTACCTTATCACAACAAAGTGCCGGCTGCTCTGGAGAAAACCCCCTACCCACCTTCCCGGAGGGCACCTTGGAGCCAGCTCCGATGCGATATTAGCCCATCCGTCTCCTCTATCACGGGGGCTGTCTTCTGAGATGACCGCGTGATTGTAATAAGGAAGTTGGATGAATGCCAGGCGGTGGTAGTAGTCAACACCGACCTGAGGCGTCCGTGCTCATGCGATGCCATGCGTCGTTTAATTCGGTCAGCTGCTGTTCACGAATCTGCTGGTGGTGGTGGTGGATGTCTGGATATCTGTGCCGTCCGGAGCACTGGACGATGGATGTCCTGCAAGCTCAAGCAGGTGGACGCACTTGGCCAGGGAAAACGAGAGAAGGGGAATGGGTCGTTACGAACCGTGGAGAGAGACATAGACTCACTCATACGACTCGCCGATTAGCACGGTTGGCTACGTACGGTGCGAAAGAAGCCTGCCATCCAAAAGTCGAGACTCCAGTGGGTGGGCCATGGACCTCGTTTGGCATCGTGGTGGTGGTGGTTGTGGGTCACGGTGGAGGGCAGATCTGGCTTGGGCATCGTGGACGCTTGCCACACGATAACATCGTACACCCGGCGAAATCACCGATCAGAGATTTGCCCATATATGGGTATTGTGGATCGTTAACCGAGCTTAATCGTATCGATTCCCCGCTCAGTCGATACGCAACACACGTGTTCAATAATAACATGCGGGTTGATTCGCCGTGTCGATTCGCCGAACAAATCGATCTGTGGACCGAGTCGCGACGTTGAGACGCCACCCACAACAACTTTGATTGCCGAATATCAGCAATATCGACGATTTCGTCGCGGTTTGCGTTCATTGCACAGCGGAGCGCCCCCCTCTGATTCTTAGTCGCTTAAATTTCGATTTAAAGCTGCTTTCGTGACTGCAGGGATTTATCTTCTTGGTTCTTTCGGTAAAGTCACGTAGATGGGAAGTAATAAAATAATAAAAATAAAACATAATAAAATAATTCTCACTACGTTTCGGCCACAACGCAAGCAGCCGTCCTCAGGTGAAGAACAGGTCTGTCATTCAGACTCTGTCTTATCGACATGTTCTTCACCTGAGGACGGCTGCTTGCGTTGTGGCCGAAACGTCGTGAGAATTATGTTTTATTTTTATTATTTTATTACTTCCCTTCTACGTGACTTAATCTTAGTCGCTTGTCCACCCGGTGGACTTGGATCTACACGATTCACCGTACTCGTGTGGTATCCAATAACATTGGTCAACAAAAAAAAATTCTGGCCTGGACTTTTGCAGCTGTTCTAGACTCATTTCAGGGTGCTGATTCCAAATCTGATCTCAGATTTGCTCGATCACATCTCATTTTTATGCTATCGGCATACCCCATTTTCATTGATTTTACCCGAAATTAACTCTGTCACTTATGATTGCAAATTGTTGCGAGTCAGTGACTGCTTTAGTGTTAAAATATGGTTCTGTATTTTTAGGATAGTGTGTTTATAATATCATTTTATGTAGATATCCACATTTATTTTAGATTTTTCTTCTGCAGTTTTTATTGAAAATGCAATATTTGATATCTCAAAAACCTGATGTGATAGACAAAACTGATGCCACATTTGGAATCAGCACCCCCAAATAACCTTAAACCCGTCGGAATACCTTATGCCAGAAAAAGTGTGTTGACCAGTGTTATTTAATGGCAATCGAGTTTTGCTCGGACGCTATATTGAGTCCGTAACTCGCTACCCTTACCGAGCGAACGTGTGACATCTCCGGGTGTTGAGATGCCGGCAATGAAATACCTTCAGACGTTCTTTCGTTTAAGACGGCTGACGGCACATTCCAAGTCTTTCTTCGTTTCATCTACTTGACAATAGCGATGGAACATTGTCGCTAAACGCTATGGTGCAGACCCATAATGGCTAAACGTGTCTCTGCAGCAACGCTTTCTGACTAATATGGCCAGTAAGTGACAATGATCCTACCAGACACAGTTCGAAATATTCGCCGTGAGAGGAAATCTAATTAAGGTCTGCCTCTTGTCCATCTCACATCCACGAGCCACACCTGGACAGGTAGCGATCCTAATACCGTGTTCTTGTAGTCTGCCGATTAACTAAGTGTTCTTTTTTATTTGCTCATGCCTAAAAAATTAACCCGTAAAAACAAAGTTTTTCACTTATAAATCCTTTATATGCGTGGCAGCAAACTTAATATAAAGGATATAAAAATATATTCGCCTGTGGAGGACGCGGAGATCGATCCCGCGACCTTTGGCATGGGAATCGAGGGCGCTACCAACTGCGCTACTCCGCCACGGCCTGTGGAGGGGTTACGCTCTGGGCTCTTACACTGTGACGTTCAGCCAAAAGCCATGAATGAGTTCTATTTGAATATATGTAAATCTATTTTTTTTGCCTAAAAAGTGTAAAATTTTGGGAATTTTTTTCAAGAACATTAATTGTCTCGCACAACGAATCTGTGTGGAAAATGTCAGCTCGATTGGATCACGGGAAGTGGGTTAAAAAACGACCGAAAGATTTGCACGGTCGTAAGCAAGCAAGTGAACTTAATATAAAGGATTTAAAAAGTATAGAAAATGGATATTCCCTACAAACTTTGCTTTTGTAACCAGGACTGGAAAGACACAAATGCACACGGTTTCTCGTAGAAAATAGCTACATTGAAAAATATCACTGTCCTGGTTACAAAAGCAAATTTTGTGGGAGTAGCAATTTTCTGTACTTTAGAGGCAAACAAACATGTTTTTGTTACACACTTATAAAACGCATGGGCCTTTTTTTTCAAAACGAACCCCCAGCGCCCCCCCCCCCCCCCGAACGGTTTGTAGAGGCATCTTACTTTCTGGATCCGAGGAATTGCACGCTGATAGGATTTTGCATCCAACGCCTGGCGCTGTGATAACAGAAAGACTGACGAATACGGATACCGATGAGAGGAGATCCGCTCCGTTATCTCTGAGCCAATGGCATTTCTTGTTTCTCCACCTTGCGTTGATTGGATGGCAAATCTACAGAAAATTGTACTGCTCCAACCCCGAGATTGTTTTTCTCGCAGGCTAAATACGTGCGATTGGTTAAATGTGTTCGTTTACTCGGAAGCAAGGAATTCTCACGCAATGCGTCGCATCCTTCAATGTTTTTCCATCATTTGGGCTTCACGAGTTACCGCCCGCACGATGATTTTCTTCGTGATTACACTTTTGTGTGAACAACTCCCCTTGCTGTGTTCTTCGTCGAATTATTCCGCCTGCATTTGTTTTTATTTTCAAGGAACACGAGTCTAACATTTATCTCGTCAGCAGGATGGCAGCGCAGTGGTTAACACTTGTGATCTCACAAGCTGGAGGGTGCTGGGTTCGACTACAGGTTCGGGTGCCGCTCTGTGTGGAGTTTGTGTGTTCTCTCCCTTGTTCTGCATGGGGTTTCGTCTGAGTAGTCTGGTTTCTTCCCATACACTGTCATTGGTGTTGGCCATACATCCCTCTCGAGAAAGTCTTCCACTCGGTGTGGCTTTTCTGGGTAAATAAATAATGTGGTTTTCTTATTGTTGTTGTAACAGCATGGGAAGTTATCTGAAAACATTTGCATCACAGTGCATGGCCGTGTCTGGAGAATTATGGCCAATTTGTGCTGCCAATGTGAAGCATTAATGAATTGACTCCACTCTGTGGGGATGCTTTATGGCGTCAGAGCAATAGGTTTGTAATTTGTCTCAACTGTATCACGATTAAATTGCAATCAACATCACTTATTTAAGCAGCTGCGACTGCGGAGCTAAAATATCTTTATTGTAAGTGGAATTAAATGCCACATTCCCCAGGCCATTTTGAAGCAAGGTGGCCCAGTTTTCAACGCCTATTTTTTTTGTATGATAGCCTGTGCTTTGTACGTGCTAACGGATGTAAAGTTGAAATGATTAAAATACTAATGGCAGGCTTGTGTTGAGCGTTGTCTCATTGTGGAATATAATGACAAAGTAATGGCAAACATAATATTGTGTTGATCTTCATTGTGAAGATTAATATCGGATCGTACATTTCACTTTGTTACAACACATTAATTACCAACATCCACTGCCAGGTGGCTCAGCAGTCGAGCGAGTTGCTTGTAATCGAAAGGTTTGCGAGTTTAAATCTTGGTTAGCAGGTTTCACTCAGCTCATCATTCCTTCCGATAAAATGAGTACCGCTTTGTGCAGAAGTCAACAGTGATTTGTCCTCTGGAGGTATGTGGAATTCCCACCACTGACTCAGGGATGTAATTGGCAGATGAGCACCTCCTCATTGCTAATTTGAGCAGGACATTCACGTTTAACTTTTGACTGCAGACAATGGCACCACCAAGAATGCCGTGCCACCCAATTATGCTCAACCCCGCCAAGCGACGACCTTACCCCTTCAGTTGCCAGAACATTGCTCCCTGGACAGAAGCTCCCTTGACTCTGCTGTCCGGATATTGAACTGCCTCCCTGAACACTTTGTCGGCGAAATCACCAATTCTGGTCTTCAAGCCTTCGAATGCCGAGCGCACACACGGACATCTCCTAACTTCACCACACGCCTTGTAGGGACTGAGTCTTTGAGCTGCAGTGAGCCAATGATTATGCCGATTATATGTGTTCATGTCTCATATGGATATTGTTCGCAATTGCAGCCAATAAAAACAAAGTGGCCTAAGTGATGAACTTATTCAGCCCCCAAACTGTTCGGCAGCCCATTACATATGGCAGCTAAAACGCTGGGATTTTTTGCTCTTATATAAGCTCACAAACAGTTTCGGAGGAATTAACCCATTTTTATACAACTGCAAGTGCCGCTGGAAAGCCAAAAAAAATAAGTAAAAATGTGGAGGTGCTAATGCTTCTAACGCTCGGCTTGTCCCTGCTAACTGTTGTTGCATGACAAGAACTCCATGAACGGCACAATGACAGCTCTTAATTATTTCTTGGCACGTTATGGATTTAAGCACTGGGAACATTGAGTACTGCACAAGCCAATTGCACAACAACAAAACAGCTTGAGCAAGCAAATCACGATCAAAGAGGTATTTTAATCGCAGTACAAAACGTGCATACATTTATGGCCGACTGCACTGAAGGCAACGCTTTGCCCCCTATGGTAATTCCAGCATGATTGTCTACCGAAAGGACAAGCTTGTTGGCGACACAAAATTAAAAAAATAAAATACAAGGCTGTAGCATGGCATAGCGCCTGTGGCATCTCAACAATTGCTGGAATTCAATGAATGCCCCGAGGCTCAGAATGCGAAAGTCAGCCAAAATAAACGAAAAGGACAAGGGGCACTGGAATAGTTCATAACACAGAGCACACTGCCACAATACTAACAAGTGAGTTGGTTGACTTTTTTCTGTATTCATTTTTAGCAGCGATGGCACGAAAATTAACATGAACAATACACAACGTCTGTATGAACAGCAATGAGGTTTAGATCAACATAGTTACGTCCGAGGCTTGCTGCCACTGGTGGAATAGCAAGCTCGTCTTCCAGAGGTCCCCTGATCGATCTACTGGTGAGGCAGCTGAAACGATGGAGCAGGTTTCTGAAATCCCACTCCCACCTCCGTTCACCCACAGCAGTATGAATGCGCACACCACATTTAAGTCACTCCAGCCAGGTTGTGCCCGCTGGAGTGTGGGTTCTCCTACCTCTTCCGAGACATCTGGCCACCGTGAAAGAGGCGGCCAAAATGTTACTCTAAAGGGGCCATTTTCCCCAGCAGTGGCACGAGCAAGACATTTCAGAGCTGCAGCTTTAACCCTGTGACATCCAAATGTCTTTTACATGAAGAAAAAAATAACTCACAAGTAATACGAATTGACAAATGCGAAGCGCATTATGTACTTAAGTCACAACGATACGACAAATTCTTCCCACTAAAAAAAAACGTCTCTCAGTCATTTCATGGAACTCCTCGACATTACACTATTGTGCAAACACAGCATTAGCAAAATGGGGATTTTTATTATATATTTTTTTCTATCAAGCCACTGTATTATTAAATATATTCATGCGCTGTATATATTCATGCGCAGTATATTTTTTTCTCGCTTTCTAATGGATTTAAAATGTTACAACGGCGCTTCGCTCCGGGGCCGTGGCGAGGCGCAGCTTTGACGAAGGGGAGGGGGGGAGGGGGGGAGGAGGGAGTTTTCGATGCGTGCCAATGGTTAAAGCGCAATTCCTTTCCCCGAGCAGATCCTACCTATCGCTTCAGTGAGTCAGAGCAAACGCTAGCCTAGGGACCCGCAACAGCAGCAGCCTGCTCCAAAAAAAAACGTGGGTGGGGGGGGAGGTGATATGGCGGGGAAGAGATGGTTTGCAGTGCATTGCTGGGGTGGGCGAGCGGGCGGGCGGGCTTGGTGGGTGTAACAGCCGGGTAGTAGTGAGCATGGCGGAGGGGTAGATGGAGTGAAAGTGGATGGGGAAGAAGGGGAGGTCGCTGGTTGCGGTGGCATTGGATGGCGGTGGGAGGGATTGGTTGGTTAGGGTGCTGGGGCATAGGCAAAGCAAAACCAGAGCTGTGAATATAAATTACATTTTCAGCTCCATTTCACAAATGCGATGCTGAACGGAATGGAAATGTGAGCGGTGAAGGGAGAGGGGCGAGCAGGAGAGGAGACGGGGTGAGCGTCACGTAATGGGCTGTGATGGACACGAAGCCATATCCAGATGGCGCCGTGACGGCGCGCTGACCCCATATTTGGTTTTACCAATGCCTCACTCCAATTCAACGTAAATCCTGGACATTGTCCTGCCCGGTGGCCATTGTCTCAGCTGCACGTGCACTTCGCGATGGCGTCACGGCTGCGGAGTGTGACTGTTCTAAAATACCAAGCGGCCAGGAAACAAACAGCACCGTCGAAGGTGAAACAGATAATTATTGCATTTCGTGACAGCAGCGAGCTGGCGAGGACTTGGCAACGGACTGACGATGGGAGGGTTTTTCTCAAGTCGAGCGGTGCGCGAGAAAAAGCGGAAAGAGAAGTTGTCGGCTGCTGAGGAAGCCCCTGGCGTGCGATGCGAAACGTCGGACATTGTACCAAACGACACGTGGTCGTACGACCAGAAAAAAACTAATCGCAGAGCTATAGAGCACAACAGCAAAAAACAAACCTACAGAGCAGTTCAGGTGTCAAGTTGATTTCGTGTAACCAGGTGAGAGAATTGTACGAGAAACCTGGGGCGTTATTCTGCCAGTAGGCGGTGACGATTGCCGAGTACACTACAATCCGCCCCAAAAAAATGTATTCAGTAAATTTGGATCCTGACGCTGGCACACTCAGTGGACTACTTTTGCCAACGATGTCAGGGGATCTTTAACATCCACTGAAGCAGATGGCACGGAGTATGTTGGTTATTACACCCACGGAAATAATCAGGGTAGCCGTTGGCTCCGGAACCATGAACCTTTGCAACAAGCAGCAAAACGCGCCATCGTTTCGTCATTAGAGAAGCGTTGCGACCTGCGGCGCGGTGTTTGAGCACAGCGTGAATGACACAACACGCTCATTATGGTAGACTGAGTCCTCAAACATGGGTGGAGAAATCTTCATGGATACAGTAACCACGATAAAAGCAATCGAGGGGGTGATAAGGAGCAGACTTATAGCCGGTGTGCGAGTGACTAGAATTAATAAATGAGCAAAGTTCACGGGAACAACAATCACGGTAGTAGCAATAGAGGAGTGAGTAGGAGGCATCCGACCGCCGGTGAGTGGCTGAGTGGAGTGAATAAACGAGTGAATCTCACCGTATTGGGTGGGTGCTCGCATTCCACCGAGTAACCCCTCACTCAGTGCCGCTATATCCCCACCCGTCATCCAGCAACCTCCGGGCCACCATCCAACACCTCTGCACATTCTTCCAGCCCTGCGTGTAATTCACAGGGTCACGGTTTACGGACAACGGCTTTGGTTTATATAAAGCCCTTGAGATAATGGCTCGGCATATCATCGCCTATCTACAGCAACGACTATCAGGGGTTTTAAAGAATTGGCAATGTGTAGTGCCAGTCTCCATTTTCCCATTTAGACATTTTTTTTTGTTGTAAAAACTTGCCGAGTATAAAAGTCGACAAAAACACCCAAGACTAACTTACAGGAAAACATTTTATCAGCCATGCGCGGAAGCGTTAACTTTTGAGCTTTAAGGACTCAAAAACCTTACAACCGTACTGTTCCTTGACAAATAGTTTAACAAGTAGAGCACATACTGCAAATGTCACATGTTTGTCTTTGTTATTTCAACAAGATACGAACTACTTTGTGAGATTATTTGACCGTTTTAACCCCCCCCCCCCCCCCCATAAAATTGTATCGCAAATTGACATTTTGTTTTAACGCTATTTACTAATTCCATAAAAGTCACAAATAACGTGAAACAGGATTAATTTCACATTTAAAATCCGCCATAATAAAGCCATTGATTTCGATTACATTTTCGTCCCAGCGCATAACAGTGTTTTTTTTGAAAGCATGGATTCATTCGGAACTCAAGCTCTCTGTATCGCTCGTCGAGAAGGAAGCGTTTGAACTGAATAGCTTTAAGAGAGAACACGGGAGATGCGTTTGATAACCGTGGGAGAGCATTTCGTAGTGAACTACATTGTGTGCTCTCCAGTAATTGGCATGGCTATCATCACAGGAGGGTTTTCTTCTGTCTGTGCAAATATACTGCTGATGTATGTCAAAAAAGGCTTTCGCTGCAGACATTTATATTTTTTTGAAGCCAGATTGACTCCGCCGTGGTCAAAGATAAACAAATTTCACAGTGGTCACCTGAAGGCTGCTTTATTGGGAAGGAGGAGGTGGGGAATGATGAGGAGGAGGAGGAGGAGAAGGCAACATCTTTCGTTCAACAAAAACTAATGTTATAAAAAAGGGGGGAAGGGAACTGACTGAAAACCAGACAGACTAATGAATAAAAAAAAAATCTTCAGATAGAGAAAGTCCTTTGTTTCTTAGAAGACAGCAGGCCTTACCGAATTATCTCGGGAATATGCTACACGTGGAAGTATAAAGATAGGACTTTGCCTTAAATTGCTTCTTGAGATATCTTTCACAGCGGCCAATTCAACTGTTTTGAAATGCAAATGCTGACATTTGGGGGGTGTGATCTTTTCATAAAAAAGCGTGCGAGTGCTGTGGGGGGTTTTTTGTGCGCGTTTTTTTCTTACTGCATTCCTATTATTTCATTAAATAGCAGCTGCACTACCACCACTGCCCCCAGCGTCTCGCCGCACACCACGGGGGGCAGCCGATTCACCTCGGGGCCCTCTCAGCATCGCTACTACGACCGCCGCAGCGGAAAACTCGGGGCAGCGCCATTCACCTATGGAAGCCTTGCTCACGTTGTCCCCGCTGCTGCTTTAGATTTGATTTCATTTGTTACCCTTCCCCCCACCCCACCCCCACCCCACCCATCATATATATGTAAGAAAAATTAAACGGGCTTTTTTTTTGCACGACAAAAGGAGCCATATTTACGGCGGCAATGACAACCGTAAAGCAATGTTATTACGTTGTCATGATCTCTGCAGAAAGTTAGGGCGTGACTGATGCAACGTATGGTAAGGTACCGCTGTGTTTGGCGGTTTTAATCAACTGCAGACACACGCGGCGGGGAAGCTTGCCATGAGTGCGTACAATTGAACGGCGCGGTGATTAATGAAAACGATTAACCTTGTAGTCGCATGGCCAAAATGTACACGTTCGTGGGGAGGGGGGGAGGGAAATAACAACAAAAAAACACACAAAGGACAGAAGAGTTACCCTTTCTGCCGTGGCGATATTGTATCTTCGCCTTTTCTCCGAGTGATTGCAACAATTGCCGCGGTAGTTGCGGCACATCTCTGAGGGCTACACGTTTGACATGACGGAACTCCTGGGGAGCAGTTTGTGTGGTGACAGCTCGGGCAGAAATGCCATATTTTAAACTCCCACCCCACAAAAGCCAACAAGTGTGGACAAATAATGAAAAATGTGTTCACCCCTGCACTGTCGAACACGTCAGCCGACACGGTGCCGTAATCCTTTTGTGCATTAAGATGCCTCACACATCGAGGGCTTAATTTCTCACTGAATATTTTACGGGCGGCTGGCAGACCGAGGTAGCGTTGGCACGCACGCGGAATAGTAGTCATGGACATAGTGACACGTATTAAAATACTTGATGTGGTGTGCCCCGGGTGAGGAAACATTTTGCGGGTCATTGACCCGGACAGACGCCCTAAATTAATGTGCCACTTCTTGTGAAAATCCATCCAAGTAGAGAAATGTTAAAACATTTCATTTTTCGAATTTTCTCGAGACACATTGCCCATGGGGTAGATGCCTGGTGTGAATAAGACCAGAATAGGACTTGTGTGCACCCCGACAATTTATTATTTTAAATGACGTGCATCACAGCACTGTGTGAAATTTCCTATTTAAAACTCTAACTCAGAAATATTGCACGAGGCTAAAACAGCAACGGTCTCCACCGTTAACCTAATAAGGCTCTGACACCAAGAAGAGAGATTGTTCGTGCGTGCAAAATTGACAACAACACGATTGTAGGTCAATGTAAACAGAGTAAACACTGTGACAGGTATATCATGCACATACAAATGCAGTAACAAAAAATATTTTGAAAACATATTAGTGGAACTTACCGATGGAGTGGTTATCACACTACGCTGTGAACCCACTGACCCCGAGTTCATTTCCCGGCTCCGGCTAATATCAGTGGCACGTAACATATGAGCCACAGTTCCTGCCCCTCCCCCTCTTCCTCCTTCGCCAGCCTGCAATGACTCGTGTGAAGTATGGTCAAATAACCCCCATGACCGCCAACAGCGTGGGTGAGGTTTTCGCCTGGCAGTGAATTGACAAAGGACTGTAATGTAATATTTCACTGGTAGGAACCTCCTGGTTACACCAGCCCACAGGGGATTATTGTGTCCGTCCGTCAGTCGTGAATCCAAAAATGGGAGGGGTGGGGCTGGGTGGAGAGGGGAGGGTGGGGAGGGAGGGGCTGGGTGGGGAGTGAGGGGCTGGGTGGGGAGGGGAGGGTGGGGAGGGTGGGGCTGGGTGGGGAGGGTAGGGTGGGGAGGGGCTGGGTGGGGAGGGTGGGGAGGGACTGGGTGGGGAGGGTGGGGCTGGGTGGGGAGGGGCTGGTCACCCCGTGGTGCCCTTATAAAACGCAACGTTTAACCTACTCACGCCGGCTTGTGCCCGCCCTCAAAGTCAGCCATTTTTGCGGAATACACCACGCCGCCGTTGACCCTGGCCATTGACCGAGCAACCCAACGTTCCTACCAGCTCCCTCCGCAGGAATGTGTTTTGTTAATGGCACACACACACAACACAAACTCGGATGTGTTGCGATATATTTTTAGGAGATCACAAACCGTGTTATGTGCAGGTACTGTACTCGATCAGTTCTAGCATCGCAAGACTGCGAGAGACAGCAAAAGCGTCGGGAGGTCTTCATCTAGCAAGGGATTGAACATGACTGATGTTGATGACGATCCATGAACGCACACAAAGACGAGTGTCTACATTTGAAGTGTTGGCGAGCACCTATTAGGCGCAGCACAGTAAAAAAAAATCAGCCGGTGGGGGTTACTGTAGACTCCGTTCTGGCGTTCATCGACACACAGAATATTAATTTCAGGCTAAGTCAACCCATAAGACGAATGACCATCGCAGGAACGCGGACAAATGTTGTTTTGCTCAAACGTTACAACGCAAAAATCTTTCGATTTAAAGCTTTCGTGACTGCAGGGATTCATCTTCTTGGTTCTTTCGGTAAAGTCACGTAGAAGGGAAATAATAAAATAATAAAAATTTGACATAATAATAAAATAATTCTCACGACGTTTCGGCTACAACGCAAGCAGACGTCCTTCACCTGAGGACGGCTGCTTGCGTTGTAGCCGAAACGTCGTGAGAATTATTTTATTATGTTTTATTTTTATTATTTTATTATTTCCCTTCTACGTGACTTTACCGAAAGAACCAAGAAGATGAACGCAAAAATCGGTGGCCAAGGCATCCAACACGAAACGAGCTCTCTCGCGTCTTGACGGAGAGCGCCACGCCGCGTGATGGCCCACTCCCACGTGCACACGCCGCGCGTGCACACACAAATGCTCGACGATGTCATTTTGCTGCCTGAGCACTTCGGTGGGGAGGGGTGGGGGTGCCAACGAGTACGTGACCAACGTTTTTCATCGCGCGCAGCCTCGCGTGACGGTCACGCCGCCACCCCACCCCCTACCCCCCCACTGCCCCCCCCCTTGTGCGACAATGGGAGGCTTTGGCAGCCTCGACGGTGGCGACGGCGGAATGAGCTCCGTTGATTCCCACGAATTTCCGCACGTGTCGTAAACGCGTGCGAGTGGAGCGGAACGTTGAACGGCGGCGCCACGCTGCGCTACAAAGCCACCACCAATTCATGGGGTTAGATTCCCGGCCATGGCTCACATCAGCGGCAAGTGATGTCAGATACTGGTCCTGACGACTGTCCATCCCGCCCACCTTCACCATTCCGGATATAGTAAAAAAAAATAACAATGACTAATATACCATGGGGAGGCCTTTCTCCAGTAGCGGATTGACAAAATGCATGTATTTATTTCTTAAGAATGTTATTTTTGCACGGCTATCAAACAAGTGAATGTGCTATTCGGATGCAGTCACTTCTGGTGCGTGGCTTCGTGTGGCAATACGGCGAGCCGATTTAGTTTTCTGGCCACGGCTACCATCGGTGGGAAAGTAATATTTATGTATCTGTCAGTCCAGCGCTCCCGTCCTCCCACCTCACCGACCCTCACTGACCAGCATGGTTGCAGGGCGGTAAGAAAAAATAAAAAAAAAATAAACGACAAAGAGCAGCACAGCGTGGGGAGGCCTTCATCCATTGGCGGATGAAGGCCATCGTGCATGCGGAAAAGGGTCGAAAATGTATTTTAAAATGTGTCCTCACTGTCGCGGTGCTTTGAGCCCCTCGTAAACGCGTGCACGCGTCTCGACGCAATCCGAGAGGGCGCGTTTCTCGCCACGCGCATAATGATGACTGCCCAAGCGCATTTGAACATCCCATAATTAATCCTGACTCCGCTGTCTTGTTTGATAGGGCATCCACCACTAATGGTTTGGAAACCGAGGCATTAAAAACTGAATCAAAAATCAAAGGCGAAAGCCTTCGCCGCGTGGAGACATAAAATGCATTTGAACCGCGTAAAAATTTACGGCCGTGTTTGGCGAGAATAATAAAAGCACACAAATGAAGGTGGTTACACATCACGCGATCTCGCGTTATTAACTGGTCAAAAATACCAAGAGCCGAGCAAACAGACGGGTCGGGCTTCGATTTCCCTAAACATTGCTTGCGTTTACATTGCATGCAGAATCGCCGTCCTATTAACAGCGTTAGCTTGAAATTAGGTAACGACGCAGCCCTGCAATTGCTTGCTCATGCCACTGCTGTCGGAAGCGCCTCCACTACAGGCAACCCTCGAGAGCCCCCCTTAAGGTGAACTTTGGCAAACTGTTCTACGTTGGCCAGACGTCTTGGGAAGAGGTGGGAGTTCCCCACACTTTACCACACCGTGCGCAACCTGCCGTTCGACCTAACATTGATGGTGTACTTATTGATATCGGTGGGTGGACAGAGGAGGGACGGGGTATTAAGCAGAAAAAAACGGGCACCATCGTCTTTCAAACTGCCAGTGGCAGGGATAGCCACGTGATGTAAATTAATAGATATCCAGGTGGACTTTGCCACATTATTGTACGAGGCTGCCCTACAAGGTTAAGCAAGAGAGAACGATCGCTTACGCTTATGGACAATTGCACAGGGCTCAGAGCGAGGCCACTGCAGCTTTGGAAGTGAGGCGAAGTGCACTCGCAGAGTTACACCGAACTGCGTGTGAATGCAACGTTTTGCAAACGTTTCACACAGATGACTTTGCAAACAAAGCAGTCTCTGCACGTGGGGACGCTAATGGGGTTTTTGCATTCATTTAGCCACAATGCGATATGAATTGGCAAATGGAAAAATGATTTCGGGAAATTACTTCGGTTTTTCAAAATGTTAAAAGCTTTAGATGCTTATATTGCGCGCGCCGCATATGCGAAATAAACGATCGCTTTCAGCAACAACAGACACGTTTATACATCAACTCGCTGCATATTCATGCCTCGAGTGTGTTTGTATCCAAGTGTAAAAAGGAACATGCACATTCATCTGATGAGTTAATGCTGGACCAATTTTGAGAGCTCCAGAAAAACTATTATTTTGCTTGTCTATCCAGGAAAGCTTCACTCCTTTTTTCGGGAGGGTCCTACAAAGTTTTTGCAGTTGAGGGTGATGTTGCTAGGTTTAACGCCAATTGAGCATTCTGCAGATAATTTTTCAGCATTGGGATATTTGCCTAATACCAGTGACATTGTACAATAATACCTCATTATTTGGTTCTTTCGGTAAAGTCACGTAGATATGAAAATAATAATAAAGTGAATAAAAAATAAAAAAATAACACATTAATGTAGACTGTAGCCCTGTTCTTAATCTGAGTGAGTGTACTGGCAGTCTATAATGTGGACTGTAGCCTGATTATTAAGTTTGGTGAGTGTACCGGCAGTCTATAATGTAGACTGTAGCAATGGTTATTAAGCTGGGTGAGTGTACTGGCAGTCTATAATGTAGACTGTAGCCTGGTTCTTAACCTCAGTGAGTGTACTGATAGTCTATAATGTAGACTGTAGCCTGATTCTTAACCTCGGTGAGTGTACTGGCAGTCTATAATGTAGACTGTAGCCTGATTCTTAACCTCGGTGAGTGTACTGGCAGTCTATAATATAGACTAGCCTGGTTCTTAACCTGAGTGAGCAGTCTATAATGGAGACTTATTCTTTAAAAATAAAGTGAATACAAAAATAAACAAATAAAAAAAAACACGACATTTCGATCGCAACACAAGCGGTCGTCATCAGGAAAACGGGGGGTTAGCCTCTAAAGGCAAACTGTTTATAGAGGTTTAAAATGGGCGTAGCCCAAGTGTCAGCAGCATGGGCAGGGCAGCTGATGTTAATGTCAGGTGATGGTAGTAGCGGGCAACGGCGGTGCGGGTGGTGGGTTTCCACCAATTAAAGGGCTGCCAGGTAATCATTGCACCTCACTTTACACAATCAGACTGTTGACGGTGGAGGTTGCTGCTAGAGGTGATGGTAGCAGTGGGCAGAGATGGTCCTGGTGGTGGGCTTCCAGCAATTATTCATTTATATTTTCGTTTTATTTTATTACTTTTATTTGTATTCACTTTTAAAGAATAAGTCTACATTATAGACTGCCAATACGCTCACTCAGTTTAATAACCATTGCTACAGTCTACATTATAGATTGCCAGTGTACTCACCGATGTTAAAAACCAGCCTACAGTCTACATTATAGACTGCCAATAGGCTCACCGAGGTTAAGAACCAGGCTACAGTATACATTATAAACTGCCAGTACACTCACCCAGCTTAATAACCAGGCTATAGCCTACATTATAGACTGCCAGTACACTCACTCAGATTAAGAACCGGGCTACAGTCTACATTATAGACTGCCAGTACACTCCCTCAGATTAAGAACCGGGCTACAGTCTACATTAGTGGTTTTTACTCTTTGGTTCTTTCGGTGGTTTAGTTTTTAAATATTTTTATTTCATGTTTATTATTTTTATTCACTTTATTTTCATTATTATTGTTCTATCTACGTGACTTTACCGAAAGAACCAAAGAATATGATTTCCCGCAGTCACGAAAGTTTTAAGTCAAAATGTAATAATACCTCAATTCACGTTTCCCCGTTTAACCTCGTTTTGCAAAGACGTCGTCACTTTATCAACACCGCCACCTGATTTGCGTTGCCTCAACTCACACTTACGTCACTGACAGCATCATCCGTCGCCTCATCAGCCTTCGCCTCCACCACCTACCCTGTACATCGCTTCGATTGACGTCGATTGCATATTTCAGGAACGCATCCCCGACGTTAACCGGGGTATTGCTGTACAGTGATCCCTCGCCACTTCGCGGTTCAAGTTTCGCGGCCTCAGTGCATCGCGGATTTTTCGAACTGATTTAAAGGCCTCATTATACCTGTGCAGTAACACCACCATCATCATCATCATTCATCATCACATTCATCGAACTGCACAGGTCTGTCATCGTCGTCATTGTCATCGTCATTGTCATCGTCGTCATTACTGGAGTCAAGTCTCAAGATACTACTGTCATTGGTGAGTGTAGAACACCATAATACGTATCATATGAGAGAGAGAGAGAGAGTGAATGTATAATATCAAGTTTTTATAATTAAATCGATTTAAGTAAAAAATATATATATAAAGTCTAAATATACATATATTAAACATTCTGGTACCCACACACACATATACGGAAATTCCTAGGGGGCCAATCCTACTTCGCGGATTTTCATCTATCGCGAGGGGTTCCGGTCCCCATTAACCGCGATAAACGAGGGATCACTGTATTTTGTTTTATTTAGCTATGGGAGGAAACTGGAGAACCCAGAGCAAACCCATGCAGGACAGGGGGAGAATGTACCCAGCTCCACACAGAAAGGCACCCGAGATGGAGATCCAACCCAGGTCCTTCTTGCGATGAGGCATGAGTGTTCGGGACCGTCCATAAATGCGGTCACGCACCTAGGGGTGGGGTGTTGTCAGACGTCACGTAAAAATGTGCAACTTTAAATAATATAGACAACCCGTTCTACTTAATGAAATAGACTTTTAATACATGTTTTCTCCTACAACATCAGAGTGCAGCGGCACATTAAATATGCACTACAATAACAATAGTTAAAAGCGATTTGAAGCATGTTGTATTTTTTGGGGGGCGGGGGCAGAGCTTTGTGACGTCATATTTGAGGGTGGGGGGGGTCTGACTTTTTGTGACGCCGTGTGACGAAGGAGGGGGGTCAAAATCGTCCAAAATCGCGTGACGTCATTTATGGACGACCCCTTAACACTGCAGCTCCCTGGCGCCTTTAATGGGAAGCTTTAGAATTATAATTCTCTCCGTCTGTTCCAAAGACTTCATCGTTTGTTGATATCAGCCTGCAAAACGCCGGGTAAGCCCAGCAATGTTTTTTAGGGTTGCCGCCCGAGAGCTGATTTCGAATCGAGTTTTTGTTTGTTTCTCGATGTGGCCATCGACACAAGTTCAAGTTCGATAATTGTTTTTTTACCCTTCTATCTGGCAACAAAACTGACACCTTTTTACAAGGAGTCATGTTTGTATAGACCGCAATACCTGCAGTCATAATGCAAACAAAATACATAACTCTGATAATGTGCACTGTCCTTGAAGTTGATTGGTCCACACCCGAGACAGCTTTCCTTAGAGCCTAGTCTCACATGGGTGTGCGTCATCTGGTCCAATCCATGTGAGACTAGGCTCTAAGGAAAGCTGTCTCGGATGTGGACCAATCAACTTCAAGGACAGTGCACATTATCAGAGTTATGTCTTTTGTTTGTATTATGACTGCAGGTATTGCGGTATATGCAAACATGACTCCTTGTAAAAAGGTGTCAGTTTTGTTTCCAGATAGAAGGGTAAAAAAACAATTAGCATATTTTTACCTGCAAATGAGGTTCCCATAAGTTCAAGTTCATTGATTAGGTGTAGCCCTGTGAGCCATTCGGCTCTTGAATCGCGTGCAACCGCAACAAACAAAAAACAAAAACATGAACAAAAAACATCTTAAAGTGAATATGTGACTACAGTAAGTGCAAACAGAAAATCCAAGAAAAGACAGCAAAATATTGCAGAAAAAGCACCGTACACCAACGCTGTGTGCAAAAATCCCAGTGGGATGCAAGTCAAACAACAACAACAACAACCACAAGACAACTTAGATTAAGGCCATCAGTCTAACTCTGTACTACAGCAAACAAACATGGCTAAACCAATACACTTTTCGAAATCACCAAAATAAAGCCATGAAAGCAAATCTCTCACAGCCTCCAGGAGCCTCTTCACGAGCAAACGATCGGGTGGACGCGACCAGGGACCGATGTCTGTGCTGTGTACTCAATATGTACCCATTGCAATCGCTGGCTTTCGCCACTGCTTGCGAAAAGTTTGTAAACGAGAGGCAGCTCTTGGAAGAACGCCCCCCCCCACCTCCGAGTAACCATTTTCGGCCTTTTGGTCCACGCCGGGAGGTTGAAGCGGCGACATTTGGATTGCAAGTCGAGCGTGCGAACGATTGAACCACGGCAGCATCCCTCCATGAAGGCTGTAAATACCCCGCCCGCCCACCCACACCACCTCTGTCTACACAGCAGCGTGAATGGGTGTGTGCACCACAGTTAGTCGATCTGCTGGTTCGTGCGTGGCGAGATTTAGTGTGGGTATACTCCCACCCCTTCCAAGGCGTCTGGCCCGCGTGGAAGAGTAGGCCAAGTATCCTCTAGAGCAGCGGTCGGGATCCTATGGCTCGCGAGCCATATATATGGCTCTTCTGGTGACGGCATATGGCTCCCAGACAATTTTGAGTTGAAAAAAAAAATCAGTTTGGAACTGATTTTAAAATACTTGTGATATTGCTCAATAATACTGTGTCATTTTAAAGTAAACAGAAATTAGTTTTGAAGATAAATTTCACGGGTCACGGGGCCTCAACGCCTGCATGAAGCTCAACCTCACCACGTACGAACCAGACTACAAGGCCATCAGCAAAACCATGCAGCACCAGAAGTTGCATTAAAATAAGACATATTTAATTTATTATACGTTAAAAATATTATATGGCTCTCAATGCAATATATTTAGACATTTTTGGCTTTTATGGCTCTCCCAGTCAAAAAGGTTCCCGACCCCTGATCTAGAGGAGGGCTCTCCGAGAGCTCCCCTCTCCTCGTGGAGGTTCTTCCATCAGCAGTGGCGTGAGTAAGCTGTGGCAGGGCTGCACCTTTACCTTCACCTAGTGTGTACATCCTCAAATGTCCAATCTTGTTCAATTAATCTGTGCGTAGTTAGCGGCCAATTGCATATTCACGGATACATCTCCAGTTACGTAAAACGTATCCGTGTATTGTTCCAACATCCGTACACAATGTATTGGAGGCAAGTAAGCTCGCCTGTGTGTGTGTGTTTACCACATGCACACCGATTACAGCTCTGGGTGTGGGTAAGTCAGGAGCCAAATAAAACGGCAAAAAGGAGCAAACATCTACGAAAAGTGACGGAGGGATTTGAGAGAACGATGCAAGCTAGCGATGTCACGGGCGCGGGGATCACAACGCACAAGTGGGGCACGTCGCTTTGTTTTTCCAGACAGGCTTTTTTAAATTTCACAGCCTTCGGCCATTTATCTTCGGCCGGCTGGAAGGGGGGGGGGGGGCGCAATCATGACCGCCTGCAGTCACTTGTTCCAGAAAGATTAGTTTCGTGGAGAAATTCATAACACCGGGGGCGGGAGAAGGTGGGGGCGAGGGGCGGTGGGTACCGGGCGGAGTAAGAATACCCCTCGCACAACACCGACCCCCCCCCCATCCGGAGTTCTACCCATCACTAGAGTATCACCCATCACCGAGTACCACCACCGGAGGATCACCCATCACCGTACCCCCCCCCCCCCCCCCCCACGATGGGTACCTGGTGTGCAGTGTTGGTGAGCGGCGCAAGCTGCCCAAGTGAAAGTTGTGATATTCTTAGTTTTTTTCGGTAAAGTCACGTAGGTAAAACATTAAAATTAATAAAAGTAAAATCTAATCAAAATCACGACGTTTCGGAGGCAACACAAGCTTCCGTCTTCAGGTGGAACCGTCACAGCCACGACAGCTGTATCAAGTAAATGTTTTACCTACGTGACTTTACCGAAAAAAACCTAAGAATATGAATCCTTGCAGTCACGAAAGCTTCAAATCTAGAAAGTTGTGAGCTCCAAGCCTCTCAATGGGGGCTCCCGGATTGATGAACGAATCCGGGACGTGACAAGAGTACCAGCTCCGATTCAGATCCTAATGAACATAAAAGGGGCAATTAATATAAAACGCAAATTTATATCTCCCGTCAATCTCCTCTGCAGCTCCCTTTGCTCGTGTAACTAAATCTGTTTCTTGTCAGCCGATATCTCTCTCATTTCACGAAATCTGTCTCACCTGTATCTCTCTGCTCGCATCTCATTACGCCGAGCAATCTTTTGTCTATATTTCTCATCTCGCTTCATCCCTCTCTCTTATCTATATCTCTTCTATCATCCCAATAGCAGTATATGCAGCTACATTGAATCGAGGGAACCGCCAATAATATGTAGTTTTTTTAAAGCCCCCCACCAATGAGTAAGCACCGGCACTGCCCACCCATCACTGCCCTCTCACCCATGACACAACACCCACATCCACTGCCCCCTTCTTCCACTGCGTCCCAGCCTCCTCCTCCCTCCCTGCTTCCCATGCGCCTGCCACCCCACAGCTCCTTCATCGCACCGCAGCAAAACAGCAGAATTCTCCTCACACCACTGGTTATTGACCCACGGAGAAATCGCTAGCCATTTCACACACGCCTGCGTTGGCCGATTGTCAGATTATAGACTGTGGACCAACATCCCCTGAGTGGTCTGTAATAAAATGTTTCACAGCCCCAGCGAGCGAGGCCGTATTTATTGTAACGCGTGTGGGCTCCGCTGGCTCACTCACATTCTGCCCAACGGCCTCCGCCACAGGGCAGAACTTGTGGGTTGTAAGAAACGATAATTAATTAGGCCCCGATTTTAACGCTGCACACCAAGGCAAGTGCTGCTGCTGCTTCTGCTGCTGCTGCTCAGGACACACCGCTGCGCGCTGATCACGTACGATTATAATCTTAGCAGGGTGACGACTTTGTTTGGTCGGAAGATATTCCAAGGTGAGTTGAAGGAACCGCTTAGAATCATTTGGAATGTTTATATTATTTATTAAGCAGAGCAGTTTTCGTACATTGTTCTTTAAAACTTCATTAGTAACTGCAATATTGACCTTCCGACGAAAATCTGCATTTTCACGAACAGTGACACAGTCTACGGAAATTGGCAATGGTAAGCACATACTTGCATAACCGTACAATTATATTGTCCTAGATTTTCAAAGTGCATGGAGACGCGTGGCAAGGCACGCGATTGTTACACTGAGGTCCAGATACAGGGGCGCGTATTGTTTAACATATACAAGCAATACATTGGGCTTAAGGCAGGACACACCGCTAGAAGGAAAGACGGCCGGTGGTCGAGATTAACAACAGAGTGGCAGCAAGAGGAGAGATGAAATCAGTTCACATGCAGATGCTAGATGGATTGCTAGTTCACTGGAGACCGGAGATAGCGACATCTTGGGGGGAGGCCTTCATCCAGGAGTGGATTGATCGTGGCTAATGATGATGACTAAAAAAAAATGTTTATTAATACTACACGTACGATTGTATTTTTTCTTGTCGGCCAAATATTTCCAGATGCAAACAAACCGCTTTAATCTCATCCGCTTAGCTTAAGGGGATCACTCATGACTCCAGTTAAATTTTCCATCATCATCATCATAAAAATCATCACAGTTCATTTCTAGAACCAATTTGAAAACAACAAACTGCAGGGAACGCACACACACACACAGTGCCCTTTAAAGGCACATGGATCATTTTCAATGATAGTGGCCATAAACGCTGACGGGCCCTATCTAGCGTGAGGCCAAAGCCAGAAATCTTTGTGCACCCAGTTGGCAAATGCGAGACCGAGGGGGAATTGTGAAGAGATACTGCAGCAGTAATCAAACAGCGATGGTTTCAAGGTGTTTCATTCGGTGGGCCCAGACCAAATATTGCAGTTGTTGAAACCAAACCTGAGATGGTAACACTTGAGTTGAACATTAAACTGTGTTTAGATCACCAATAAATGTGAATCATGAAAAAAATATTGTTTAATAATAATGTGATCACAAAATCCACTTTTTTTTGTATCACTAAATATTTGCCACCACTGGCACTGAATTCTGATCTGACCCATGTACTGTAAAAAGATGGCCAAACATTGAAATGTGATGTGATCCCAAGCCACGATATGAAAATATAGAATTTACAAGAACAATGTTTTCACAACTATATGCATATGTTTCATCGTTATCATATTTTATTCAGAATAATTTCACGGATGTTTATGAAAACACACCTATGGCTATGAAATAGCAGTCTTCCTTTCTGACCTCACCAAATACAAACAGTGTTTTGTTAGAGCCAAAGTGGTTTTCCTGCTTTATTTAGAATTGGGCAGAACTCATCAGTGGTGGAAATTCAACATTCCTATGACGGGGATGAGTATTTCCAAAGGACAACCACAATCGACTTCCCCACTAAGTGGTCCTCATCATGCTATCGACCCTGGAGGGATGATGGGCCAATTGACTCAAGACAGGGATTGTGAGTCGCACACTCTACCATTGAGTGAGCCATTCAAATCTACAAATAATTACTCTACTTACAAAACAACCCTTAGAAATGTAAAACGTATTTAAAGCATCTGTTAGTTCACGGCACAAATGTTCGCGTCACGAAATAACCTCATTAGAAGCTCTGGATGTCGGCGATCAAGTTCAAATATCGCCAATGCTTTGCACATTCTATGGTGACAGGAGGGTATTTCCGTCTCGTTTTGTCTCCTCCGTTTAAAGGTGAAAAAGATTGGGGCGCGAGACCGTGAAAGATCTCACCTCAGTTACTGCCGAGGAAAACACAAATATATATTTTTTTCTTTTAAACTGCCCCCACCTCCCCCACCATGCTCAAAAGGTGATTGCTTTCTGTCTAGGCGTACGAAGGTCACCGCTACATCACACACCACGCCTTGCCCTCCTCCACACAACAGACGCTTGTGTTCATCTGTACAAAGCACCCTGGCACGCTGACCTCCAGACGCGTCTACGGGCTACTTGGTTACGCCTTATATTAAATAAATGAGCACAACGTTAAGTTGTTACCGTGAGATTTTTTTTTCTTCTTGGCCTTTGTCATGTTGCCCGACGGCACCCGGGTTTCACGTGGGCGCTCTTCCTTAAAAAATCATAAATTTAGGGGATAAATGATGCGGCCATTAAAGCAAACGGCGAACATTAATGGCAAATACAATTTTCAAAAATACGCAAAATCCTCACGTTAAAATGATTTTGCCACCTTTTTTGCATTCGTGTACATGGGTGCGAGCACGGCAAGACACACACACACACGTTTGTGTATGTGCACACACTCACGAACAAAAATAATAACACCCTGTCAGCATGCGAACAACAACTAAAATAAAACAATTACTTTTGTAATTTGCCCAGAATGTAGCCAACATCTCAGAGCGTATGATTATAGACTCGGTGTGCTGTCTGTAACCACCTACAAAGGCAAGCATGGGACAACTCGTACCAAGTTCGATCACTTTTGTATCCCCACCTGCTAATGGTTTCATGCCACGAAAGGCCGAGCCAACCTAGTTGAGGAATCGGACAGGTTCAGGCATTTTGGCTCCCGAATATCCAGCACATCAGAGGTGAGAGTGGGTGGCTCAAATGAATTTGTGAAACTCCCAAACCTGTTGGGCTGTGCGATGGCCATGAGATGGCAGTAGAGCGAGTGGACTGGATGAATACTTGAAGTGTAATTTCCTTGCGCCCGTGGATTTCCCACTTTCTTCCCACATGTGAAGTACTTTCTCGGCCACACATTCCAATCCACAAGCCTGCTGGAAATGAGCCGTGAGCCTCAGTGCGGCCTTCCTAGATACAAGGTAAATGTGGTCAAGGTGCAGCCCTGCAATTGCTTGCTCATGCCACTGCTGGATGAAGGGCCTTTCTCTTGAGAGTATTTGGCTCAACTGATCACATGCTGACGACCAGGCGTCTTGGAAGAGGTGGGAGTAGCCACACTTTACCCCACCACACCCGACCTGCCCATCGACTAAGGGGCCGTCCATAAATGACGTCACGCACGTAGGGGGGGGGGGTGTCAGACATTTGTGACGATGTGTGTGAGGGGGGGGGGCAGAGAAATGTGACGTCACATCAAAATGCGTAACTTTAAATAAATATAGACAACACGTTCTACTTAATTAAATAGACTTTTTAATAAATGTTTTCTACTACAACATCAGAGTGCAGCGCCACATTAAATACGCACTATAATGACAATAGTTTAAAGCGATTTGAAGCAAGTTTTTTTTTTGGGGGGGACAGAGCTTTGTGACGTCATATTTGAGGGGGGGGGTCTGAATTTTTGTGATGCCGTGTGACGAAGGGGGGGGGGGGGGGCAAAAAGCGTCCAAATCGCGTGACGTCATTTATGGACAGCCCCTAACTGTGGGATGGGGACAGAGGCCGACGGGCGGATTTAAGAAACTTGCACCATTGTTTCGACTGCCGGCTCGAGGCGAGCGAACCGGCGACCCTCTGGATGTCAAGTTTGTTGTGCGAACCGTTACACCGCGGCAGTAGGGGATTATTATTCTCGTACTATATTATTACTATACAGTATATCTACCACTCGCCCACTGATTTTTATCAGAAGCCACGAATCAAAGACAGGTCACTGGGGTCATAACGCCGCACGCTGAACCATTACAGCACCACAAAACAAATTACGCACACACAAAAACAAAGACCCCCCGTATAGCCTTAACATACTGTTGGGGCAAGTGCTGTAAGCGAGCACACACACACACACTATTATATTTGCAAGGGGCGTGTAGTAATCGGGAAGTCTTTTTGGCTAAGATTTTTCAAATTTAAACACAGTGTCCATCTGCGCTCTGTACACCGAAATAAAGAGAAGAGAGCCGTACATCGATCTGGTAAGTCCATAAGGAGGGGAAACATAATCATACACGTTGCTCAAACACCATGATGTCACACACACACACATATTGCTGCCGTGATGTGATGGTTAGGGGACTGGATCTGCGTCCCCAAAGTTCCTGGTTTGATTCCATCTCCCGCGGCAGAATTTGAAACAAAGGGGTTTCTTAAATTCTAGATTTGAAGCTTTCGTGACTGCAATGATTCATATTCTTAGGTTTTTTCGGTAAAGTCACGTAGGTAAAAAAATTTAAATTAATAAAAGTAAAATAAAAATTTTAAAAAATTCCCAACGCCCCCCCTGCCCTCCCCCCCCCCCACCGCTGTCCACGCAGCAGTATAAATGGGTTACACCATCGCAGTCGATTGGCGGGTCACGAGTGGTGGGGGAAATCGTGGGTACTTCCACCTTTGACATGACGCCTGACCAGTGTGGAAGAGTAGGTCAACATACCCCAATGAAAGGTATTCTCTCTTTTGAAAGTATTTGCAGGGCTGCACCGCTACCTTCGCGGCAGACGTAAGTATGTTGAACGTCTTTCGCACCGTACGTAGCCAACTGTGGTAATCATCGAAGGTTGCGGGGGAAGGACAACAAAGTGAACACGAAAAGCAGAGATCGGGTTGATTGATGATCCAGCACTCACGGCAGTCACGTGCTCAATGGAGGTCAGTCATCTCCGCATCACTCTTTTATCGCGACTGCCACGGCTACTGTCCCTGTGAGTTTCACGCGTTGATTCCTCCAACCACAACGAGCAACTTCGTTTAAATGAACGAGCTGACGCTTATCTACCAGGGTCTAGGAGCGCAGGACCGACTCGTTAGAGGTGTTTCTTTCGATTGCAATACTGTACATAATATAGGTTTTTGGGTCAGATCGCGTTATTTATAAATGTGTCGTAACCCTCCACCACCCGACACGGCCAAACAGTAAAAAATTCATTAAATGATCATGTCACCCTGATGCTGCTCTATTTAAGACCGGAAGCAACAGGAGAGCTTCACCATTCTTGCCCGATGAAGCTGATTGTAATTATCAGCGAAACGTCGTACTCAAATGTTAAAATGCTGTTGATTCTCTCTTCAGCACACCGGTGAGCTAAAGAAGTCAATTAATTTGTCCTTTGAAAACGTGACACATTTTTTACTGTTTGGCCGTGTCAGGTGGTGGAGGGTTACGACACATTTATAAATAACGCGATCTGACCCAAAAACCTATATTATGAATAATATTGGTCGCGAAAGCCGACGCGTGCAATACTGTAGTTGATTGCGTTTTTATCGGGAAGCAGTGTAAAGCCACTCGTCTGCTGATAACGCATGACGGACAGACAGTCCACCATTATTTTTGAGCCATGAAACCCCATGAGGCATTGAATTCCTCGTATTCCCACCCGGTTTCTGCCACTCGCACACAAATCTGCGCGTGCAAAAATCAAATGTCGCCATTTCAGTGATTGCAAAGCTTATATAAACAAATAACTACAGCCGTGTTCATTTATTTGACAAAATTCAAAGTCCACGTTCTGGCTCAATTGGCGCCTGTGACGTGTATCTCATTTTTACTGGGTAGCATTGACGTCAAGCAATCACCTTGATTGATGATCCACCACTCACTCTGGTCACTCGCTCAATGGCGGTCAGTCTTCTCCGTATCACTCTTTTATCGCTACCACGACGGCGACTGTGCTATTGTTCCTGTGAAATTCGTTCATCGATTCCCTCCCGTCCACGTTGAGCGACTTTGTTCACCAGGCCGACTCTTTAATTGGCATAGTTATTTTATTGACGTGAGAAAACACTACGAATTGGCTGTCGGGTGGTGGCGGGTTTAACGACACATTTATATTTACGGGATATAACCCAAAAATAAACTCGATTATACACATTCAATTGGCAGGCGAATCACCGGTGATAATTGCTCTCCAAAACACGAGTGTCTTGCTCAAGGCTGGCTATGTGCCTAACGTTGCTTCAAGGTGATGATTACGTCTCTCGCTTTGCGAAGACGGTGCTGGGTTTGTTCCCTCTCTCTGTGCGTCTCCCACTCTTCCCACACTGCCACTCCAGAGGGCCTGATATTTGTTTTATAGACTGTACAACAGCAGGATCTGCTAATGACAGTCTCAGAAGACCGAGGCACCAGAAATTGCTTTCTGTGTAATTTTATATCTCATCAGTTTTCTGGCGCCGTGTTGCAGATTTAAATTGAAATTAGGAAGACTTTTTTTGTGCCTTTGTTTTATTCGATTTATTTACGTTATCAAACACACGGCACGGAGACGCTGTGATTTTTTCCCCCCGTTACAGCAGTGAATGCTTTTTTCTTTTATTTTACAAGGAATGAGAGATGCTGCCACAGTAGCCTAATAGTTTGCGCACGGGACTTGCGATTCAGTGGTTGCCGATTCAACTCCGGCACGCTTCTTAAATCCACCACCTCTACCCCGCCTATCAGCAGATCATGTGGGGTGGGGTAAAGTGTGGGTATAATCCCACTTCTTCCCAGACGCCTGGCCAGTGTTGAAGAGTAGGGTGGGAAAAAAAGCCTTGTTAAATTTCGACTTGTTCGATGGGGCTCACTAGAGCTCCCTCTAGTGGTGCCCCTTCCACCAGCAATGGCGTGAGAGAGCAACTGCAGGGCTGCACCTTTATCACCTTTTTTACAAGGAAGGAGCTTTTTAAAAAAAAAATGCTCCGGTCAGCTTGCGTTGCATTGTTGAAGAATTCGTTTTTAATAGGGCGCTTACTTTTAGATCTCGATCACGCTGAATGGTATGGGCCCAGTCTGTTTTACTGCTGCCATTACAGAACATGCTTTTCATATGAAAGGGACTCATGCACAAGCGGCCCATTGCCCAAAGATGCAATTTGATGGCCATGATTTGACGCAATGTGGCATTGCGTGGAATTGGCAATTCAAACGCCCCATTGTACTTTACAACTTATTGCAGAGCTCTTCCAGACCTAAAGGCACATTTGCATATTTTACCAAATTGTACAACGGGCAGGGAACACGGAAGAACGCGAACACGAGGGGCTTGGTTGGAAATCGCCACGCGTTGAATTAGTAGGTAGCATTTAAGCCAATATTTTATTCCGCTGGCACGGTTAAAACATTTTTAGGGATCATAATCACGTTTATATCGCTACCTCCACAGTCACTGTTCCCATGAACTTCGCTCCTCGATTTCCCCACCCATGCGGAGGACTTTGTCTACCAAATCTGACTCTTTTGTCTCATCCCACACTGTAACCGATGAAAAAAAAAAAACACCTGGTTATTTTTTTAATTATATTTTTTTATTAGTCCCCTCCCCCCGCCTCCTTCCCCTTCCCCACCGGCAGAGCTGCACGTGGGGTAAAAGAGCGTCGCCTTTTTTTTTTATAAAGGCCCAACTGTTCTGCGCGCCCATCCGTGGGCCCCGCGACACAGAGGCGCTTGAGCCACGTCCGCGCAACGCCGCACGGGCACCGTATAATTTATATTCGCGGCCACGGCGAGCGATTCATCACGGCTCCGTTCAGCGGCGAGCACAGACGTGGGCCGCATGGTGCCCCGGAGGGCTGTGCCACCTCCGTGGTTGATAAAAAAAAGAGGAGAATTCTGGGGGCGTAGCATTTATTACGACAAGAATACATATCTCGCAAGTACTGAAAGAGGGGAAGTTACGCAGATATGTCGCCCCCAACGTCGAATTATACGAAATCAACGAGAGTGTTTCGTTCGGGAATAATATCACGATATAGCTGATAATGAGTTGGAGCTTTTGTGACTGCAGGAATTACTTCTTGGTTCTTTCGGTAAAGTCACGTAGAAAAAAACTAAATTAAATTAATTCGTACCTGATGACGATTGCTTGTGTTGCGATCGAAACGTCGTATTCTATTATTTCATTTATTTTCTTTACCGAAAGAACCAAAAAAGTACATCTGATAATATCACGAGATATCTGATAATATCACGAAGAGGGAGGGGGGGTGGATATAACTGAAGGTGCAAAAATTTAATTGGGAAAATATCATGTGAAGGAGCATAATATCTCACAATACCGGACAGATGGGAGGGTGTAAAATCAATGGCTGTACTGTGCTTCCATTGCTTACACATCCGTGGTCTCCGCCTTCACCAAGCCTCATTGATCAGAGCGTTGAAGTGTGGTCAAATGATCCACCACGGCGTGGGGAGGGCCTCAGTGCAATGACAAGAGGGCCGTACAACACGTTCATTGGGGTAGCCACCTCTGAGATACAAGAGTTCCAGGAGATGTCATTATGAGAAAAAATTAACCCGTAAAAACTGTGTGCAAAATGTCAGCTCGATTGGATCACGGGAAGTGGGTTAAAAAACGACCGAAAGATTTGCACGGTCGTAAGCGCGCAAGCAAGCAAGCAAGTGAACTTAATATAAAGGATTTAAAAAGGATCTCTCACAATACCCAGGACAGGGGTGAACTACATTTAAATGATACTTTTTTTTGCATTATGACTGCAGGTATTGTGGTCTATGCAAACATGACTCCTTGTAAAAAAAGGTGTCAGTTTTGTTGCCACATAAAAGGGTAAAAAACAATTATCATATTTTTTACTGGCAAATGAGGTTCCAATGGTGTAAATGCTTACCCCGAGCTCTCATACTCTGATGGTGCGTTGTCTTTGAGTTGTGCGCCTTTTGGCGTCATCTGGTCCAACACCATGTGAGACTAAGGAAAGCTGTCTCGGGTGTGGACCAATCAACTTCAAGGACAGTGCATACATTATCAGAGTTATGTTTTTTGTTTGCATTATGACTGCAGGTATTGTGGTCTATGCAAACATGACTCCTTGTAAAAAAAGGTGTCAGTTTTGTTGCCAGATAAAAGGGTAAAAAAACAATTTTCATATTTTTTACTGTCAAATGAGGTTACAATGGTGTAAATACATTTAAATGCCTTGTCTCAGGGAGACTCACAGATATCCCACGACAGCTTCTGAAAAAGAGGATTATCCTGTGGGGGGGGGGTGGGTGGGGGTCACACGACTCCCACCGAACTCCTCGCTGCTGCCACCCTCGCTCACAACAACAACAAAAGGCGAACATCGCGGCCACCTTTCATGTGAGCCACGCGACAGGACACGTCCACACGCGAGGCAGAGTGACACGCAACTTAATTATTGTGAAAGGCAACCCGGCATATACGGAGGCCATGCAGCCATTAGCATTTGTCTACTGACTTCCAACAATTAACACTTAAGACCTTGGGGGGAATAGGAGCGAGGGGGGGGGTGAAAGGTATACAGGGCTTGATTAAACTGTATCAGATAATAGCGATGAATTGACTTTTTCTTCTCCTGACAGCAATACAATAGCCGCGGGCCTTGTTGTGAATAAAAACCCAAAACCCTAAAGGATTATCCGGTATCACTTTTGGGGTTTGTCACCATCGAAAACAAATGCTCTCACGGACACAAAGAGTGCCTCGTTTGCATTCCAATTGGGAGCGCGTTTTTATTGATTTTATTTACGTCACGCAATAATACGCGTGACGTCACAAACAAAGTGGCCATGCACCAATGTCACGAAGCATGCGACACTTAGGGGCCGTCCATAAATGACGTCACGCGATTTTGGACAATTTTGACCTCCCCCCTCCCCCTTCGTCACACGGCGTCACAAAAAGTCAGACCCCCCCCCTCAAATATGACGTCACAAAGCTCTGCCCCCGCCCCCCCCAAAAAATAAAACATGCTTCAAATCGCTTTAAACTATTGTCATTGTAGTGCGTATTTAATGTGACGCTGCACTCTGATGTTGTAGGAGAAAACATTTTTTTAACAAGTCTATTGAATTAAGTAGAACGTGTTGTCTATATTTATTTAAAGTTGCGCATTTTGATGTGACGTCACATTTGTCAACCCCCCCCCTCGTCGTCACAAATATCTGAGCCCCCCCTAGGTGCGTGACGTCATTTATGGACGGCCCCTTATGTCCATCAGAGACAACCACAGACAAGGACACATACTTATTTTAACATATCGCCTCATATATAAACCACACGCAAGGAGTATTAAGTACAGGAGCCAGTGGTTCGTACACGATGCTGAGAACCCAGTGACCAGAATTAGTTTTCCTTCCATGTGATAGCGAACATCAGTGGCGAATGATATGCAAAATTAGACTTGGGTCACCCCCCCCCCCCCCCCTGCACTGACCGGCGTGGTAAACAATGACCAGCTTTGCAAACACTTCATAAAATGCAATCGTTTTTATTCAAACAACTTCACCGCGCTGGCCAGGGTATGTTGGCTAAGCGAGGGGCGTAGGAGCGGTTCAGATGTCACTCACCACCGATGTTGGCAGTGGCCAGAAAGAAATTAAACTCAGGAGGTCCGGTTCAGAGCGCCACCTTCACCAACTTCCGCTGACCATCGACACATGGCGTCCTCCATCCAGCAGTGGATTGACGAAGCCACTGCAATATATCATTATATAATTACTATCAAATGCTCAGACTTTATTATTTCTGCGGGTTAGGCCCCATTGAGCTAAGCAGCTCTGTTATAAGGACATCCACAGCCCAAGATTGTCCACAGTGGCGGCAGTTGAAGGACATTGCAGGGAGAGAATGTGCAAAACTCACAAGAACAAACACTCAACTTATTCACGTGAAACCCACGCTAAAACTTACTGCAAACGGGATTCATAATTAGTAGTGTTTACATACAAATGAAAAACAGTGTCCAAAAATCCTGCGACAGTCGGTACGTAGATAAACCGTACGTACAGCCTCAGACACGACGGCAGCTTACATCCCTGGCGTCTCTTTCGACGTCACAAACCCACGATGTGCAGCGAATTGCAGCGCAACTGCTTTTTTGTGATCACCGACGACACGAGGCCAACACGAACTAAAATCCACTTCAAGCGAGCGAGTTCGCGCCGCCGTCACTTTTGCGGCGACGCTTGCGAGGTCACATCGTGGTAAAGATGACGAGCGAGCGAGCGTGCGCAAGCAGACGCTTCGGGCGGACAACGAGAGACAAACCCACCAGTTCACCCCAACGGCCCGAGCCGATTGGATTTTTTTTTTTAGAAGAGCAGCAGCATTATCCAATTTGTGAACAGAATAATAGTGCAGGCTGGAAAATAATATGAATTCTAATAATGGCTCAACTAGTCTACAGTTGTCTCAACTCCGTACCACTGCTGCCGCTGTCAGTCAGTCACATTTACTCAAATTAATTTTGATGGCAATCTACTGATGAGTTTTTGTATCGTGCACAAAGGGCTGAGTGCTTTTTTACGCGTCTTTGTGTGTTGTTTTCAGGAGCATCGGCAGCAGCAGCAGCATCAGCTTCTTCTTGGTTCTTTCGGTAAAGTCACGTAGAAGGGAAGTAAAAAAAAAACATAACAAAATAATGACTCTGCCTTCTCGACAGACTTGTTCTCCACCTGGAGACGGCTGCTTGCGTTGTGGCCGAAACGTCGTGAGAATTATTTTGTTATGTTATATTTTTATTATTTTATTACTTCCCTTCTACGTGACTTTACCGAAAGAACCAAGAAGATGAATCCCTGCAGTCACGAAAGCTTTAAATCGAAACAGCAGCATCATCAACAGCATCATCAGCAGCAGTGGTGGCGGTGCTGGTCCATTGCTGGCCCGAGGCCACATTATTTTTGGGGTCCCCTCCTTTCGATTTAGAAAATCCTCGTAGGATGACAAGAGAGGTTTCGAAAAAAAAACAGAGATGTAGCGAGATAAGAGAAATATGAAAAATGAACAAATTTAACTCCAGAGTGGATATCAAGAGAAGGCAAACGTAGCAGGGGAAGTCAAAGGAAGAGATGGAAGAGAGACAATTTCACAGAGGTACAACTGCTGAGCAAAGGAGGCAATGGAAGAAAATAGCGGGGGACTTTGGTCAGCAGTGGGAAGTTACCAGTTGAAACCCATAACAAAAATAAGTTAAAATGTAGACAAAAAATAAACAGAATGTAGCAAGCTTAGAGAAGAGAGGTGCGGGCAACGTAGAGATGAGAAATATTGATTGGCCTGTTTATGTTAATTACCATGTTATGTGTATAAATATTTGAATCCATAGCTGATACTTGAGGCACTCTTGTTATATTTATTCTACTCTTTGGTGTTTTCGGTAAAGTCACGTAGGGAAAAAATAAATAAAAAATAAAATAGAATGAAAACAACTAAAATAAAATTAAACAGAAAAATCCAAAGAGTATGAATCCTTACAGTCACGAAAACTTCAAATCTAGAACTATATTTATTCTGTTCATAAATCCGGTGGCACCCCTGGGCTGCTTAGGTTTGAGCGCCCTGCGACTTTTTCTTCGTTTGCTTATCCCTGGAGCGGCCAAACCTGCACGGGCAGGCGCTGCTCGAGGTCGTGATTTGGCAGTGGCCGTGAACTCTAAACAGACGTTCGCTACAAATCACCTGGAACCGCAGTGCACAAAGTGAGGGGGGGGAGGGGCAAAATACAATGTAAACAAACGAAGGGGGGGGGGGGGGAGAAGAATTAAAAAACATTGGCAAACAGACGGGAGGCACTGATCCACGTGAGACGAAATGTCACAAATGCAGTCAATTGCGTTTTTTTTCCCCCCGCGTAGCCCTCGGTCTAATAAAGCAAACAGATGAATTGTACTTCATGCAAGCGGCTTGGGTCTAAGCAAATAAAACCTCTTCAAATATTCACCGGCCATCACCGTCAGCGCCGGTAGGCAATCCCATTATCGATTCACAAAAGCCGATGCGTGTATCTCTGAAAACTTCCGTAATTAAACCACGCAAATATGATGCCTAGTCGCTTGCTGCAGGGATGCAAAGCAGTCACAAACAGCATTAACATTGCACCAAATGCAACCGTGTCTTCATAAATAATGCCATGTGATGATTTGCAGGAACAAAAAGTGTTGTTTTACACAACCGAAGCCGAGATTATCTGTGTGTAACTCATGCAACAGATGTCTTATTCTACTTGAGTAAGGTTAAATGCGAGTTTCATCAAATCCCGTAAACAGTGACCCAGACCCAGAGAACGAAAGGACAAAATGAATAAATCCACCACGCACATGAGGAGGTGACACTCAACACCGCAATCTTCTACGACCAACCCTGGTGGTCACCCCCCAGCTCCTAACCAGGCTCAAACCTGCTCAGCTTCCGAAATCTGACTTATTTTATTAGTCAGTGGGCATGCGCCGGACACGTCACGGCTGGCCAGCGTTGCTCGCCAGTGATCGAGTACAATTGTAGAGGAGTAAAATGGGGACGTGACGTCAGGTGTCCCGTTCAGTGCAATGACGTCACGTCTCCTAGGGTACTTAAGGGATACCCCGTGACGAAAGCGGGGTCACTGTGGGAACGGGTAGAGTAAGCAGGGTGAAGAGGGAACCAGGGGTAGAGAGAGGGATCGAGTAGTGAGTCTGGGGAGAAGCCGGTGGTAGCCGTAGAGGTGCTTCTCTCTCCGCTCGGTGGAGTCGGCAGAGTCCCCGATCCGACACGAGAGAGAGAGACCGGAGCTAGCCGGCAGGGACCAGGACTCAGAGTAGGACCCCTAGCCCCTGGGAGTTGTGTACCCTGCTGTGTGTTATTGTAACAGCTTTAATAAACCCTGGCGAAAGCCCTTAACTTACCTCCGTCTCCGAGTACGTCCGTGCGAACTTCTCGACACAATGACAGAGTGGCAGATAGACCTTGCCCGGGAGGATGTCCACCGGCTCCTGTGCAGGTGTGCTCGATGGACTGTTACATCGCAGGAGTGTGAGCGATCGCGAAGGCTTGGGAAAGCATTCATACAGCGGTGGATTGCTTATTATGACGGCAGGGAAATCGCATTCAACACGTGTTCACAAATCCACTCGCTGCACTGCCAGCGACTGGCCACCTCGCAGCGCGATGGGTTTGGAAGTTTCGCGTGTACGCGTGATTCACACGCGAGGCTCCAACATGCCCGTCACGTTCGCCATAAGCGGTTCCAACGCGAACACGGCGTGGTTTTTCGTGCAGCATCAAAGACACAAAAACGACACCTCTTGACACGGAGTGAAGTCACGACGGCCAATGCATAACGAGCTGACTACGCAGCAGGCAAATGTATGCAGCGTATACCAAAAACATCAACTAAGACATGGGGGTTTACACCAGGGGATAGGGTTGGCAGCATCATTTAATTAAACACGTTTTGGTGGCTTATTTTAACACGAGACACAATCCATGCTTTTGTGCGTAGAGAGCACTGCAGCTCACGGCACAGCCATCTCTTGTTCTTCTTCAAAGTTCAATTTCTGCGTTGGACAAACGAGTTGATGATGCTGCTGCCTTGACGGATAAGAAGAACACTCGACGACACTCGTCAATAATGCTGCCTTGGAAATAATAGAGAGGCCTATGACCTCTCGGTGTGTCGTGGAGAAGAGCCATTGACCGAAAAAAAGGTTGCCTTTTATTTTGAAGGCAGTGTTATTGATGGCCATGATGAGTTGTTTCATTCCCGCGTGAGGATAGTTGCTCGGGTTTTCTTTCTCCATGGGCTTCTACTCTGTGCCCGTTCCTCTCGTCACATTCGCTACCTCGCATCTCATTTAACTGCATCCTCCCATCTCTACCCCCGGTCTCCCTCCACTCCCTTACTTCTCTGCCCTGCACTGGTGACATCTCCGTAGCCATTTCTGTCCCATTTTCTTCATCTCACCAGACCTTGTTTAGGATTTCTTACGAAAATCAAATAAAATAAATCACGACGTTTCTGGCGCAACAAAAGTGTCCTTCTTTAAGCAGTGTGCTTTCGCTAAGTTGTCCCCACCTGAAGCAGGACGCTTGTGTTGCACCCGAAACGTCGTGATTTAATTTATTTAAATTTTTTACCTACGTGACTTTACCGAAAAAACCAAAGAGTATGAATCCTTGCAGTCACGAAAACTTCAAATCTAGAAGGGATTTCTTACGAGTCGGTGTAAAATGCCCCACGATCCAGTCAAGCGGCTTATCGAAGATTCTGAAAGTAGTGGGGAGAAAGGTCCCACGCCACTCAGTATGACTGCATTGTAATCACACAACATACGCACACACAAACTAATGCATGTCAAATTCCATTATGCCTCCGATTTTCAGACTATAAGAACACGTTTGGAAATGTATGTCGTCATTTCAGCTCTCAGAAATAAAAACCATCGTAGTTTTCTTTTTTTATAGAAACGAATTATAAGAATGGGACATTGAGACTGCGTGAAGAAACAAAAACACAAATCGGAAGGAGAGTTAGGCAAGGAGACCAGTTGTTGCCAAATACATTTCACGAAGAAAATTTGAAAAACCATTGAAAGTACGCCAACAACTATGGAGGGACGCATAATTTAGAATTACACGTGGATACAGAGAGAAGCACACAGATCAGAGAACATGTGCAAGTTGGAGATGTATTATAATTATCGACTTACAAAAATAAAGCGGGCCTGAGCAGGGGACACGCCGCTCGATGAGTTGATTGCGAATGGTCAAGCCGAATGATGGAGTGGCAGCCGAAGGAGGGAACATGCCCGAGATGACGTCCACTGCAGAAACGGAGCGATGAGGTCAGCTCTTGTGCAGGAGCTCGACAGATTGCTGCAGCACGAGACCGCAGACGACTTCGGGGAGGGCCTTCATCCAGCAGTGGATAAATCACAGCTGGTAAAAATAACAATAAGGATAAATCAGCCCATCCCTCTGAACTTGGCTCCTTGGGCACACCTGCGAGCTGTATCCACGCACACTGGTTTAATATTATACGATACAAAATAATTTTCATTTTCCATCAGGAAAGAGATATCTAATTGTACCTCTTTCCTCCCTTCCCCGTTGGCCTTGTCACTTGCGGCTTGCCTTCTGGGAGACAACGCCACATGGCGCGCTATAATTAAATCGTAAAGTAACTCCAGCGCGCGTTATTGCTGTCCCGTTAGGCCGTAAAGTGCCGGCGATAAAAAAAAAATATTCGCGGGCACATATCCTAATTTCTCCGCCCGGGAGATGAACAACACACCCCGTGGCATCTTTTGAAAGCGAAATGCAAACAGATTTGTGACAAACTGCGCGGTGTGTTTAAACGCGCCTGCCTTCTGGCACTCAGAATTACCACCTTAAGCGAATGCTTATTTGTATACACCATTCTGTTTTGCAGTCATCGCCAGATCTCACCGAGATCTCTGCTCCCTGCCACGCACTCTGCCCGCCAGCCTCGCCCAGCCTTTCCGGCACTCAAGTCACCCACATTTACCAACCGACATGCCGTTGTCGTTTAATAAAACCGGTAATGGAAAAATGTGTGTGGTAGGGAGGGGGGGAGGTTTTGTTGGGTAACGTGTAATAAATAGCCTGAAGGCAAGTACGTTTATCATAGGGGGGGGGGGGGAGGAGGTGGGTAAACTATCAGCCAGTTGCCACAATGCTGAGTGATCTATTCATGCTCTTCGGTAAAGTCACGTAGGTGTAAAATAAAATAAAATTAATTCAACCGAAAGGTGGAAAACTTTGCTGCGGAGGAGACTTTCATCCTCGAAAGTAAAACGTTAAATTGATTTCGCTTGCACGGCCGTCGCGTTCTGCCACCAGTTATTAAACAATTTGTACACACCACAGCGACAATAGCGGCGCGCGTTATTTCCACAAGTGATGTTTTTACATTTAACGTTATCACGGCGGCAGGGATCGAGTTTTTAATACAAAATGCAAAGCAGTGTCAGGCTTCATTACTACGATTCGTGGTACTTACTCACAGTCGCGAGCGAAGCAGAAACTTGGAATACAGTTTTGCTACACACAGCACGGAGCCCTGATGAATGCCAGACTGAGCAGATGTCTGTGTAGTTAAACCTCAGCCTGGTGAATCATCGCAGCCAGCAAGGTGCGCGCTTGAAGGTGTATTTGCCAATGCTTCTTGTTGAAACTTGCTTTAACCCCAGTATTTTATTCCCCCAACTTTATTACCTAATTGTGTTGTTGGTGGCTTGTCACGAGACGAACACAAAACGCATTCGGAACTCTCCAAAGGGCAGCACCATTCACGGGTTTTACAGACCGGCACGCAAAAACAGAGAGAACAAAACAGTGCTTCTGAGACCTCCGATCCACACACGAGCAGGGTAGGTAGGGGGCTTTCGCACCAGGCTCTGCTACGGTGTTCAGTCAATTTAAGCGTAGAACCAAAATTAAAAGTGATAATTGGTTTGTTTGTTTTTGTACAGCCATCATTGGTGACCAGGACTGTGACCATCAACGTATTATGCTCCAAGCAGTGCCACCTCCGCCCTCTGACCTCTGAGCCACCCAGCCACCTCCATGTGCACTGTTTTCATTTGCACAATAAATTTCCGTTGAATTTCCAATTATTTAACTTCACATTACAATTACCATAGCACTGCTTTGTAGAACTGCAAGTGTAAAGTCATCCCGGTGCCCAATACATATTTCCATATAATTTTTAATTGCAGTTTGAATGTTGTTGTTACTTATTATTAGTATTATTATGCATGTTAACCCAGAAACATCTCACCGAGTGGAACCTCATTTGCCAGTAAAAAATATGATAATTGGTTTTTTACCTTTCTATCTGGCAACAAAACTGACACCTTCTTTAGTGTGCCTTTTGGCGTCATCTGATCCAACCCATGTGAGACTAGGCTCTAAGGAAAGCTGTCTCGGGTGTGGACCAATCAACTTCAAGGACAGTGCATATATTATCAGAGTTATGTTTTTTGTTTGCATTATGACTGCAGATATTGTGGTCTATGCAAACATGGCTCCTTGTAAAAGAGGTGTCAGTTTTGTTTCCAGATAGAAGGGTAAAAAACCAATTATCATATTTTTTACTGGCAAATGAGGTTCCAATGGTGTAAATGCTTACCCCGAGCTCTCATACTCTGATGGTGCATTGTCTTTGAGTTGTGCGCCAAAAGGCGTCATCTGGTCCAACCCATGTGAGACTAGGCTCTAAGGAAAGCTGTCTCGGGTGTGGACCAATCAACTTCAAGGACAGTGCATATATTATCAGAGTTATGTTTTTTGTTTGCATTATGACTGCAGATATTGTGGTCTATGCAAACATGGCTCCTTGTAAAAAAGGTGTCAGTTTTGTTTCCAGATAGAAGGGTAAAAAACCAATTATCATATTTTTTACTGGCAAATGAGGTTCCAATGGTGTAAATGCTTACCCCGAGCTCTCATACTCTGATGGTGCATTGTCTTTGAGTTGTGCGCCAAAAGGCGTCATCTGGTCCAACCCATGTGAGACTAGGCTCTAAGGAAAGCTGTCTCGGGTGTGGACCAATCAACTTCAAGGACAGTGCATATATTATCAGAGTTATGTTTTTTGTTTGCATTATGACTGCAGATATTGTGGTCTATGCAAACATGACTCCTTGTAAAAAAGGTGTCAGTTTTGTTCCCAGATAGAAGGGTAAAAAAACAATTATCATCTCACTGAGTTTCAAGGCTCAATATTCAGGGGGGATCTAAAAACTTTTCACGGTCGTAGGCTACGCTTTCATGTGGAATCCCAACTCAGTAATATTCAGATAATTTTCAGCGTTGGTATGTTTGGCCAATAGCCGTTACATTGTATGTTTTCGTAGCTATATAACCAGGAGGAGACCCATGCAGAACAGGGTGAGAGCATACGAGCCTCCATACAGAAAAACACCCAAGTTGAGAATCAAACTTAGGTCCTCCTTGCTTTGAGGCACAAGTGTTAACCACTGTCCCACCCTTCTGCTTCCCAAGCAGTTCAATCTGCAACAAAACCCAATTTAATTTGTATGTCTTTTTTTTGGAAAATCATTACAACATATTGAGATAACAAACGATAAACACTTGCCAGATAAACATTCTTGGTATTTGCAGATTGAACAGCGAAATTGAATTTGGTCCTTGACCAATGATTTGCCTGCTTAAACAAATCTTGGTAAATAATAGTATGGGTGCCAACAGACGTAAATGACGTTTATATATTTGTTTGGTGGTTAAACAAACACTTGTGTGTTTAATTAACATATTACATTATCGTTGTGTTTGGGGGTATATGCCTGCTGTGGTTTGAGGGTTACCACACTGGACTTCAAATTCAGAGTTCACCGGTTCGATTTGATCTCTCAGTACATCAGTTCAAACTTTTGTTAATTCCCCCACCGCTAAATGATTCACTACAGTTCATCGATCAACAAGTAGCATGTGATGGACTACAGTATGGGTACCTCCATCCTCTTCCACGATGTATTGGCAAGCGTGGAAGAGTAGGCCAAAAATACCCTCCAGAAGGTTCTCGTGATCTCCCTCTCCTGGGGGCACTTCCGGTAGCGAGCAGTTGCGAGGCTTCGCCTTTACGTGCAGGATGCAGTTCAGTGAATTCTGCCTTTTCGCTGAGTGGCATAAGACACCAATTAAAAAGTTTCTCACATTTCGAAAACTAGACACTGCGTTAAGACCTGGCATCATCAAACACAGCCAGAAGCGTAGAACAGCAATTACAGAATTAAACGGCACAATTAGGAACTGGATGGCACTCAACGAATGATAATGCTCTTCGCTGATGTATGCTAACAATGGCGCATCATTGTGGAATCACTTCCTAATGTTTTGTTCCACATTCAACGCGTTGGTGTGCAGTGTAAAAAAAAACACAACAAGCTTCGCGTTGACCGGTTAGGAGGAAGTGAAGGTGGCGGTCCGCTTCTGGAACGGTGTCCAACTTTCTAGTTTCCCGTGGCAACGAAGCGTTGGCTTTGAATGAACCAGTTCATTTACACAAGTGCGGAAATTATCACGGGCAAAAAAGCAAGAAAAAAATTCGCACGCTGTGCTGTATATAAATGTTTGAAAAATCTAAGCAAAATAATTCGACTGAGCAGCTTATGAATGCTTATTCTATTTCCCCTCCTCCGACCGCCCCGGGCCTTGGGAATAGCACACGGTTTCGCGGTGTTGATGCTAATCTAAGGAAATTGCCCTCCTGCCAGCTGTCGACAGACAACGGACAGCAATCAACGCGATAACACGAATATAATCTGTGCGTGGCAGACAGGGCTGAGGTGGTGTTCGGAATATGCATGGGCAGTCATCAGTCGCAGCGGATCAGGACGCGTCCCCGTGATTATTTCCAATCATACTTTTAATCTATTTCGTTTAATTTTAGGTGTTTTTTGTGTTTTTGTATCAAGTTGAGTTTCCTTGTAATACTTTAAACTGACAATAACACACACAGGTATATATGTGATGTTTCATTATTTTAGGTCAAAGTCAATGTCAGCCTCCCATCTCAAGTGATATATATTTGGATCTTACGTAAAATGATGACTCAAAAGCGAGTGGATAGTATGTCCACATTTCTACGGAGGCGCAAGTATATTTACGCATTCTAGATTTGAAGCTTTCGTGACTGCAAGGATTCATATTCCTAAGTTTTTTCGGTAAAGTCACGTAGGTAAAACAAAATTTAAATTTTAATTAATAAAAGTAAAATAAAAATAAAAATCACGACGTTTCGGAGGCAACACAAGCTTCCGTCTTCAGGTGGAACCGTCACAGCCCGACAGCTGTATCAAGTAAAAAAAAAAAGCTTGTGTTGCCTCCGAAACGTCGTGATTTTTATTTTACTTTTTTTTTTACCTACGTGACTTTACCGAAAAAAACCTAAGAATATGAATATTCACGCATCTAAAAATGTTTGTACAGTTTGTTCAGCAGCCATCATATACAGCAAACAAGGCTATGGACGAAACCTACATGAATTTGCCCAGGTGTCCCAGTGGTAGAGGGAGCGGATTGAACTAGGAGTTCAAATCCTAGTTGGGGGGTAAGTAAAATGGGGACCACTTTTGTCGATAAGTCAACAGCGTCTGTCCTATGGATAGACCCAGCCTGCCATAGGAAGATGACATTTCCACCACTGGCTCAGGGCTGTAAACAGTTGATGAGCACCATCTCAATGCTCATTGGAGCAGCAAAGCGCTGACATTTGTTGACATTTACATGTGCACGCCAAATGTATACACTGCGCTATGCATAAAGATAAGGATTTGCATATATTACACACTTGCGCCTTACGTAACACAACACCAGGAAAATGGTTACATCACCAGGGCAAGCAAGAAAAAAAAATATGAAATACAAATGTTCCGCCTGAGGACGACCGCTTGTGTTGCGATCGAAACGTCGTGATATTTTTTAATTTTTTTACCTACGTGACTTTACCGACAGAACCAAAGAGTAAACATGAAATACTTAAAATAACAAACAGGAGAAAACGATGACCTTCACACGCACACCAGGGCATGAGAGCCAGGGAGAGCCCGAGCATTGTGATTGAGTACATGGTTTGAAATGTGACGGTGATAATAAAGTTGGTCATGATGATGATAATGTTGTTGTTGGGATAATGTGCATAAGGGACTGATGTGCAGCTGCATTGTGTTACGCAAGCGCGTGGAGAAGCAAGTTCCAGAGCCAATGGAAACAAAGGTGAGAGGTCACCATGCACGCTGGAGAAGGCTGCGCGCGCTGGAGAGAGTGAACAGCTTTTTGTTGAACGCCTAGGATCCAAATGCCGTCCCGTCAGCAGAGGTTTGTGATCCTGGGGAGCCAATCAATGGACCAAAAGAGACAGCGTGTTGTGGGAATTTGAAGGCGCCGCCCTCTGGATATGAAAATGATCGGATCGTCGGGGATTCTGAGGCCAGAGGGGCTATCGAAGCAAGATGCTAACACAGTTTCGTAGACCGCGTTCTCGATGGTATGAAGTAGACTCTCGATTATCGGCGTGCGGTTTATCCAATTTGCGGATTAAAACTGCGCACCTGAGATTTTGACATGAATTAATAACTCGTGGATTTCCCCTTAGGCACAAATGAATAATCTAAAAACAGTTATACAACATTGTTATTCTTGGAATTTTTTTTATTACAAATCACGTGTTTCAAACGGAACAAATATTTGGTCCGGTTAATCTGCTTCAGAAAACCTTCGGCCGATCACTACCCATCACCACCAACCCATGCCAAATCAGCTCAAGCCTCCCGTAAGTCACGTGACCACACCTGCTCTAAATCCCTTCCATCTCCTGGTTCCCCGTGAAAATAGACGCCGCTACTCAATGCAGCTCACTTCTGCTCCCTCCTTCCATCTCTCCTTTCTTTTCCCTGCCCTCACATCATCAACCACCTCTCATCCCGGACAACTTGGCCTGGTCATTCCTTCTCCACCTCCTTCCCTTCCTGCCCTGGCGCTCCTTCTCTCTTCCTTCTGCTCATCTTGAGCCGTGCCATCTTTGTCCATCTCAGGTGACTTCCGTCCCAGAATCCCTTCCTCTTCCCGCTCCACTTGCTTCCTGTCTGCCCTATCACGCAACCGACTCAACTCTCCTTCCCGTCGTGTGACACATGTAAAAATAGTTTTTGCGCGAATACGGAATCATGCACGGGTAATGCTGCACCACTCGGGGTATTTGTTGTGCACTTAAAAAAAATAACAGTTCATGATGAACAGTAAAAGCAGAATCCAAAGGTTAATGTCACGAAAGAATAAAATAAAAGGCTGCAAAACAAAGAAAATTGGTTTGCTCCATACCGTTAAGAGGTTCTTCACCACTTGCATTGTTTTTCTTCTATTCTCTTTATTGAAGTCTCTGTCAGTCTGGTTCAAAGCTTCTTGCTTTTTTCCTGCCAATTCGTATTATCATCAGCCCAGCACTGAGCGCTACCTTTTCTTTCCGCACCAGCAATTATAAAGCAACAATTCCACCTCAAATTGCCGCATGTAATTGCACGGTTCTCCTCCTCACGCCAGACAATCCCCCCCCCCCCCCTTCACAAAATCCACTCAGCACTTGTCTCTGCTCCTCCCCCTTTCCCCTTACAAACACTCCACAATCCCCCAACCCCTTCCCCGCCCCTTAAAGCCCATAACCGCCACACATTTTAACACGTTATAACCAATTCAATTACGCTGACAAACGCCGAGTTTCTCCAAAGATGTCGGGGCATAAAAATGTGGTCGAATTTAAGCCCTCGTTTTGCAGGTCAATGTTTAAGGCCCTCTTGGCTATGTTTAGCGGATGACACGTTGGAATTATGAGTAAGCGTGCCATCTTGGGAGGTGGGTTTAAAATATCTGGCTTTTTACGTTTTGTTACAGAAGATTCCACAATAAAAAAAAAAAACTCTGGGTGCAGACCAATTGTTTTTTGTTCTTATCCTGGGAAATATTTGAGAACATCTGGCTGAATAATCTAAACTTTCCAGGGAACGAGTAGTTCACTCATGTATTACAGTGTCCAGATGAACTACCCAAGTGTCTTTAGTGTTACAGGCAATCTTCAGACAATTAGACCCCAAGTTAAACACAAAAATCAAATATCTGCCGTAGAACCTTTTCAAGATGCTGGGGGAAATGCTCCTTCGCGAGCAACTCTCGTGCGAGGTGGCCAATGCCACGCCTGACCAATGTTGATGGTCACACACACACACACTACACCTGGTAATGATTTACGGTTGAGTGGACCTAGGGGAGGCACAAGACTAGTTCAGATTTGCTACGGATGTTAGCCGCGATTGGGAATTGATGTCACGTTGCCAGGTTCATAGCACGGCAAGAGAGACAGTAACAGGCCCGGTTACACCAGTCACGTTTTGTCTTCCCCTAGCGCCACTTCTTGCCACCGATGTTATCTATAACTATTAATCAAACCCAGATCGTCGATTTCATAGTGCAGTGAGCCAACCCCGACATTGCTACTTACAGAACACAACAGCAACCGCCATTCTCCACCACGTGGCCGTTAGGCAATCACTGGACTTGCACCAAGCTTGGCGCACTTAAGGGCCACATGACATTACAAAGATTGGCAGGCGGGCAGTCACTGTTTAATCTGCAAAATGCTCTACACGACTCATTTTTATATGATAAGCAACAACCGGTTAAAACAACTGAAATATTGAGAACAAGATGTAAATTAAATTGGCATAGCCACGGTAACACTTATCAAGCGATGTGGTCAACAAAAGATGCAAAAACAGAGAAGAAACCAAAGGTACATTCCTGTTGCACCATGATTCATCTCAAGGAATTTTCCAAGCAAAATATTTTAATAATACATATCTACAGGAAACGGCTCTAGCTCCTGGCCATATAAATTATCCAGGCCTTCTCACAACCAGGAAGGTCAATAATCGTTGTGAACATGAAAAACAACTCAAATATCTGGCCTTTTGATGATATTGCATGCCTTGATCAGGTCAGCACAGAAGCGGAGATGTAGGTCCTCTTGAAATGTCCCTACACTGCTGTTGCAGCAGACTGAGGGAGAATCTGGCCTCTATCCAGGACCGCCCTGGAAATAAAACCCCACCCTGGGGCTCTCCTCGGAATTCCTGGCAAGGCAATGTTGAATCATTCTTTCCAAGACCTTTTATACCCCAGCGGTCGTTACAATCGGGGTAACCCTCCTCCTTACCGAGGGGCGATCACCAAAAGCATCCTTCCAATCCTGCAGAACCCATCCCGAGATTCAAACAGCCATACTAGGCGACCTGCACACCCCCTGACTCCGTCAGTAGTTTACTGGGGGAGGTCATCCCTGCTTGACGCTTCACAACAACAGTGGCAGCGTGACATCATCACATCGCCACGTAATCTTGAATAGACTGTTGAGGCAGTTAAGGCTGGAATGGTCAATGAGATGGGTGGTGTGGCTGGCACCATGCCCCCAGCTCTGATGTTTACACCGCACACCAGGCAGTCGTTTACAAATGAGTTGAGTTCAAATATCACTTTCCACACTTTGCTGGGTTTGTTGTTCAATGCGCAAAACCGCAATATACAGCACTGCTTCCCACACAAAGACAAATATCCACCGTGTAGCCTGTAACAGACTGTTGGGGCAAGTGCTGTTAGCGAGTACCTATGAAGGCCGGCACAGCACACGAGGGGGGGGGGGGGTTGGCCGACACCCAGCCTGGCCGCCTTTGTCTCTCCTTATGGCAATGTTTACACACCGCACCAGGTACTCATTTGAGGCCGAGTCGGCCTAGGGGATGCCCGGACCGGTTCAGATAATTGTCACTGGTGTTGGCCGTGAGCAGGATTCGAACGCTTCCCACACACACACATGCATGCACAAGCATATATGAACAAATATGCAGACATTTTCAAGAGAACGCAGCAGATTATGATTAGCACAATAAAATATGTTGTACATTTGTATTCATATTAATATAGTGTGCGATATAAACATTTCAGTCAAGACGTTACATTTCAAACGATCACGACGACGATTAATGTCACATCCCTAGAATATTTAGAAAGCATTTTTTCGCAGATGATTAAAAAGCTCTATTTAAAATAAAGAAAAATTACTTAAAGTTACATAGTTTGGGTAAAAGCCGTTACAATGTTACACTAAAATTTAAGTAGACTTAAGCAGCGTTCAGATTACAACCGCAGTAATTACAGGCATTCACATTAATTATAATGCTCAAGAATACAGTCCATTCAATTTGAACTTAAGAAAAAAATATTAACAGCTGCTTTACGTACATTTTTTTAACGTGAAGATTAATGCATTTGCAAATGCGTCCGCTAAAGTACACAAGAAACAGTGAACAGGAACAAATGAGACTGATGGCAATCCTGCAGTGTGTTATTAGTGAGGCTTCCAGCATGTTATTCAACTGTGATCATGGTCGACATTGAGCAAACAGTACAAGTACAAATTTAGATTTAAAGCTTTCGTGACGGTAAAGTCACGTAGAAGGGAAACAATAAAATAATAAAAATATAAAACAATAAAATTCTCACGACGTTTCGACTGCAACACAAGCAATTGTCATCAGGTGTGAAATCCACAGCAAGAAATTTTGAAAAAAGTGGCGTTTTTTCTTAACGCCAGCACCATGGACAGCGATTTGTATAAGTGCAATTTGTGTTGAGAATGCAATTTGCACAAACTATAGTTTTTCTTTGTATAATCATACTGATAGCGGTGGCAGTGGTTAGGCACAACTGAGCTACGGAAACAGCAAACCTACAGTGAGGGAAAAAAGTATTTGATCCCCTGCTGATTTTGTACGTTTGCCCACTGACAAAGAAATCATCAGTCTATAATTGTAATGGTAGGTTTATTTGAACAGTGAGAGACAGAATAACAACAACAAAATCCAGAAAAAACGCATGTCAAAAAAGTTATAAATTTATTTGCATTTTAATGAGGGAAATAAGTATTTGACCCCTCTGCAAAACATGACTTAGTACTTGGTGACAAAACCCTTGTTGGCAATCACAGAGGTCAGACGTTTCTTGTAGTTAGCCAACAGGTTTGCACACATCTCAGGAGGGATTTTGTCCCACTCCTCTTTGCAGATCTTCTCCAAGTCATTAAGGTTTCGAGGCTGATGTTTGGCAACTCGAACCTTCAGCTCCCTCCACAGATTTTCTATGGGATTAAGGTCTGGAGACTGGCTAGGCCACTCCAGGACCTTAATGTGCTTCTTCTTGAGCCACTCCTTTGTTGCCTTGGCCGTGTGTTTTGGGTCATTGTCATGCTGGAAAACCCATCCACGATCCATTTTCAATGCCCTGGCTGAGGGAAGGAGGTTCTCACCCAAGATTTGACGGTACATGGCCCCGTGCATCGTCCCTTTGATGCGGTGAAATTGTCCTGTCCCCTTAGCAGAAAAACACCCCCAAAGCATAATGTTTCCACCTCCATGTTTGACGGTGGGGATGGTGTTCTTGGGGTCATAGGCAGCATTCCTCCTCCTCCAAACATGGCGAGTTGAGTTGATGCCAAAGAGCTCCATTTTGGTCTCATCTGACCACAACACTTTCACCCAGTTGTCCTCTAAATCATTCAGATGTTCATTGGCAAACTTCAGACGGGTATGTATATGTGCTTTCTTAAGCAGGGGGACCATGCGGGCGCTGCAGGATTTCAATCCTTCACGGCGTAGTGTGTTACCAACTGTTTTCTTGGTGACTATGGTCCCAGCTGCCTTGAGATCATTGCCAATATCCTCCCGTGTAGTTCTGGGCTGATTCCTCACCGTTCTCATGATCATTGCAACTCCACGAGGTGAGCTCTTGCATGGAGCCCCAGGCCGAGGGAGATTGACAGTTCTTTTGTGTTTCTTCCATTTGCGAATAATCGCACCAACTGTTGTCACCTTCTCACCAAGCTGCTTGGCAATGGTCTTGTAGCCCATTCCAGCCTTGTGTAGGTCTACAATCTTATCCCTGACATCCTTGGAGAGCTCTTTGGTCTTGGCCATTGTGGAGAGTTTGGAATCTGATTGATTGCTTCTGTGAACATGTGTCTTTTATACAGGTAACAAGCTGAGATTAGGAGCACTCCCTTTAAGAGTGTGCTCCTAATCTCAGCTCGTTACCTGTTACCTGTATAAAATACACCGGGGAGCCAGAAATCTTTCTGATTGAGAGGAGGTCAAATACTTATTTCCCTCATTAAAATGCAAATCAATTTATAACATTTTTGACATGCGTTTTTCTGGATTTTGTTGTTGTTATTCTGTCTCTCACGGTTCAAATAAACCTACCATTAAAATTAAAGACTGATCATTTCTTTGTCAGTGGGCAAACGTACAAAATCAGCAGACCACATCGATTCATATGAAGACCCTTAAAACTCACATGGAGATCCAGAGACTCATATTGAGAAATGGAATGCGTTGGCAGTACATTCCACCTTCACCATCTTTTAGAAATATCAGAGTTCAGCATTATCACCTGTCATGAACTAACAACCACCAGAAGCTCCTTATATAGATAAAGTAGTTTTCAACCGTTAAAAATGTCTTAAGAATTGATTTTAATTAATTTTAATTAATTCTTAGCTCGAGTTCCATTTGTCCTTAATTATATTTCTCGTATTATATTGCTAGTGGGATGCCTGCTGAGATTTCACGGTAATAAATTCCTTCGATGGCGTTTTCTTCCAAAAGTTAGTATTTTCAATGATAAATAATTTCACCGAAAATTATTCTAAACTTTATTTTGTAACCAGTAATAATTATCCATAATCAGGCAGTAATACACTTTGGCGAGGACTGTCGCGTTCAAATATCAATAGAAAAAAATAAATCTTTAACGTTTACACTTGTATGTGTATTTATAAATGTTCCGGATAAAAACTGTTAGGTCATGTGCAGGTACTATATGATTTATCACATCACAAGATTGTGAGAGGTGGTGACGGCTTGGGGAGGCCTTCAACCAGCAGTAAATTGAATATGGCTGATGATTCTGAAATATCTTCTTGGTTCTTTCGGTAAAGTCACGTAGAAGGGAAGTAATAAAATAATAAAAATAAAACCTAATAAAATAATTATCACGACGTTTCGGCCACAACGCAAGCAGCCGTCCTCAGGTGAAGAAACAGGTCTGTCGAGAAGACCTGAGGACGGCTGCTTGCGTTGTGGCCGAAACGTCGTGAGAATTATTTTATTATGTTTTATTTTTATTATTTTATTACTTCCCTTCTACGTGACTTTAGCGAAAGAACCAAGAAGATGAATCCCTGCAGTCACGAAAGCTTTAAATCGAGATTCTGAAATAGAAATTTACATTTCATAGAGCAATGCACGTGTTTAATCCATGTAATAACACCATTTGGTCCATACATTGGTGTATCGAATGTTATAGTCCGTGATCCCAGGCCAGATATTTTACTTGTCGGTACCACTTGAGGTGGCACAAATTTGATTGTTCTATATTTTTATTTTTGCTATGTGGCCAATAACTGGACATCCGTGAAAAAGTACTTAATAGCTCTTCGGATTTCTCAAGAATAAATAAAGATTCTGAACAGTGAATTATGTGATAACCACGTGCAATGAGTGGGTGTATCAACTAAATCACTATTAGCCGTGTAAATACATTGAAATTACTATAGTTTTGCGACCTCTGTGTGATACCAACGTCTGTTCTGGCTCATGGCCTATGAAGAAAATATTTACGACAAGTTGGGTGGCAGAAATTTTCAAATAAAAGGTTAATCTTCAAAAGCGTCACTGCTGTTATCACAAGCCAACAACAACCACATACAAGGTCCATAATAGAAGGTTTTGGGTAAGATCGCGTAAATATAAATACGTCGTTAAACCAACCACCACCCGACACAGCCAATTAATAAGGTTTGTCACGTAAACAATGGACACAATTGTTCACGAAAGCCTACGTGTTGAAACGGGCAAGGCGCTCTGGAAATGGTGTGCACGCTGGATCACGCCGTTTCGTCTCTTCCGTTTAAACATTTTCTTTCCCTTCTCTCTCCATCGCTCATTCCCAACGGGGCGAACAGCAACGCGGGCGAGATAGCGCGCAAACATCGTGGCCGGGCGCCGTTGTATTTGCCATCAGCTCCACCGTGTGGCTGAGTCTGCACGACTGCCCCAGGACGGGGCGGGGTGGGGGAAGGGGGGGGGTCACGTGCGCGTCCGCGACATTTTCCGAGAGGTTAATGGGGGTGACCTCCCGCAACGTATGGGAGTTAAAGTGTGGACAATTTCGGTTCGTGGTTGTGGTTTTTTTTTCGTTCCCCATAGCATGTCCATGCAAGCAAAATTGATTTTTTGTTAATAAACTTATTGGAATGAGTCGTAAAAATGCCGGCAGAAAAAAAAACATTAAGGGATCCCCTATGATTTGTCGCGCGCATAGGAAACACAATTTATTGCAAGAAGGCACGTAATAATATTTGCGCTCGCGTTCCCGCGTTACATCCATTGCACGTCCCTGAGATTAACCGCTCTTTTGTTCGCAAAATATTCGAGGCTTCAAAAACGGTACGTTACGTCATTTGCACAAATGCTATTCACGGTTTGAAGAATATTGAAATGTTTCAATTAATACTCTTGGGAGGGTGGTAGAGGAATAAAACCTCACAGCGATGCGTATTCTTTCGACGGGCCGGCGTTCTGCTCTTCATTATTTCACGACGCTCTTGCGAAAAGACAAGACGTGCTTAGCTCCGTGTGAGAACAGTAACATTTCACTTACTAAAAACAATTTGCAGTCGAGTGAAAAATTGAATAATAAAAATAAATAAACTGGCGTGATAGATGATTGATTTCGGGGGTCTTTAAAAAACGATATTTTAAAACATCCTATTTCTCTTCCTTGCGAATACATGCAGTCCGTATTTCATCTCTGTGCGCGTAAGACACATATATAACTCTTCAATAATTATAAACAAATTCGGCAACGTAATCACAACGGTACGCACAATAAAATCCATTACGCTCGGCGATATCCCGATTTACTCGCGGCCACGAAGCAGACGTCCTAATTTGGCTGCACGCAGCAGAGAGAGAGAGAGAGCGAGAGCGCACGCCAGGTATTTCACGGCTCATGAATACAATCCGACACGCCGCTTCAATCAGCGCGCCCCGATCGCCTTTTCCAAAGGATGGCAAATCCCGAGCCCCCTCCGGCGATCGTGTCCCCCTCTCCACACCCATAACCACCCCCCCCCCCCCCCACCAACCAACCAAGTGCCCCTAATAGTCCGAGACCTACACTCTATTAACCTGCCAGCAACAGCCGTGCCACCTCTAGATACGCGCAGAAAAAAACGCACGCGCACGCACGCACGCACTGCAGCCCCCTTCACAGACATCGGCAGCCCAAAACCCCATGCCTTGGTCACGTACCGCATTAGTTACCGCATTAGTTACCACATTACTGACCGCATGAGTTCAAGGTCAAAGTCATTTCCTGCTCAAATGGATGGTGAATCGGTGGTGCTCACCTCCCCCATATTTACAGCCCTGGGCCCGTGGGTGGAAACTCGGCGTTCATGTGGCAGAGCAGAGTCTCTTCAGAGGGCGGCAATCACCCCGCAAAATGATTATTTTAAATGTATCGACCCCGGAGTGATGACGGGGCTGAGTCGACCCCCAACACGGGATTTGAAACCTCGCAACCGTCCGTCGGCGAGCGGCTCGCTCTGCTGCTGAGCAATCAGGCCAGTTGAGCGTTAGTTAGTTAGTTGTAGTAGTAGCAGGAGCGGCGTTTCGTTGTGGGGGATATGTATTGTCCTGAGTGGACAGCGTGGTCCAGATGTCTTGGGACCCCCGCATTTAATTCTCTAAGACTGAATATACTCTTTGGTTCTTTCGGTAAAATAAAACAAATAATAATATAATATATAGCAGTTATTATATTTTATATTTTTTTCCGCCTAAGGACGACCGCTTGTGTTGCGATCGAAACGTCGTGATATTTTATTTTTAGTTTTATTTTATTTTTCTACCTCCGTGACTTTACCGAAAGAACCAAAGAGTATGGATTCCTGTAGTCACGAAATCTTCAAATCAACACTTAATATGTTTACATATTATGCATTAAAACAGAAAATGAATACTCTTAGGTTTTTTCGGTAAAGTCACGTAGGTAAAAAATAACATTAAAAAATACTAAAAGTAACAATAGAAATAAAATAAAATAATTTATATTATTCCTTTTATTATTTTTAATTTATTTTTTACCTAGGTGACTTTACCGAAAAAACCTAAGAGTATGAATCCTTGCAGTCACGAAAGCTTCAAATCTAGAAGAAAATTAATATCCAAAGGGGAAAACAAAATTAGGGGTCACATAATTGGGGGGGAAGGGGGTGACAAGACATCAGGACCAACCTGTCGAGACACACGCGCACGTTACACTGCTGTAAGGCCATCGCGGCTGCTTGATGATAATCATCACAGCAAGGCGCATCGACTGGCGCAGCACAAAGAGAAGGTACGGGCAGCCACCTTCTCTAAAAGGCATTCAATGATCATCCACTTTCTTCTCTGCCTGTTAACGCGGGGCGCCACACATCGCCGTAGAAATCTCCGTAGCAGTTTGACTCACAACCTCCTCCTCTCTACACCAGGGAGCAAGACCACCACTGCCGTGGCGGCATTTGTCCATGTCGTCTGGAACACGGCCATCATCATCATCATCCCGACCTGCACATTCGCAGCAGCATTTCAATCTACGCCGACTTTTCAGAGACACTCAAAAAGCCCCACCGCCCCTCTCTCTCTCTCCGCCCCTGGCTTTCGAGTGTGTGACACGCAGCTTGGCTCCACGCCTCAAGAGTCACGGGCATCTGTGTCTGTGAAATATTGTGCACGTTACAAATCGCATTATTGGTAGTAGTAGTATTGTCCCAGGCGTCCTCTGGCAGGCGCCCTTGAATATATATACTTGCTCGTGTATGCATCTCGATTGAGGGGAACACACACACACACACCCATGCGTAGCTCGCATTAGTATCCTGATCCCCCACGCGAGACCAACTGGGCCAAGAGGCAACGCTCACAGCCAAGGTGCCCCAAAGACAGGCAGGGGGGCTCCTCCGGTGGCTGGCACGCGTGGTAGAATTTGAACCGAGAACGACATTGACCCTTGCCGTGCAGGCACCACGTGCGTGGGACAGGACAGACACGGGGATGGATGTCCCAAAGACGGCGCTGGATCGACGCGGCAGAGTCACGAATAGGGGGCCGAGAGAGCTGTCGCGAGACAGGGAGACGTGGAGGCAGAGATTGAATTTCGGTCCGTCGCCTTTAAAAGCTTAGGGCAGACGAGAACTAATGAAGAGTTAGGTGGGCCACCTTTGGCATCTGCGAACTCGGCCAAATGACACCTGAACGACGCCGGCATGGATGGAGTAAGCGAAGGGCAGCAGTTGGTGAGGGGTGGGTGAGGGGTAGGTGAGGGGTGGGTGAGGGGTGGGTGAGGGGTGGGTGAGGGGTGGGTGAGGGGTGGGTGAGGGGTAGGTGAGGGGTAGGTGAGGGGGGTGAGGCGAGTCGCAGCGATGGCATTGCTGCAAGAGGTCGGGGGGTGGGGGGGATGCGAGCGGGGGGGGGGGGGGGAGGAGAGAACCCATTGGAGAAATACCGAAACCAGGTGACGGCGTTTGAGAGGTTAGTGATCTACCGCTAATTATTTTATAAGTGGGTGTCAAATGCGATTTGTACGGCAATTGACGGGGGCTGAGGTGCAACGCAGCTGCGCGCCAACGTTGAACAAAGGAAGCCCCCCCCTCCCCCTCACCCCCCCTCACCCCCCCCTCACCCCCCCCCCCCCTCTTCAATCGCAACCCTCTGCCAGGGCCACCCACTGCAGCAGCAGCAGCAGCAGCAGCGGCGCAAGCGGCAACGCGATTTGAAGTGAGCGTGGCACAGAATCATTATACACCCAAGCCACAGAGACACCATCACCACCACCACCACCACCCCCCTCTCGTTTCCCTGCAGCAACGAACAAAAAGGAAGAGAGAACCCACGGCAGACATAGCAATCGTCGCATGCCGAGCTAATTACCGGTGTTATAATTGCCATCAGATGTGCAAAGAGCGAGGGAGGGAGGGAGGGAGGGGAGGAAACAAAAAGGGGGGGAGGGTGGGAGGAAGTAATCGTTGCCACGCGCTTTGAAACTCGAAGCCCTAATCTGTCGTGACATCTCATGGGTGTGGGCACTATCTTTTGACACTGCCGACAACTGCTATGAACGCACCGTGATAAAAGCGACAGAAAACACAAAGCAATTATGAACTAAATACTTTTTTTTCTTCTTCCTCAAGCGCCCCCCCCCACCCCCTTCCACAAAAAAATACGTTCAAGAGATACTTTGTTGAAAACAGATTACGTGAAGATTAATTATTTTTTGAGTCGGGCTGCAGTTTGAGTTGAGCTGGCGTCTCCTTAACGCATTCGTTCTCTTTATTTTTTTTTCAAAGAGCTAAATTATTTGATGGCAAATTTATCTCGTCATATTTGTTCTATAAGTACGTGCTATCCCCCGAGCGAATAATTTCACTGCCGCCACAAAAAATAGTGCCACTGAAATCGTTAATCAGTTCGGCCACTTCAAAGAGTCGAAAGCTATTTACAATAACAACCCATCTGCACCCTGCCATTCGCGACCCCATCAGCGTCCGATCTAAGAGAGCTCCACCATGATTTTTACTTCCCCGTTTTATTATAAATCGCGAATTCCCCACCCCCCCCCCCCCCAAATCACCGCTTTATCAGCTCTCGCCAGGCAGTGGCCTATTTGTGCTTATTACCGTTGCGGACATCACGATCGGCGACGGATAACGATGGGAATGTTGTGTACTTTTCAAATTGGGGGCCTCCAAGGTCCATCCATTTTAATGCATAAAGTAGCAGAATCCCACGAGATAGGGGGGCGAGGGGGGCCCTCGCAATGCCGCCCCCCTGCTATCTCGCCGTTCGGGTCTCCGCTCTCACGCTGCTATTGGCTGCTGAACTTCTCCAATCAAGAGCCGAAGGGTTGGTGGGTGGGTGGTGGTGGTGGGTGGTGGTGGGTGGTGGTGGGGCCAAACCTTTTTTTCTCATCCGATTTTTTTTCTTTTTGCAATTCGCCAAGCGGAGATGCATTTTGCGGCCATTTTTCGCCAATCACGTTGGTCCATCTAACAAGGGGGGCTAGCTAGCTGGTTTTAGCTGGCCCATCACCCAAGCCAGAATCCATTAGTGTCATTTATGGGGGGGGGGGGGGGGCACGGTAGCTGCAATTTAGCACGGCGTTAGCGGACAGCGGCAGGGGATAACTACGCTGCCATTCCTCGGTGGGCCAAAGCCGACAATCACGTGCAGAAAACACTGTACAGAGTGTTGAGCATCAAAGGTAGACGAAGCCTTGCATCTTCACCCTTTATTCGTAGTTGGGTCAGAATGCTCATCTTAAATTACACAACTGTGTCGCGGTGGCTTCACACATATAGTTGATGGGACTGATTATAGATTTGTCAGATGTGAAATCCAGCCTGTTCACTTTATATTTCATATCCGTACAGACATTTTCTCTCTCTCTCTCTCTTTCAGTTATCTGGCCAAGGGCAGGTGTCTGCCTCATGTTTCCTCTTCCTCACTGAGTAGATATACTCGAATGCTGAATCCCAATTCTTAGTCCTTATCGAATTGTTTTGCTGTTATATATTCGGTTTTCAGTTTTCCGCTATACTATTATTTCTAACAGCATTGCATTTTTTTTCATATCATTCTATTTTCGCGGCCCGCTGTCAACCCTTAAAAAAGCGTCTTAGCTCAATGGGCCCTACGCCCAGGTGAACAAAAATTAAAACAAACAGAACCATCGGATTGCAGTAACTCACTACTCCACACTCCATATGCTTCTTGTGTCCTCACTAGAATAGTTTTGGCGGTTTACCATTGCCTTCCGCTACAGTGGTCTTTGAGGTGAGAAATTCACCAGATGCAGTTGTACAAAAACGTTAAAAGTCAGCACGTGATTGTCTGCTGAAATTGACATTGAGTCGCTTCTCATCTTCTGAGCTCGAGGTATATATTTCATATTTCACATTCTTATCCATGGGGCATAAAACCGCTGCTGACTTCCCCCACAATGTGATACTTTATCTACCCTGCAGGGATGATGGTCTGAGTCAACCCACAGTGAGGATTTCGACTCTCAACCTTTCCGATTGCAAGCCGCTCGCTCCACCACCGAGCTACCTGGAAGTTTTGTTGTTGTTTGAAATTCGTTGGAAGATGGTTTATTTGATAATATTAATTATTTTAAGTATCGTCTTAAGACACGTTTTCTTAAGTCAGTTTATGCTATTTAGCTTATTCTCTCTTGGCTATTCCTTATTCTTAATAAAGGCGCCTTGAGACAGTGGAAGGCACCTTACAAATAAATGTGAATTAATATTTATGCAATTCATTTAATTAAATGTCACCTGGAAAATCTCTTGAGATGGACCATCTCTTTTGCCAGGGTGTTCAGTTATCACAGGAAGGATAAGTATAAACGATGTCACCGTCGTCAAATCCATTGATGCCACCAACGCACATTATACCAACTTAATGAACTTTGTAATTTTCGGTTCCAATCCTCGTGAGGTTTTTTTTTCTTCCGACGTGCTCGTTAAAATTGCCTCCCCTGTTGGTGCTGATCCATTGGCCAGCCACTCCCACTGCTGTAAGTGCCCCAGGACAACCTCGCTGTGTGTGCACCGGGCTGGAGCGGCGTCAAAACGTCAGCTTTTATAATGCCAGCGGCATTTGTGGCTCACGTCGGCAAAACTTTTAAATTGCAGCGCTCTGGGGGGGTGGGGGGGTGGGCATGGACCGCGAGTGGCCACGTGGAAAAAAAAGGGGGGGGGAGGTTCAAGATGACAGAGTGGCAGCACTGTCATAGTCTGATGATGAGGCTCAGCATTTTTTTTTGCAAAGAATTTACATACTTCGTCATCATCGTGACCACCGTCAGCCACGATCTATCCACTGTTGGATGAAGGCCTCCCCAAGCCGTTGCCATTCATCACCGTCCCGCGATGTATTTTAAAATACAATATTAGGAATGCTGAGCACATAATCTTCCCTTGACTTTGCAAAAAAGAAATGTGATAGGAAATCACATTGCACTTCGTGATTATCGCTATTATAAAAAAAAAAATACACCACCAAGGAAAGATAACGCTCAAATGTCAAAAGTGTGTTGTAATTTACAACCACGATACGCATTCCGTATCCAGATGAATCATTTATGGGCTCTGCAGAAAGCTGAAGGATGAGGAGCCTCTATTAGTCTCAGCCTATTTTATTTTGTTTTGTAAGTGGCTATTAATAACAGCCGTTAATAGCAACAACTTAAATCATTGTCAGTGGCCCTGGATAATTATTGGGCCATCATCAGATGTCAAGACACCTTCCTGCTGAGAAAAATGGAAGCCGTAAATAAACATCCAAAAATGTCTGTGTTCACAATTGGACATTATCAATCACAGATCATCCACAATATCACAAAACGCATTAACACTAGCAAACATTTAGAGACAATTACATAGTTTTTTAGGCTGAAAAAAATCGCACAAAAACGCATTATAAATAATGGTGTTGTCATTTGAAGTGCGCTTAAACGTTCAGATTTTGTTCTGAATACTAATTTACTTGATAATTACATTGTGGCTACAGTTATAGAAACAATAAAATAACTATATTTGATGAACACAAAAAATACGCAGGCCAGGAGAAATTTGGTTCTACACTTTAAGTTTCTAGATTTCAGTCCTGAGAGGTTAATTGAAGGGATCTCGGAGGTAGCTGCACCTCTGTGGTCCGGTATGTAACAAGTAGGGTTGCACTGCTTAGTGAGAGTTCTCAATGGTTACTTCTGCGCATGACATACCGAGAGCACAATCGTCATTACATTGGGGGAAAGACGAAAACTGTCAACGATTTTGAAGAAATTACAACACCTATGGGAAAATATGCATACAACATGTGGTAAAAAATATTTCGACAAACTATAGAAGTGCGATGAATGGGAACGTTTCTAAAATCACCCCACCGCTGTCGACCCAGCAGAATAAATTGGTAGACCAGCTTAGTTTATCAGCAATCCACGTGGTAGTCACAACCACTTCAATGAATTCTGGCCAGCTGGGAAGAATTTCAAAATACCTTACAAGTGGTGCTCTATATAGCTCCCTCTAGTGGTGGCCGTTCCACCAGCAATGGCATGAATCCGCAAATGCAGGGCTGTAACCTTCACCTTCACAGTTTCTTGGTTCTTTCGGTAAAGTCACGTAAAAGGGAAATAATAAAATAATCAAAAATTAACCCGTAAAAACAAAGTTTTTCACTATAAATCCTTTATATGCGTGGCATCGGTTTTATTTTATTATTCATTTCTGTTTTTCTTGAGTAAGAGTTTCATTTTTATCACATTGGTATTTTAAATTAAATATTAAAAAAAATCCTAAAAGGTGGAAAAATTTTGGAAAAATTTGGAAAAATTTTTTAACTAAAATAAATTGTCACGCACAACGAGTCTGTGTGCAAAATGTCAGCTCGATTGGATCACGGGAAGTGGGTTAAAAAACGACCGAAAGATTTGCACGGTCGTAAGCGCGCAAGCAAGCAAGTGAACTTAATATAAAGGATTTAAGAATAATACATAATAATTCTCACGACGTTTCGGCGTTGTGGCCGAAACGTCGTGAGAATTATTTTATTATGTTTTATTTTAATTATTATTTTATTATTTCCCTTCTACGTGACTTTACCGAAAGAACCAAGAAGATGAATCCCTGCAGTCACTTCACCTTCACAGTTTATATGAACGTGCAGGTTAACTTTGAACCGTCCTCCGTACGATTGGATGCATGTGCAAATCGCAGCTGTTGGCCAATGACAACCATGGTAGCAAGAGTTAACGTTTAATGGTTTTCATGATTTCTAGTCTTCTTCGTTTTGGTATGGCTGATGTTGATGTAGAGCAACAACTATAATTCTACATTGAGGTGGTTTGTACAAGAACACATTTCTGCGGAGGGAGCTGGTAGGAACGTTGGGTTGCTCGGTCAATGGCCAGGGTCAACGGCGGCGTGGTGTATTCCGAAAATATGCCCGACTGTGAGGGCGAGCTACAAGCCGGCGTGAGTAGGTTAAGCGTTGAGTTCTATAAGGGCACCACGGGGTGACCAGCCCCTCCCCACCCAGCCCCACCCCTCCCACCCTCCACCCAGCCCCACCCACCCCACCCAGCCCCTCTCCACCCTCCCCACCCAGCCCCACCCTCCCCACCCAGCCCCACCCTCCCCACCCTCCCCTCCCCACCCGGCCCTCCATCGCCACCCAGCCCCTTCCTGCACGACGGACGGACACAATAATCCCCTGTCGGCTGGTGTAACCAGGAGGTTCCTACCAGTATCACTTGGTCAGGAGTAGCGGGAGTGGTGCGTCACTGTGATGATGCCTTCTTCGTATTTGTGTCTAGGCCATTGAGTCGTTATGCTTTTCATGGTTCTGTTCTGGGTGGTGACCACACTGACCGGAGAGCTTTTATATTTTCCATGAGTGCATCATCGTGATCAACAATTATCCGAATCTGCTGCTGCCATGTTTTATGTGCAGATGGGGTTTAGGGGTTGTGGCCCAGAAGCTTGGTGGAAGATCGAAGCCAGGGATGTTCTGCATAAGGTCTTCCATGAGGTGGCGTTTGTGACTTCTTGTGAACTCCACTCGACTGTGCAAACATCATCAGGGTCGATGCTTATTATTTCTAATGAGGCCACCTGGGCATTGTAGAGATGCCCACATCAGCTGCATGCCATGAAGTTAATTAAATGATAGTTTCCATACCCCTGGACTGTAATTCTATTGTACATGCCCAGTGGAGCACTTGGCGAATAATGCAAAGCTATGCGTACTTTTATTTTATTTTGTAAGTTCGCCAAGACAATTTTACGAAGTTAATTGCATTTATTAACTTTGTACGCAGCAAGTCAAAAAAGCATGTCCAATCGTGACTCGGGATGATAATTTAAGCGTAATTAAATAACAATTATTTTTTTCAATGTCAGCAAAATATTCTAATTATTTTAGGAAATGATTAATTGCATGCAACTGAATTATAACCACGCAATCAAATCTTTAGCTGAAACATTTTTGTAATGTTTGTATTATAACTCGCTCTACCGGCAATGACATATTCTCAAAATATGAACGAGGTTTTTTTTTACCGAATGAACGTTTAATAAAAACATTTATTTTAAATACCTGTGCATTCATGAAATGGGTGTACAAGCATTTAATTACGTGACATAGCCGAAGCAATAAAAGGCCCATTCTCTGAATTCACAGAGGATGTATCTGTCCCAGCGAAGAGGGGTCAAAGCATTTAGTTGTTATTATTCTGCTGGGGATGCTGAGAAATATGCGATAGGGATGGGTTGGAGACTCTCTCAAGGTGATTTATTCCTGTAGGCGGGGAACTGGTAAAATTAATATGTGATAAATCTCCCCAATGCTTGTGCCTGCGTTTTTCATGCAGTCAATTATTGCCAGAGCAACATCACTCACGTCACATTCATGGAAGCACACAGAAATGAAAAGTCTGGTTTTTGTCACAAGCCTTTGTCATTATTATTTTACATTACCATGGAACAACAACCCAAATAAAATTGCCGGCGAGCAAAAAAATCGAACTAGCGGCTGGCTACCTTTCCCGCAAGACAATGTGCATGGTGTAAACAAAACGTTAGGTAGTGTGTGAGGGTGGGATCCTGGGGGAGTGGGGTGGGGGTGCAACTGTGGATGGCTTTGTTTCGATAGTGGGCCACACGAACGAAAGGTTAATCAACATTGTAATGAAGCAGTCGCTGTGAGCCGTGAACACATCCCTTCAGCAGAGCCCTATGACCTCTGACCCTGGATCCACATATAGAGCCGATGGACACAATACAACTAATTATATTAAATATGTATATGCAGAATTAATTGTTAAAATGCAGGCGGGGTAAGGTAGTGGTTGACGCACGTTATTTACTCATTTATGCATTACGTTTCTCGACAGAAAAACTAAAAACATCTTGCACCTCCGTGAACAGCATCATGCTAAAAAATATGCATAAAGTAGCACGCGCTGAAGGAAGGTTCCTCGTTGTAAAGAACAAACGAACAAATTCTTTAAAATTACCATCTGCAAGACGCAGAGAGAGCCAACGGTGGCGCTTTCCCCGTGATGAGTTAATGGCATAGTCGTACGACCTTTGGCAGATGTCCTCTGGGCACGTGTGCCCCGCGGTTTGCACGCCAGCACCGAAGCCCAATGATTAATGAGGGTAATTAACCTTTCATCGGTGCAGGCCAAAAATATAATTGTTTTTATGGAAAGGACGTCTATATATGTATATTTCATTTTTTTACTTTTTTTTTCCAACAACTGCTTGGAGTAATTTCAAACGTTAGATTTAGATTGCTTCTAGCAAAAAAAAATTCATTGATTTTAAAAGCGCATTTATGTGAAATTTTCGCCAACGTTTCCAACGGATTACTTATCGAACACGTAATGTGTTTTAAAAAAAAAATTAGCTGCTAATAAACGTAATCATTTAAGGGTTATTATACTTATTTTAGATTTCCGTGCATGTAATTGATTGCTTTATTATTGAAATGGCCCCAAGATTCCACCAGCTATTTTTCCAGCTCCTCAACACCGTGTTCAGCTACAAGCAAAATGTGATGAATCAAATTTCGCTTTGCTCGGAAGAATTTCCGCCCAAAGACAGAAAAGAAATTATGCTTTTTTTTTTTACCCCCAGTCTCTTCTCTTCGGCAGCTACTACGGCATTTAACCTCCGAACCCTCCATCACCCAGCACGTCCCATGCCCAACATAATTCTTTCCATCACGCCACAAAGCAATTCAAGTGCGACTTGTGATCGCGCGGAATGGCTGTCAGGCAGCATTACTGCTCACCCCGCAAACGCTCCATTACTCAAACGGATGGCAAGCGCACGTGCAGCATGCATTTGCCATATTGGAACGGTGTGTGGGCATTTGGGACCAGGGACACACTGAAATTGGCTGTTCAAGAGACAGGTCAACAAAAACTCATACAGTAATTCGATAACCGCAAAGCCATCAAATGGCGAATACACCATGAGTTGTAAATGATTAAGCAAATCAATAATAATTTCGGAATGCCACATTGGCTCTGGTTTGATAAGTTTTACCTCGTCTCTCTCTCTCTCTATTTCTTTTATCCTCTCTTTATATTCTCTCTCTCCTCTCTGCCTTAAACCCACATATAGATTACTCTTTAGGTAAATCTGTCTGTACCCAAAGAGTCGATCCTCTCAAACCTGTTCTTGTTTTTCTATGGTTGTTTTGTTAGATACATAAATTGAATAGAATGGCAACCAAAAAAATGGCACGTCACCAAATAAAAAAAATAAATTTTAGTCGAAGACTTTACAATTTAAATTAATCTGTTTTTTAGATACGGTTCTTTTAATATCATGGTTGGTGTGTTTGGGTTGTGTCAAATACTATTCTACATTTAATTGTGTTGAATTATCACAACATTAATTGGTTTTAACTTTTGAAAACTTGTGTTCAAACATTCCGCAGCACAATATTCTAAAATTAAAACTAGGAACCAGTCATTTGCTGAGGAAATTGGTCGTAAATATCAATCATTATTGAGCCATCTTTATCTTTAATTCACACATGACTTGAAATACCAAAGACCATAAAAAAACCCAGTGGCATCTGCAGTAAGATGAAAGATTGGGGCAAAAGAAAATTGCTACATTCATTGCATGTGGCAATTTTCCTCCATGAATGTTATTTCAAAATAACTCATTTGGTTGTAATTTTATCATTGCAAGCATTCTCAATTAACTGATGCACGAGGCTCCCTCCACACTGTTTGGTCATGCGGGTTTGTGTGACCGTACTTCACCACGCTGGTCAGTGCGGAATGGTGACGGTGAGGGCCCAGAATAGGTTCAGATACCAATGGCCACCGACGTTAGCCGTGATCGGGAATCAAACTCATGCCGCTCCGGGTTCAAAGCGCTGTGCCACCAAGTCACTGTAGCACCACTTCGCCCTATTCATTAGGTTATTTTATTTTTATCTCTCGTTTCAGGACACTCTACCCAAAAAGGTGCCCTTCACATTTGGCGACCTTTTGTGCTGCGAGACAATGAACGTGCCCCAAAAGGCGGAAAAAGTGAATGAATAAATAAACAGAACAAATGCTGCCTCAGCCCAGATTTAAAGTCTCTGTGTAAAGCATCGATTCCTGATGTTTTATCTGCTATTGTGTTGCGGCCCAAAACAAAACAACAGATCACATAGTCCAAATGGTAGAGCACACACACACACGGCACAGCACTTCTTGTGTTCTGGTGACATCCCAAACTGCACACTTTGGAGCCTAGAGCCAAGACATTCTCTTTCAGCCACCGCCTGATGTATAATAAGGGCATTGTGTTTTGTTTCATGTACTTGTAGTGTAAAGTGAAAGGCAGGTTATTTTAAAAAAATCAAATGGCCTCGAGTTAAAAACTGTGTTTACCGAGAAACAAAAATCCATCACGAAGAAGTGTTAAATCATGAACATAATTTTTAAATTCGAAATTTGAAGTTTTCGTGACTGCAAGGATCCATACTCTTTATTTTTTTCGGTAAAGTCACGTAGGTTAAAAAAGAAAAATAAATAAATTAAATCACGACGTTTCAAGTGATACAGTAATTTTGCTGTGACGGTCCCACCTGAAGACGGAAGCTTGTGTTGCCTCCGAAACGTCGTGATTTAATTTATTCGTTTTTCTTTTTTAACCTACGTGACTTTACCGAAAAAACCAAAGAGTATAATTTTTTAAGTTTGCGCCCAGACAAAAGCAACTGAACAACATTGACCGGCCTACATCATACACCAGCAGCAGTCGGAACGCTATATAACCGTAGTTCCTTAAGAAGCACATGCAGTGAAACATCGAACATTGTGCCGAAAAACAACTGTTTCATTTAAAATACCATTTTCCTGGTTCTTTCGGTAAAGTCACCTGGAAAGGAAATGATAAAATAATAGAAATACAACATAATAATAATTATATTTTTACATTTCTTTTTATTATTTTATTATTTCCCTTCTACGTGACTTTACCGAAAGAACCAAAAAGATGAATCCCTGCAGTCACGAAAGCTTTAAATCGAAAAATTAAATACCATTATTATATCTCCCCATAGATCACTCAACATATCATGCATTAGACTTAATTTTCCACTCGATATTCTACTGAAATCTGAGCTGGCTTGAAGGTTAATACTCTTTATAATAAGGCACTGTCATTCGAGTACAGGTTACACCTATCCAAAATAACCTTATCTAATTGTGCCCTATATTACTATCAAAAGGTGTATAACCGAATCAATAACTCGAAAATAACGACCCATTATTCGTGGAATAGCATTCCGGACTGTTCTGGCTCAAGTTAAGCACTGTATATTTTAAATTATTAAATCAATCTGGGAGTGAATATGATGTAGTTCCATTGTTTTAGTGGTTCCCCTTGGTCTGAAGTAAGTGGCACCAGCGATAAATATCCACCTTGGATTTTTGCCAAAGCATCGCAATGGCTAAAACCCTGAGGTAAACATTAATTTTATGACGAATTCACAAAAAACTTCGACAAAAACAAACTGTGACAGAATCACTTTCAGCGACAAAGTGGTGATAAAACCACGAAACATCTGGTTCGCCTTCACATCTTTGTTGGTTGTAGAGGAATCCCCACCCATTGTGCACTCGAAAATCACCATCAATTGAGTTACCGCTGGATGAAAGCCTCCCCCAAGTCGCCTCCATCTCCCACAATCCTTCCGATGACTTAATAAACCTCCCAGCACCGACGTCTTCTCGGGTGCGTTGTATTCTTTAATTTAAGCTAATTTATTTTATCAAAGGTAAGGCCCCACTGAGCTATGAAATTCGTTTTCAGAAGCGACCTGGCCACAAGTGGTAGCTCGCCGTAGTGGCTTATTACGTGGGAATGTATAGCAGCCAACTATCCTAAACGCGTGTCTCTAAATGTGTCTTTCTTTTCGACCATCGTCCATCATCCCGTTTAGCACCGGAAGAGGCATTCAACGTGCGCGCGCTCCCCCAGTCCACGTCCTCCACCAATTTCAGTATCTCGATGTCATTATTCCCAGTAATGCGTTTCTTTGCTGTCTGTTGATTGTTGTTGTTGTTAACGACCACGTTTGTCAACGAAGCACGTTATAGCAGGTAGTAGAGTTGCGCGCGCAGATTCAAAGCGTGCGCGCTTGTGAACGTATTGCAAGATTGTGGCCGTGTCCTCCGGGTTATAAGACGCCACGGAGTGTTTGGGGTGCACCCCCAACTTTTTCTGTCACAAAACCGGGGGGCAAACGTGCATCTTATAAACCGGACAACACGGCACAGTCTTGCATTTTTAAATCCTTTATATTAAGTTCACTTGCTTGCTTGCTTGCGCGCTTACGACCGTGCAAATATTTCGGTCGTTTTTTAACCCACTTCCCGTAATCCAATCGAGCTGACATTTTGCACACAAACTCGTTGTGCGTGACAATTTATTTTCGTGAAAATTTTTTCCCAAAATTTTCCACTTTTTAGGAAAAAAAATTCATATTTTATTTAAAATACCAATGTGATAAAAATGAAACTCTTACTCAAGAAAAACTAAAATGAATAATAAAATAAAACCGATGCCACGCATATAAAGGATTTATAGTGAAAAACTTTGTTTTTACGGGTTATTTTTTTACACTGTATCTTTGTATCCGGATGTACATAGTTTATATGCGAAGAAATGTCCCATATAAGAAGTACAGTAATTCCATGCTAATATGATAATTGTTTTTTTACCCTTTTTTCTGGCAACAAAACTGACACCTTTTTTTACAAGGAGTCATGTTTGCATTGACCACAATACCTACAGTCGGAATGCAAACAAAAAAACACTACTCTAATAATGTATGCACTGTCCTTGAAGTTGATTGGTCCACACCCGAGACAGCTTTTCTTAGAGCCTAGTCTCACATGGTGTTGGACCAGATGACGCCAAAAGGCACACAACTCAAAGACAATGCACCATCAGAGTATGAGAGCTCGAGGTAAGGATTTACACCATTGGAACCTCATTTGCCAGTAGCAAAATATGATAATTGTTTTTTTACCCTTTTATCTGGCAACAAAAATTACACCTTTTTTTACAAGGAGTCATGTTTGCATTGACCACAATACCTGCGGTCGGAATGCAAACAAAAAACACAAACTCTAAGAAAAGCTGTTTCGGGTGTGGACCAATCAATTTCAAGGACAGTGCATACATTATCAGAGTTTCATCTTCTTGGTTCTTTCGGTAAAGTCACGTAGAATGGAAATAATAAAATAATAATAATTATTATTATTATTTTCATTCTACGTGACTTGGTTCTTTCGGTAAAGTCACGTAGAATGAAAATAATAAAAGAATAATAATAATTATTAGTATTTCCATTCTACGTGACTTTACCGAAAGAACCAAGAAGATGAATCCCTGCAGTCACGAAAGCTTTAAATCTAAAATTATCAGAGTTGTGTTCTTTGTTTGCATTCCGACCGCAGGTATTGTAGTCAATGCAAACATGCTCCTTGTAAAAAAAAGGTGTCAGTTTTGTTGCCAGATAAAAAGGGTAAAAAAACAATTCTCATATTTTGCTACTGGCAAAGGAGGTTCCAATGGTGTAATTCCATGCTGTTGTTTATTTTGCTCGAGGTCCTCCTGGGCCGATGATAACTCTGCTTGCTTCGACTTGATCGAGGTGTATTGCTGCTCCTGCTGACAAGGCCTCGTTGTAAACTAAGTGTTCGCAGCCAAATTGAGTTATCTCCTCATACAAATATTCAGGAAATTAATCTCAACGACACCGTGCTCAATTTTCTCTGGCCTCTGCAGTAATTGTGTTGTTGCTGTTCCATACCGACTTTAATCTACAATTTATAACTTTTCCCCCCTTCCATTGTTGTCCTTGTAGAACTCCTATTATCAGTGACCCTATTGTTCACGACTCCTATTGTCCGCATTATTGCCACTGCGGATGAGCAGAGGAGCCTAAAATCGCGAATAGCCCCGCGGATTATAGACAGAGAGAGAAACAAACAATTCAACGCGCTCATCAATAAGTGGCATTAAAAGAGAATTGTCTAGAATAGGCAATGTTTCGGGCAATGACCCTTGTGCATGGCACACGGATGACAGTTCTGATATTGCTCGGTTCATCAAAATAAATCTCGCTTCAAGCACGCGCGGCGAGTATTATAGCAAAGTCTACCTGAACAATACGTCTAACATGCATTATTTATTCGATATATTGAATCAATAATGCGATCATTATTCATCATAAGCCATGATCAATCCACTGCTGGATGAAGGCCCCCCTCCCCCCAGCTAGTCGGCATCTCTGCCGATCCGGCGATATAACAATCCAGAGCACCTCGCACACGAGCTGATGATTTTGCTCCACGATATACGCAATCGTGTTGAACTGGTTTTTTGTTTTCGATGTTGTATATGCAGCCCAGTGCAGTCGTTGGTGACGGCTTGGGGAGGGCTTCAATCCAGCAGTGAATAAATCGTGGCTGATGGTGACGACGATGTATGGGTTCACGTGACCCCTGGTGCCACCAAAAGTAGTTTCTTGTATAGAATCGTGGCCACGAATGGTGCCAATTATTCGTGGGTTATGGTTTTCATTACAGGGCAACAAAGCAACATTGAATATATATCGTTTTTTTACGTGGAAAGACAAGATATATGATGGAGACATTATCTGCTTATCCCTTTTTGTGAATGTCATCGTCAGACACGCATGATGGTGCAGTTAACAAGAACTAATGGTTGCGAGGCATGCAGGTGGACTCATTGGAACACAAAGGCGACGCGTGGTTGTGATGATGATTATGATGCTTCTGCTGATGCCCCGGTGTCGGGCTTCCCACCAGACCAGTTTCCCCTGGGAATCCGCGTGGGATGCGTACGTGCCCATCTGCTGGAGAAAGCGCTGCGGATACTGGAAAGCCACTTGCCAGCACATTTTAGTCTCCATGTGCGTCTGTGGGTCTCTTGTGTGAGTCTGTAGGTCCATAATGGGAGTCTGCGGATCTCTGTGTGAGTCTATGGGTCTCTATACGAGTCAATGGATCTCAGAGTTTGATAAATACTGGGACATATAGGAACCACGTTGCCAAGCGAATCAAAAGGTAAAGGTGCTTCCATGAAATTAATTTCACACGCCACTGCTGGTGGAAGGGCTTGCACTCTACAGAGCTCGAGCAGGGCGTGGGGGCAACCAAAATAACAAGAAGATTAATAAAATTCGAATTCGGTGCAAAACTCAATATTTGAAGAGGCGCAATGCGTGTGAATACATGCGACTTGAAGTCACGAAGCAGTCCGTAGAGAGCCGCACGCGGCTCCTCTGCTGCAGGTTGCCGACCCCTGGGCTAGAGGGAGCCCTCTGAAGCTCTATCGAGCTCTCGCTACTGCATTGGTTCTTACTGGTAGGAACCTCCTGGTTACACCAGCCCACAGGGGAGTATTGTGTCCGTCCGTCGTGCATCCAAAAATGGGAGGAGTGGGACTGGGTGGAGAGTGGAGGGTGGGGAGGGGCTGGGTGGGGAGGGTGGGGCTGGGTGGGGGGTAGGGAGGGATGGGGCTGGGTGGGGAGGGGCTGGTCACTCCGTGGTGCCCTTATAAAACTCAACGTTTAACCTCCTCACGCCGGCTTGTGCCCGCCCTCACAGTCGGGCATATTTGCGGAATACACCACGCCGCCGTTGACCCTGGCCATTGACCGAGCAACCCAACGTTCCTACCAGCTCCCTCCGCAGGAATGTGTTCTTAATCTAGTGTGCACGCACCCCATGGGGTTGCGAGACATGCCAGATTTTTTTTAAGGTAAATAATCTAAAACACAAAGCACGGGCACGTAAGTACAATACTTTATTTTAATCAAACCTATGTATTTATTAACGTTATAATGTTTTTTTTTTAACGATTGCGAACCAAAGGGGTGCAAGGCTGCAATGAAGGTTAAGAACCATTGCTCTCGAGTGTTCTTGGCCTACTATACCACGCTGGCGAGACGTCTTGGAAGAGGTGGGCGGAGTACCCACACTTTACCCCACCACACATGCACCTGCCGATTTGACGACCGGTGGTGTAGCCCTGTACATCACGCCGCTCGGTGGACAGAGGCGTGGTGGATTTAAGCAAACAAAACAACTCAATCATGGTTTCGACTGCCTGACCGGGAGTTCGAATCGAACTCCGGATTGCAAGCCCAAAAAAGGTTTGAACAAAGAGCATCAATGAAATCGGATGATTTTTTTAAATCCTTTATATTAAGTTCACTTGCTTGCTTGCTTACGACCGTGCAAATCTTTCGGGCGTTTTTTAACCCACTTGCCGTGATCCAATCGAGCTGACTCGTTGTGCGTGACAATTAATGTTCGTGAAATTTTTGTTTCAAAATGTTACACTGTTTAGGGAAATTTTTTTTTATTTAATTACCAATTGCTTAATGGTGGCAGACAATCATCTGACCCATAGGTGGCAGCCATCTCAAGCCAGAGGACGAGAGGACTGTAGCCGCCCGTTTCATGATGACGCAAATGTTGACTAACCACATGGCATGAAATCCCTGCCCCACGCTGTACAATGGAGACTATTTATAGAGCAGTTAAATTGAAGCCGCCAGGTTCTTGAAAGTGGTAAAACGGGTCAACGCTAGTGCCTTCGGGAATATACGGGGCATGTCAAGAGGTGATCTTACATTTTTAAATCCTTTATATTAAGTTCGCTTGCGTGCTTGCTTGTGTAGTAAGTATATATGGAGGCTTGACGACAGGATCGGAGGCACACTTATTTATTACACCAACACAGTTATTACAGGTCACTTGGCTACAGGGATTCTCGACAGCTAACCCCTCTAACCTATACCAATTCCTCCACTACGGGACTAGGGGAGGCTATCTGTCCCAGCTTGGTTAAGCTGGGATCCCGGCTCCCTGAGTCACCAGACCAGCTTCGTCTGGGCTCTCGGGGCCACGCCACCGGCTTGCCCTGGTCGGCCCTTATAAGGACAGCGAGCCAGGGGAGCTCTGGGGCCTACACTAGCTGGTCTTCCGTCTTCTCTGGTTAAAGCTGAGTCCCGACTCCCGAGCCTTTCGGCTCATCACCTTTTATAGGACTTGCCCCCAAGGGGGGGGCCCGTGGGGGATACACATGCGGACGTCGGTGCGAGCGCCACCCTTGTGTACGGCCGTAACCCCGCCCCTTGTGTTTGTTGGCCATCCGTGGCCATGCATAATCACACCTCAACATTCGTAGCCATGCGCAATTACACCTCTACATCACCCCCCCCTGTACAGCTCGCAGCCGTCCCTGGCTGCAAAAAAAAAATCAGAATAAAGGTGCATCCCTCACAAAAACCCCGTGTGTGTGCCTCGCGTAATTTTTAACAAGAACAAGAGAACCTTAACAAGAACAACAACAGGAAGAGAGAGAGAGAGAGAAAAAAAATAACCCGACGCACCCCCCCCGAATAAATACCCCAAAACCAACATATATACACACACTCCGGACGCCACCCCTCCCATTGTCCGCAAGGCCCCCCAACGGCCGACCTCACAATAGTCTGCGCGTTTTTGCGCGCGTTCTCGCGGCGGGCCCGTCACAAGGGCCCGGCCTGGCACGCTCAGTGACGGTTGTTGACGGTCCGGGTGCAAGAGAGTCAGGCGTCGCTGCCGAGTGACCCCCGACCCCTCCGGGAGGGGTTGGTGGGTGTGGACCCGTCACTCCTGTTGCACCTGGGGACGGAACAGTTGATGTCGGGTTAGGCGAGTGCAGCGACGTCGGGGAGTCGGCGGAACCCTCACACGTTTGGCCATGGGTGTGTGTGTGTGAACCACGGGGCGGCGCGATGAATGGTTTCAACCTTGAGGGGTGCACATACCACCGGCGCCTCCCCCATTTGACGCGAACACATTGCGGCCGCAAGACCTGTACGACCTCCACTGGCCCCCGCCACGGCCGTACCAATTTTAACGAGGTTGCCAGCGGCACCTGGGGACAGTGCAACCACGCCCTGTCCCCTGGTTTCCATTTGACCACCTGCACCCGCCCCAACCGAAGCCTCTCGTTCGCCTTCTGGCGGAGTTCGGAATTTTGCACGGCCGCTTCCCGCGCCTCAGACAATTGAGCGATGTTAAATTTAACGTGTTCGGACAAATTAGACTTCGCCTGGGGCGCCGAGAGCTTCAGCTGGGTCGCCACAGGGGGGTTAACTTCGCGCCCATACATTAAAAAGAAAGGGGAAAATCCGGTGGCCGCATGGGGAGCCATTCTGTAGGCCTGCAACACACCGGCTATGCGGAGGTCCCAATCCGTCTGGGATACCGACACCTGCTGGGACAGCATGGACGTGATGGTCCGATGCAGCCGTTCCACCATCCCGTCAGTTTGTGGGTGATACGGAGAGGTCCGAACCTTCTCCGTACCCAAGAGGTCGCACACCTCACGTAGGAGTTTACCAGAAAAATTCCTACCCTGGTCAGTAAGCAGCCGTTCCGGGGCACCCTTGTCGAGGACATAGTCCTGGACAAAGGCCTCCGCGATGGCTGCTGCCGACTGGTTCGCCAGGGGCCAGGCCATAGGCCATCTCGTGAAGTATTCAACCCCCGTTAGTAAATACCTATTGCCCCTGGGTGTAGCGGGAAATGGGCCAAGTATGTCCAGAGCGACGAGCTCGTTAACCCGGGAAACTTTTATGGACTGCAGCGGAGGGTTGGACCCCCTAGCAGGTGGCTTCCTCTGCGCGCATTGCGTGCATGACCCCAGGAGATCCCCCACGTCCTTTTCCATGCCCGGCCAGAAAAAATCTAGCTGGAGCGTGGCAAAGGTCTTGTGAACCCCCAAGTGCAGAAGCCGCTCATGAACAGCCCATACCACCTTACCCCTTAAAGCAGCAGGCACCACGAGCCGCTGGCGCCGGGTTTTACCATCCCAGTGCATTAAAAGTCCCTGGAACAACCCCCACGAGTCAACGTTTTTCACCCCCTGGCCAACCCCCCCGGCGCGACGGCGCAGAGCGAGGAGGGAGGTGTCCTCCATTTGGAGGCGACCCCATTCCGCGACCGACAACCCCAGCAACGAATCCCTCCCTTCTTGCTCGATAGGACCCGAAACCGAAGGCGCATCGGCAGCGGCCACGAGGACCGAATCGGTGGTGACGTTCGGAGACCTACAACGCCCCGAACCCAAGAGGCACGCGCACTCCGAAGTGGGTGGCAATCGCGACAGGGCGTCAGCGTTCGTGTGGCGGAGACCCTTACGATATGTGGTGACAAAGTCATAGTCTTGGAGAATCTCCAACCATCGAGACAACTGGCCCGATGGTTGTTGAACCCGCAGGGCGTATTGTAGGGCCGCATGATCCGTACGGACGGTGAACCGCCGACCGTACAGATACGGGCGGTACTGCTGAATGAAATAAACAATCGCCAATAATTCCCGACGGGTAACGCAGTACCGCTGTTCGGCTGGAGACAGTACCCGACTACCGTAAGCCACGACATGCTCTACGCCCCCAATGAGCTGGGACAGCACGCCCCCGATGCCCGTGTTACTTGCGTCTGTATCGAGCAAGAAGGGTTGTGAAAAATCCGGGTAATTCAACGGCGGAGCCCCCACCAAAGCATTCCGGAGGGCGCGAAAAGAAGCCTCCTCCTCCGGCCCCCAATGAAACCTGACTCCCTTGGACGTCAAGGCATGCAATGGTTTCGCAATCGTAGCGAAGTCAGCCACAAATCGCCGATAATACGACGCGAACCCAATGAAACTCCTGACCTCTCCCACCGAGGTGGGAGTCGGCCAGGAGCTGACGCATTCCGTTTTGGCGGGATCAGTGGATATCCCCGAGCGCCCAACAATGTGACCCAAATATCGCACCGATTCGCGGAGTAAATGGCACTTCTGTGGTTTAAATTTCAAATTGGCAGCCCGCATTTTGAGAAAAACAGCACGCAACCTCTGGAGGTGTTCCTCGAAGGATTTGCTAAAGACGATGACATCGTCTAAGTAAATCAAACACGAATCCCATTGCAAACCTGCCAAGACCTATTCCATTAACCGCTGAAAAGTTGCCGGCGCAGAATGTAAACCCATCGGCAAGCGGTTAAATTGGAAGAGACCTTGCGGTGTACGAAAAGCAGTCTTAGGTTTTGATTCGTCATCCAGAGGAAGCTGCCAGAATCCTGATAGCAAATCGAGGGTGGAAAAGAATCGCGCACCGGCCAAGGCGTCGAGCGACTCATCCATCCGAGGAAGCGGGTACGCATCTGCCACAGAGATTTTGTTGAGACGCCGAAAGTCAACACAAAATCTCAGTGAGCCGTCATGTTTTTTCACCAAAACGATCGGCGCGCCCCACGGGCTGTTGGAAGGGGAAATGATATCGGCGGCTAGCATGTCATCAACAGCCGATTTGACATGATCCTTTTCGGCGGGACTCAACCGAAAGGGATTTTGGCGGATTGGCGCGCTGTCACCCGTGTCAATATGGTGTCGCAGCAATTTAGTACAACCAATATCAAATTTGTGTTGACTAAAAACGTCAGCAAATTCGCTCAGGAGAACTCGCAGCTGCGCGCGCTGCGAGTCGGACAGGTCCACTGAACCCGCGCAAAGCGCATCCAGCCATCCGTCATCACAGTCCGAATGCGGTCGCGACGGAGGATCGGTGGATACCTGGCCCACGAGTGGTTCCTCATAGGGTACCGGCGTTGCGTGTGCAAGCACGGTCCCTTGAGGAACCACGGCCGTTCGCGATCCCACATTAAGGACTGCAATGAAGGGGTCCCCATCCCCTCTCACCATGGTCTGAGCCGCGAGCAAATCGGGTCCATTTACCCCGGCCCGAGATGGTCCCAACAAGACCCCCCGATCCGCAACCCCTTCATTAAATGGCCGACGCAACCTAAGAGGGACGAGCATCTGAGCCCCCGGAGGTACGCGCACAGTTTTTGTCACGAGCGCCTGCACGGTGGCAAACGCCCGGCGCTCCGTGGTGGGGGAAGACAAAAATGTAACGCGTCGGCCCGATGGGAGCTCAATGCACCCCTGGTCAATCAGGATGCGGATGGGCATTTTGGCCAAGAAATCCGTCCCCAACAGGCACGGAACCGCGAGTGAGGAGGAAACCAAAACAGGCCCGGATAATTTAATGTCTCCAATGCAGATAGTGGCGCGGATTTGCCCAATAATGCCCAGCGAGCCCCCGTTAGCAGCATAGCATGGCACGTCAACAGGGAGCAAGGGACGACTTTGAACGGGAAGGATGTTATAAATCAAATCAGATATAATGGTCGCCGATGCCCCTGTGTCAATTAAAATCCGCACCTCTACCCCATCAATATGACCGACCACAACCGATGATCCCGCCGACGCAGCAACGACACGATGGGCGAGCTCCGACCACTGACCCGGTTGGAGCGCTCGCCGCATTATAGAACAATCGCGCGCGACGGACGGGGAATTTGGAGCCCTGTTTGGTTGAGCGCGTGAGTGTGTGTCGGATGTGTGGGTGGGCCAAACGTGTGAGGTGCCGCGACTCGCCGTATTTCTCTGCTGGAGCTTGGGAGGAGACGGCGTGGCGTCCTGACGAGGTGTCGCCCCGCGCTGACGGGGAGCCCGGCATCCTGACGCAACGTGGCCTTGCAGGCCACAGTTGTAGCAGCGTGTGAGCGCCCCCGATGTCCTGGGCTGCTCCTGGCGGCTCAGTCCATTCCGAGCCTGTGGTGCCGCCGCTCTCCATTCCCCTCGCCGCTCCACCCCGCAGACCTCCTCCGATGGGAGGGCGGTAGCCGCCATGGCATGGCTGGCCGCCCCCTTCGCCGCCTTTCGACGCAGGGACCGCAAGCCCCCGTGGATGTGGCGCGCGACCAGCAGGGACGACATCTCCGCGTCGTCCTGAGCCAGGACGTTGACGTCCAGCTCGTCAGCGAGTAGCAGCAGCTTCTCGGCCACCATGGCATCCACTCCTTCCTCGTCCATCCTTGGGAAAGCAGCCTTCGCCAGAGCCAGGAGGGCCGTCCGGAAGGCCAGGGGTGACTCGTTGGCGCCCCGACTCCGATCGTGGAACAGCTGCCTGCAGTCCGAAGGCGGCCCATAGACGGCTGACAGCAGCTGCAACGCCAGGTGTAGAGTGGCGCGCTTTTCCCTCGGCGCCGAGGTGAGGGTAGCCAGGGCGTCGTTGTCCAGCATCGCTGGCAGCGCGCGTAGGGCCTCGGCGTCCGACCAGTTCGCCATCTCTTGATGAGCGATGAACCGCCTCTTGAAGCCGCCCCAATCTCCGTCAGCGCCGACAAATTCTTTAAGAGGCGGCAGACACTGTTGTAAGGCGGCGTCCGTGGCCGCAGAACGCTCTCCGTCGCTCCCCGCCGATGATACAGTGTGGGCGAGCCGTGCACATGGCATCGCCGGTCGCTCCGATGTTGACGCGCCGGCCGGCGTTGATGATGTCACGGCTTGTGCTTGGCGCTCAGCAGACACGTGACGCGGGCCGGCCCCGCCCTCCGCTCGTACTGTAGATATGGCGGGAAATTTGACCGCGAGCCGCGTCGGGGTGGCGGGAAACGTCGCCCCGCGCCGGCTGCCGTCGTCGACCCGCGCTGCTCCTCCAGCCCCCAGCCGCGTGATCTCCTCCAACGCGGCGGCCGCGGCGTAGAGCAGGTCCGCCAGGCGGGAGTGGGCCAGCCGGAGTCCTTCGGCCGACGCATCCCCCTCCTCCTGTCGTAGCGGCGCGGGCGTACTCGGCCCCGGCTGCTCCGAATCGACCCCGGCCATCTCTGGTGGTGATTCGGCCGCGGCGTCTTCCATCTCCGACTCCCTGGTACGTGTCGTCCCTCGTGTGTCCATCGTTGGACGTTTACTTCTGACACCAGATGTAGTAAGTATATATGGAGGCTTGACGACAGGATCGGAGGCATACTTATTTATTACACCAACACAGTTATTACAGGTCACTTGGCTACAGGGATTCTCGACAGCTAACCCCTCTAACCTATACCAATTCCTCCACTACGGGACTAGGGGAGGCTATCTGTCCCAGCTTGGTTAAGCTGGGATCCCGGCTCCCTGAGTCACCAGACCAGCTTCGTCTGGGCTCTCGGGGCCACGCCACCGGCTTGCCCTGGTCGGCCCTTATAAGGACAGCGAGCCAGGGGAGCTCTGGGGCCTACACTAGCTGGTCTTCCGTCTTCTCTGGTTAAAGCTGAGTCCCGACTCCCGAGCCTTTCGGCTCATCACCTTTTATAGGACTTGCCCCCAAGGGGGGGGCCCGTGGGGGATACACATGCGGACGTCGGTGCGAGCGCCACCCTTGTGTACGGCCGTAACCCCGCCCCTTGTGTTTGTTGGCCATCCGTGGCCATGCATAATCACACCTCAACATTCGTAGCCATGCGCAATTACACCTCTACATCTGCTTGCTTACGACCGTGCAAACCTTTCGATCGTTTTTTAACCCACTTCCCGTGATCCAATCGAGCTGACATTTTGCACACATACTCGTTGTGCGAGACAATTAATGTTCGTGAAAAAAATTTTCCAAAATTTTACACTGTTTAGGGAAAACAAATTAAATATTTAATTACCAATTGTGTAATACTGCAGACAATCATCTGACCCATAGGTGGCAGCCATCTCAAGCCAGAGGACGAGAGGACTCTAGCCGCCACGCATATAAAAGATTTAGAGTGAAAAACTTTGTTTTTATGGGTTATACTTATTAAATCCTTTATATTAAGTTCGCTTGCTTGCGTGCTTGCTTGCTTGCTTACGACCGTGCAAACCTTTCGGTCGTTTTTTAACCCACTTCCCGTGATCCAATCGAGCTGACATTTTGCACACTGACTCGTTGTGTGTGACAATTTATTTTCGTGAAAATTTTTTTCAAAAATTTTCCACTTTTTAGGAAAAAATTTTTTTCATATTTAATTTAAAATACCAATGTGATAAAAATGAAACTCTTACTCAAGAAAAGCAGAAATGAATAATAAAATAAAACCGATGCCACGCATATAAAGGATTTATAGTGAAAAACTTTGTTTATACGGGTTAATTTTTTACAACACCTGCTGGTGAGATCTTACGTGCACTGTCATGCGCTCATACCAAAGCCTGTAGCTTTCACAAACGGGGATGTGTGGGCCTAACACGGGGTCAAAGATGTAACTGTGCAAACGGGCAGGGCCGGGAGATCGATACATAATTCTGGGTGATATTGATATTGCAAAACGTAAGTGTTATTGATATATCTCATTATTGTGACATTAGCTTTGGGATGCTTTAGAGTTAAAGCATTCAGGCACGTATACTGCGGGACTTCGATTTGACCTTGTCAAACACGCATGACGTGATACGCTCCAAATTGAATGCCCCCCCCCCCCCCCATACCTTCGCAACACGATCTGTCTTGGTGTAACGATAGAGTTGCGGGTGTTATTTAACATTTGGGGATCGGCCTTTTCGTCTTCTTCGGGGTTGTCCATCGTATCCGATGATGACCTTTCTCCTCTGACTCTATTTGTGGGATTGTGTGTGAATGTCAAGTCAAATCCTCGACCCACATCGTCTGCTACAGACAAAGCAGGTGAAGTTGCTGATTGTAGGCGCGGTTCTGGCTTCATGTCTCTTAAGACGCTGCCTTTTTCGTAGCTAACTTCGGTCCTCTTCCAGTTTCGACGTTCTCTGCTGGCAGAGCTGGTGCCAGACGGAGCTTTCTGCGGCAGTGTCCTCCAGCTGGGTAGGGTTCAGGCTGCACTTTTTCATGGCCGTCTTCAGTTGGTCCTTGTAGCGCCCTTTTGCTCGCCCCCTGTAGAGCGATGGCCTACAGATCGACAAAAGCCATGAAGAGGTTCTGGTGCTGCTCCCGACCCTTCTCCTGGAGCTGTCGTGCTGTGAAAATCATGTCTACAGTGCTCCTGCTTCACCTGAAACCACACTGCGACTCAGGAAACAGCTCCTCTGTGACGTACTCTTAGTTCTTTCGGTAAAGGCACGTAGGTAAAATATGACTTTACCGAAAGAACTACGAGTATGTGATGTTATTGTTTTATTTTTATTAATTTTAATTTCATTTTTTACCTACGTGACTTTACCGAAAGAGCTAAGAGTATGAATCCTTGCAGTCACGAAAGCTTCAAATCTAGAATCCTCTGTGACGCTCTGCACCAGTCTGTGGAGCATTGCTTTGGCAAGGACCTTGCCAGCAATAGCCAGTAGTGAAATGTCACAGCCGTTACCGCAAATTGACTCATCACCCTTGCCTTTATAGATGGTGGTGATGTTTGCGTCCCGCCATTGCTGGGGGACGATTTCATGCTCCCAAACTTGAGTGATGAGGAGATGTAGTGCCTCAGATACAAAGGTAACCTCCTTCTTTGGAGATCTCCGCAGGGATGCTATCAGGACCTGGGGTCTTGTTGTTTTTCAAAAACTTTACTGCTGACTGAACCTCTGCGAAGGTTGGTTAGAGATCCAGGTCTTGAATAGTGGGGCAGTCAGGTAATTCGTCCAGAACAGAGTGGTCTGCAAGTTCAGCGATCATCTGTGGCCAAGCTCAGTGGACCTTACCGAGTAAGATTTTTTTTTAAACATCATCATTTAAACAATATTCTTAGTTCTTCTTCTTGGTTCTTTCGGTAAAGTCACGTAGAATGGAAATAACAAAATAATAAATTATAAACCATAATAAAATAATTCTCATTATTTTATGTTTTATTTTTATTATTTTATTATTTCCATTTTTACCGAAAGAACCAAGAAGATGAATCCCTGCAGTCACGAAAGCTTTAAATCGAAATTCTTAGTTCTTTCGGTAAAGTCACGTAGAAGGGAAATAATAAAATAATACAACTATTACATTTTATTGTGAATTTACCAAAAGAACCAAGAATATGAATCCCTGCAGTCACGAAAGCTTTACATCGAAATTGAAACAATAGTGTAAGTTACTCACTTGCCACCGTCTCTCTTTCCACCCAGCAGTGTCAGCATCAGAATGTCCACTTCTACCGGAGGAATCCGATGAGCTGTAAAGCTTTTTTTTTACAGCTCTCCCATAGACGAGTATACCACAGTCGATCGGCAGGTCACACAGCGTGTGGTGGAAATAAGGTGTGTGCGCACCCATCTCTTTCAACACGTCTGGTTAACGTGAAAGAGTCGACCGGATACCCTCGAGTTTGCTTTCATGGAGGTCCTTCCGCCAGCAGCAGCGTAAGCAATTGCAGGGCCGCACCTTTACCTTAAACCCCAATTGCTCGCGCGGTTGACCGACACTGGAAAATAAACCCCCGCTGTGAACTTACCCAAATTCAGCTTTCGTCTCAGAAACGAAGAGATGCCGCGACTCTAATGCGCTCGTCCCCCTCCAACCCAGCTTAAATATACGCTCCAAGCCTGGGGTGTTTCATTCAGACGCTGTCTTCCCGACAGACCTGTTCGTCACCTGAGGACGGCTGCTTGCGTTGTGGCCGAAACGTCGTGAGAATTATTTTATTTTTATAATTTTATTATTTACCTTCTACGTGACTTTACCGAAAGAACCAAGAAGGTGTGTATGTTTTATGTATTTCGCGTAACCAAACGTGCTAATCGGAGGTGGTTCTCAAGAAATGAGTTTTCAATCTAGATCTAGTGGCTTCCAAAAATCAGAAGAGCGGTCCAGACGGCCGCAGAAGCGCAAATGAAAGCGCGCGATATAGTGTACTTCAATACCACCGCTCGAGATTATTTAGCTCCATCATACACTCCGAAATGTAATATTGGTTATTCAAAAACAAAATCAGATCCGTGCATACTACCTACTGACACGTAAGTCATGAACCAAAAATTGGAACGAAAATTGAAAAGTGTGCGAAGAAGCATGCTTGTAATTACATTGAGAGGCACAAAGAAGAACACATGCGGTGTGAATGAAATAATTCAAACTGTTAAGAAATGGAAGTTGGCTCAGGCCAGACACATGGCGAGAAGGGAAGATGGGCAATAAGTGAAGAATAACTGAGCAGCAGCCAAGGAATGTAATATCACGGAGCAATGAAATTATCTCGTGTGCACGTTTGTGGTAGGTTACATGATAGAAGTGATAGAGACAGCTTGGGGACGTCTTCATCTAACAGTAGATAGACCAGTTTGTTTTTTATTAGTGGGCGTCCCAATAATGGCTTGGTGACTTTTTAACAAGCAAATGTGTTTTTTTGTTTGAGAAAACTCTGGAAACCCAGAGATACATGCAATTAGGCTATAGGTTGTAAACAGAAAAGAACATCCCCATGGAGAAACTCAATTATATACCCAAGAGCTTTGGTGCATTAAATATTTCATAGCCAGCAAGATAATTGTAGACAAAACGCAGAAGCGGCTGTCACCGTTAGCCGTCTTGCTGATTGTTCAAACCTCCCGTGCCAATTACTTCTCACTGGGATAACATTAGGTCATTACCCTTCATCATTTACATAAACCAAAGGTGGACTTGTCGGTCATTGTTGGCCGTCACCCGAGTACCAACACTGCATACTGTGACCTCTCAAATGAGCAATCACATTACACATCGCTCACCCCTGACTCCAGAACAGTTGTATAAACCGAGTGAAAGATTGATTTAATAATTTAAATGTAATTTCAAACACGTATTAAGAGTCCTCTGCAGTGATCGCATTTGCAAAGGTGCTTCCCCTGAAGTCCCGGATAACTGAAGTGTCAAAACCAGAACTAAATGTATTTTTTTTTCACACGCGCATACCATATCACCACCTCTATATTCCGTAAACAAACGTGGTGCAAAATTGTAAATCAGCTGGGCTTGCTTGTTTGGTTTTGTGATATTGGGGGAGAAAACATGAAAAAAGATGTTTTATTGTAGCTGTCATTTCTCTTATCGCTTTCATAAAAGGGCCAGCAATGGAAGAAGAAAATAATCCGCATCCAAGACGAATAATACTCACTGCACAAGTGGCATACGATGGTTTGCATTACTTTACAAAAGCATCCCAACATTACTACGGAGATATTTTAGAAATGTTTTTGTTAATTTCCATGTAATTATATAATCGCCGCATTATCATTAAGGATATACCATTAAATTAAATTCCCCAAAAAAAATCCGTTATATAATGCGCCTTGAAATATTTCGAAATGGCCACAGAAAATACAATGTAGTTCATGTTTTTCAAAACAGTACTATACTATACAATATCACCCTCTAGTGGAGGGTCGTTTAGATTTGTGAGTGCATTCCATGTTAAATGAATAACTTATAAACACACTTATGTTATTATCTGGAGTAAACGGGAAAAATCTAACTCATCAGACATGTTTTATTACATACTGCATTGCACACAGGTCAAATGCCAAAACCTGACATGCACAAACGTTTTCTTTCAACACTTCAATAAATATTTTCAACAAATGAACATTTTACAAAATTTGTATTGTAAAAAATCAGGGTCATATAAATAACACAATCGATTTAACAAACAAAAAAAACACTTAATTTTGAAAGCACTCATCCATTCACAGCAAACGTGATTTAAAAAAAAAACACAGCAGGAACACCGGGACCAGTAATCATCATCACAATAACAGCACATCACTAACTTTCCAAAATCATAATTCGCAAGAATTACAATTGCTGCTAACCTTTTGGTGCAACTTATGAATGCATCACTTAAAAGCTTGTCTGTAATGCCCGCTCATGCGCACATTCCAATTAACAGGTTTTTGAAATTACAATAGGGCTCCAGAGGCACGCGACTGCATAGAAATAATGTAAATTATAATTGGTTAATTAAGTAAAAAGTGCCTGTCATCCGGAGTGGTAAAGATCATGTGATTCATGTCATTTTCGCTTAAGTTGTTTACATCAATGACATTGGAACACGGGAAAATGTTGTGAAATTGTAATTTAGCTAATGCCACATGTGCATATCTAAATATTTATAAAAATGGATGCTCTGGTTTATTTAAGGCAGCATTAAGCTCATGTAAATATTGATTAATTTCACTATAATGCACCCACGAGTTGCCTTCTAACTTTTGTTCATTTGCGCGCGTTACAGGTTGCGTAATTGTTACTTTGATTGCAATATTTTCACAAGAGTTGATACACCAATTCAAAACTTTTGTCCATGGTGAAAAACTCTGATAACAAAAGTATGCGCTGTACCCTGGAAATCCAAATTACAGTTGTGTTGTTACATGATTACATTTATTTTGAGGTACATTGTAGAATATCCTCTATGTTTTGACAAAAATGTAGTCTACACATACTGCGCTGTGTAAACAATGATTTTTTTCCCCACACATCCGCATTGTATTATACAAATAATTTCTGTACAGCAGGATCATAAAAATGAAAAACTTTTTAGCACCTGTTATTGACATAATGGCGTTCTCATGGATACCGATTAATTTGCCACGTTTCATTGTAATGGTAGATTTTTTTGCGTGAAGTAAATTCAAGCCAACACAGCCAACCCACAAACCCATTGTTAGCTCATTAATCTAGCAATGTGTACAGCACACGCATTTATCAGGAAAGTTCAAGTAAATACGCTGAGGGTTCATTTCACCCTTGCTTGTGTTTGTAGCAAAAACGCCTCCAGGAGATAATTGTTCATGGCCCGGCAGATGTGGATGCAACAAAGACGTGCAGCTTATTTGTATGCTGTGCCTCCCCGCCTGGCATATCTGGCTGTGCACGTACTGTATGCAGACACGAGTCTCTTACAAAACGGGATCGCTTTAAATTACTTGCACAACCCACACATCTATGTTTCATGGATTCACATATTTACACTTTTTTTCATTATAAAAATAGAAGTTTGAATACAAAATACTGTATAATCATAAGTTTGACACAAACGTGACAATAAAAATATAAGTGCTTCGAGCATTATTTCATTTCTTCCGGACTTTTTGCTTCGAAGGTTGTTTTTCTTTAAGTGGCGACAATTTCAAATCCGGTGACGGCTTCCTTTCTTGGCCACCTGTACAAAAACGCAGGTGATGTGTTACAAATGAGCACTGCTCCGTTGCATTGCGGTTTTTCTAGACAAATCAAAATTTTGCACGCAATCAGGATTAAACCTAATATGCATGCCTTCCCCAATAAATATCTTTTCTTCCATGAGCAGCATTCTGTTTGAAAATAAATCACGATCGATAATTATAACAATTACTACATTTCGTATTTGCTTCATTCTTAGAGCACGAAGGCATTGTTTCAGGTGGATGCCGTCGACCAGTAGTGGGCAGTGCTGCTGTGGTTTTACTAATTTAGATCATTTTCAGGGATCTTTAAAATGTTGCAAATTTGGACTGTGATACTGGCACAAAGCACCTAGCGCTTGTGAAAAAGCACGTATCTTTGGTTAATACAGCCGACGTATTAGTACACCTGCTCGAACCGTGAACCTCTGGAACAAGAGGCAAACGTGCTACCGCTTGGCCATGAAACAAACAATTCACGTAACAAGCTGAAAGATTGCATGCGAAAACAAGGTCAGTTGCCAAGAGCACAACCTGCGTAGTCTGTCAGAGCCGAGCTGCTCAGAAAGCTTCCCCCCTCGTGCAAAGAGGACAGTGCCGACAGTCCTTGATGCGCGGAGGGATGCATCAAATTCCTGTTCCTGCAGAACCAAGGGGGGAGGGAACAAAGCTACCGATCTAAACTCACGCCGAGTCAACTATTCATTGCTTCCATAATTACTATAGTTTGTAATCGTCCAAGCTTTAAAAAAATAAAGATTGATAATGTAAAACAAATATTAGTATTTTCGGCCAATAGCGATATGCCCATAGCATATTATGTATGTAAAATGATGTAAACATTTCCTGTAGCTTAAAATAAAATAGGAAGAGCAGGCAGTTAGCTAAGCAGACGTGCAGCGGTTAGTCGGTACCCGGTACTCTTCGACCTTGCGTTTTGACTCATCCAACTGGTGCTGCAGAAAACCCAGAGACTCTCGATACTTGGAGTATCGCTCCTGAATTCTGTTCTGCTCTTGGTGAGATTCCTGGTTGAACAAACATATACGGTGAGAAAGCCTGCTCAATTCAGGGCATAAGACTGAATGATCTATTCTAACACAACACTCCAAAAGTCAATCACATACTTCCAAGTCCTTGAGTCCCTCAAGAACTTCCAGTTTCTCTGGAACAGACTCCAAGTGATCCAATGCTACCCGTGTACTCTGATAAAAAAAAGATATTTGACAAGAAACAAACAGAAAGGCATAATTTGAAAGCAGATCATTTTAAACGTCTTTCAAATATGGCAGATGTTTTTATAAGTTGTGATAAAAGTACTCACGATTTCCAGATCTGCTATTCGATCCTGTGAATACGACAGAATACAATGGTCAGATAACTTGTGCTAAAGTGTTGTGCATATTAAATTAATTGTATCTGTTATAAGTTAAAGTAAATCTTGACAATCACCTGTAGAACACGGACTTCTTCATCCCTTTTTCTGTTTTTCTCCAATAGATCTTAAAAGAGGAATTTGCACACTTCACTTATTTGATGGACAGAATCACATAAAGTACTGCAGTTATTATTTGTTGCAGGTTTGATAAAATGAGTGTGAGAAAACGAATGGCCTAAGTTGCACCATAAGACTCTCAACCACCTACTGTCAAAAACGTTATCCTACAGATGTGCAAGACAGGGTGTTTTAAGAGCATTATAACCACATTACATCCATTTTCGGGAGGGTGGGAGGCGAAAAACTGGCGATAAATTTTGAACGCAAGGTGCCGGGACAACGTGCGCTGGCATAATCTGTTTATTAACACCTGCCGCCCCCCCCGTACCTCTTTTCTCTCGGTGGATCTCGGCGAGCAATTTCTCTTGCTTGGTGAGCTGCTCCATGTAGAGCTGCCGCTCGGAATCTTTACCCTGGGCCGCCCCCCTCAGCTGCTCACGCACTTGCTGGAACTGCCGCCGGAGACGCTGCTCCTTTTCCATGTGTTCCGTCAGCTCTTCCCGCACCCACTGCAGCTTGGCCTACGCCCACAAAAAGCCGTATGAGCAGCGACTTTGGTAAGTACGTATATGACGTAATGAAATTTAACTGATGGGAGAGTGGCATGGGAGTAATCTTAAGTACTGTTTTAATTGCAATATAAACCGTTACAACCAAAGGAACCCACAAGTACAAGTCGTAACATAAGTACAAACATTGGTAATACAACACGACTCACCTTCATTTCTGCTGACCACCTATGGGGGTCTCTTGGTAGTTCATCATGTTTTGCCAATACCTGCGTGCATAAATAAAACAAATAAGACCATCTTATGATTGATCCTCAAAAGTTACAATTCAACTATCTAAAAATGGGACGTGTTTACAGATTTAACATTTCAAATTGTATCAAACAACATGTGTGCAATATGACAATGATGCCATATCTATTCAATGTAAGAAGGTGTAGGCCCTGTGGTTACTTGCTCACACCACTGCTGGGAGAAGAGCCTCCACTCGCAAGAATTTGAGAGAGCACCTCTGGATCGTATTTGGCCTGCTCTTCTACTCTAGCCAAATGTCTTAGAAGAGATGTAAATACCTCGCCACATGTAACGTCCTAATCGAATACCTGCAGTGAACCGAATTATACTGCTGGGTGGGGGATTTAAGAAACCTGCCCACCGTTCCAACTGCCGCACTATGAGATTGAATGGATTCTGCTGAGCTTTGGATTGCAAGTCGAGTTATCTCCTCCGTCTCTATATATAATACGCTCATGTTTTTTTTTAGTTTATTTTGTTTTCATTTGTTTTGTTTAACCTTAGCAGCGTCCTTGGAGACGATTTCACAAAGGGCCACAATCTCTTTGCCGACAGCACCCAGGACGGACTCGAGTTCGGTCTCCAATCCGGCAACCCGCTCGCCCAGACGGCACGTCTCCTCCTCCAGCTGCTGCTCACGCTCCCCACGGCTGGCCGCCAGCTCGCTCTGCCGAGCAAAATTGGCACGCACGCACAGATCACACATGCGCACACACAAGCAATCCCCCCCCCAATCCACACCGGCGTCAAGACACCAACGAGAGAATGGAGCTGGCGCGCAGGGACATAACACATTAATCACAGACAACGCAGCAACAGTTTTGCGCTTTGTCGGTTCATTTTAATACATGTCGCCATTCAATGGCTGCCATTCCAGACAAATTGAAAACACGTATTCACAATAAATGTCTGCATTAAACACAGGCATGAAACGGACCTTCTTCTCCAGGTCCTGGCGCACAGTCTGGTATTTGCGACGAAAACGAGAAAGCTCTTCCTCACGCTGGCCGAGCTCCGAGGTCAGACGGTCGCACTCCACCTTCATCTTGTCCATCCGTGCGCGCACAGACTTGGCGGAACTCTTTTCCCCCACTAGCTCTGCCTGAGATGAAAGAAATACGTTATTGAAAAATGACTGACACACAAAAAGACAAACGGCTGCAGCGCTGACGTAAAAATCTGGCCTGACCGAGTAGTAGCCTTGTGGTTGGTCAGCATGTTCGGCATCAAGTCAAATTGTAAAACGCAGACAGTGGGATTCCCAAAGCAAACTGATACTTTGTAGCATTATAATGGAGAAAAAAAAGTGTTAATAGACAAAGAGAGGCATTTCTAACAGGCGCTGCGCTTGACAGATGATAAATGTGCACCTTGAGGCTCTCGATGTGGTTTTCCAGCTGGGCAAGCTCCTGCCTGTAGGCATGCGCTGCCTTCTGGGTGCTGGCCTCATGCTGGGTGGCAGCCACTTGTGCCTCAATCCTCAGCTCCTCAGCCTCACGGTGATGCGCGTCTCTCTCCAGTGCAAGTTGGCGCTCAAGCTGCGTGACCTCAGCCTGCGCTTTTGCAGTCTCCTCCCGAGACTCCACCAGCCGTGTGCGAAGCTCCTTGCCCAGACGTTCCTCCTCAGTCAACCTAGAGCATTGGGTCGGAAACCGTTTCCTTATCGAAGGCTGAATAGGAATTCGCAATATTTGTATCCATTTACCACATGTTAACCCCCAGTCACTGCTGTCACTGCTGGAGGCCCTTGCAGTGATGTAAGTGACTAAACTTAGAAGTGACAAAACGTATAAATGCGGTGTTGATCATCAGCCACAATCAATTCACTGGTGAATGAAGATCTAAGCAAGCTGTTTTCTCACAATTATGCAATGTAAAATACATCGTTGCCAAGTCCAAAATATTCCCTTCTCGTACCCAATTAGTGCAGCCAAGATACTTGCATTGATGAATAAATAGCGCTCAAAGCGACAGGCTATATGACGTGCAGCTACATGCTGTATCTGGCCCATGGGCCATAGGTTCCCCACGCCTGACTGAAAACAACGTAGAATTCACAAGCAATAAAATGTATTTTATCAGGTATTATTGCTTTCAACCGCAAAATCAGGTGGATGTCACTAAAGGTTATATCACTTGTGTTTAATGCCTTCAGAAAGAAAAAAAGCAATGCCAATTCTCAAATGTTAACACAGTTTAATGTGAAGACCATTTCATGCCATATCAATTTGAAACCATAACAGTGGGTGTCGGACAAAATCCATATTAAAGCATATTTCACGACGAGTTCAATGTCTCGCCATCCCGAAATCTTCCAGAAATGCTTTCAAAAGGCGGTTTTCTCACCTGGTTGCAATCTCTGCTCGCTGCAAGCCCTGATCGCGGAGCTCCTTCTGCAGCTGCAGCGAGGTCTGGCGGTCGCGCTCGTGCTGTGAGCTCAGCACAGCAACCTCCTCCTCCAGACGCCGATTCTCCTCCCGGAGCTGCTCTGCCTGCAAGCCTCGGCGCTGTGTCTCCACGTCCAGCCTCTCCGTCCGCTCACGAGAATCGCCCAGCTCGCGCTCCAATTCCGAACGCAGTAGGCGAAGCTCTCCCAGGTCAGAGTCCTCAAAACCAGAATATAATGTAACAGGTACAGGTGCAACCCTGCAATTCCTTACTCATGGCACTGCTGACAGAAGGGTCTCTCCAATAGTGGGAGCTCTAGACAGCCCCTCTCGAGGGATATTTTGTCTACTCTTCCATGCTGGCCACCACACTTTACTCCATCTGCTGATGGACTGTGGTGTACCCAGATGGGAGATCAAACCAACTGCCTTTGGGTTGCAAATCCAGTGTAACAACCATTACACTCCATGGCGGAATCTCCAAAACCAGGATGCAGCATAAATAATTTAAACTTTGTCAAATGGTGGTTTTGTGTTTTTCTTTATAGATTTGTTTGGCGTTTTGTAATATTAATTTCAAGCCAGGTCTTCATTGAAAGAGAATCCTGGTCTAATGGGTTCTTATGAAATGATTCAGATCTACCTTCTTTCATGTGCACTGTGCAAGTGAAAGAAAACATGCAACAAGAAACAGGTTTTTAACAATGTTCAGAGGAATGTAATCATCGCAATTTTAGCCGATTAGTTATGTTCATCACGCACACAACATGTCTCATAGCTGACCAATCACCTTGCGGCGGATGATTTCCTCCTGCTGGGCTCGTTTGGCCAGCACATCGTCCAGCTCCCGCTTGAGTCCGTCCACTCTCTGCGACCCGGTCACCAACTGCGAGCGAAGGGCTTCACTTTCCTTCTCCAGCTGCCCGCCCTTTTCTGTGGCGCGTGTCACAACCTCCTTCTGCTTGTCCAGCTCGCGCTCCAAAGACCGGCACTTTCCCTTCCACTGGCGCAGAGACTCCTGCGCTTTCTGCCTCAGCTCGTCACGACGCCGCTCCGCCTCGGACAGCTGTTGGTCCGTCTGGCGAAGCTGCACCTGATGGCCCTCGATGTCCCGGGACAATTCCTCAGCATGAACCTCAGCCCGCCGCCTCTCGCGTTCGCACACCTCGTACTGGCCTTGCAGCTGCTTCAGCTGCTCCAGCATGCGCAGAGTGTGTCTCTCGCGCTTGTCCACATCGGCCGACAGCAGCTGCCAAAGCGTACAATGTAATATAACTCAGGATTGTAAATTTTAATATAAATTGTTCTGTTAAGTTGTAAAATAAAAAATTGTACGAGCCAACACATATTTAGATATATTAAACTTGGAAAGCTCTTACATTGACAAGTAAATTTGCACACATCAACCTACACTAAGTTGCATGAGAACTTTAATGTAGACATTACAACCAGTTTAATCATATATCATATCAAAGTACATGACTTTTTTTTTACTGAACCAGAGTAATTTACCTCTACATGAGCCGTGAGCTTTGCAATCTCTTTCTCTTTCTTCTGCAGAGTATGTTTTAATTCATCCATCTCAGTGAGTACAGCACTGCGATTAAGTTGTGCTTTCAGTTCCAAAACTTGTCGCTCCAGATCCTTTTTCTCCCTCTCCACTTGGATATCCAACACAAAGAATAATTCAAAAATATAGCCTGTTAGGAGGTGCATTCTACAATCATATGCACGCACAGCTCTTAGTATATAAATTGACCAATTAAAAAGCACATTTCACATATGGGCAAAAGACATTCATGAACAAAGCCACCATATGGAAATTTCCTCTCGGAGCCCATTGCTCAAGTGGAGACAAAAAAGGAATTACCAGCCCGGAGCGAGCTCGTGTCTTCCTCTTCGGTTCGGCGAACCTTTTGCAAGGACACTTGGGAAATCTGGTGCTGCAACCCTGCCCTCTCCTCCTCGGCTCGTCGCAGCTGCAAGCGCAGCTCATCAATCTGAAGCCAGGCAAGGCACAACCGCCGACGCAAGATAATAAAACTTCCACATTCTTACGGCACTGTTTTTAAAGATAACATTTATCTTGTTTTTCAAGTACAAAACGGTTTCTTTACAAGAGTATTAGTTCAGGTAAACATGTTGGGGCTCTTCATTTATTACTCTGAATATAAAGCCAAACTGAATTCTATTGCATCATCAAACAAACCTGTTGGAAGAGGGCATCTCGGCCACCCTCCGACTGATCCAACTTGCGACGCAACCGCTCAAGGTCTTGCTCAAGCTTTAGAGAGATACATTGCAAATGTTAAAAACACTACGTCGACAATATAACATTCCTCATAAGATTGATTTAGGATTCAAAGAGCCATATGCTTACTTGAAGTTTTTCAGACTCAGTCTTGAGCATCTTGGTCTTCAATAGCGACTCGGCTTCAGATTTGGCTTCTTTTTTTAAGAGTACCTGCCAGCCAGCACAGCACAAGATATTTTACATTTTCATTACAGTAATGTACATATGCACAAAAACTTGGGAACGTGCATTACTGTGTTAACATATTTATTCCTAATACAAATGCATTAACTTGTCCAGCGCAGCAGCACAGGATTATTTCAAAATACAGTCTGAAATGGGTTTACAATAAACGACTTAAGGTAAATCCATGCCTCCTGTAGACTTGATGACAATTGCCCAATTTGGTCCTGCTTGCGCTCCATCATCTCCCTCTCTATTCGCATCTCCCGTTCCATCTCCTGGAGCCGGCGTTCCACACGATCGGAGCTCTGCAAATTCCCACGAGGTAACAAAGTGAGCATTTCACCAAACAAATACCACACTATCTACCAATTAACCCAAGTACAAGTTTACATACGGGGCATGCCAAAAATATAACTAAACCGTTAAATGATCTAAAAAAGTGTCAAGTGTTACATTTTCATGTTGAATTATCAGAAACTCAAATGTGTAGTATACTTACACAGCTCCCTGTTGCAGCATGAAAGCAAAATGACAGTATTCAGTAAATTTAGTTTGTCTATATTTAACCACCGTGTGCACAATTACACACAAATGTGCATTTACACATATTAAGTTACTAAAGACTTGAATTAAAGTATCTACATTGTTTAAGTGGATACATGATTGACAGAACATACACCATCTCTGCTCCTTGAATCATGAAGGCTCTCCGAAAGGTCCTGCATAGCTCGCCTGGTATCAACCTCTACCCTGAAAAAGGGGGTTCACGCACAGGAAAATAAAATCAGTGTGAAATGTGACCCAAAAATTCACCTTCAGTGTTGTGTTCCCATCTTGTGCAAGTGGTCTGAAAATACATTGCACATTGGTTTTATAACGCCATAATAAATAGCTAAATAAATAGCTCTCTGGGGTCCTTTCGAGTTGTGTTAGACGTGCGAGTTATTGCGCACGTCTGACATTTCGCTCCTCGAGCTGGGAGCTTCGTCAGGTATCAAATAAAATTCAGTTTATTTCAGTTCCCCAGTTTCTAAAGAACCTTCCAGCACACGGAGTAAAGTCTGTTATCGTGCCGTGTAACACACGGTACAACCCAAAAACACATCAGAGAGCTATATAGCACAACCGCGAAAAGCTACGCAGTAGTACCATAATAAATTACCTTGCAAAAATTTAATCAGAAATAGTTATCATTTGTCAAAAAATCTGTACCTGTTTCGGCGATCTATTTCCCTGTCCAAATCATCACCAATCCGCATTTGGTCGCTCGTGAGATCTCGTAAAGACTGGTGTACTCTGTGCAACTAAATGAGAAATAACAAAATGAGACGAAAGATGAGTTTACATATTTCAAACAAGTTTATGTTCTTAATATATTCTACTTTTTTGTTATAATTATTTTCATAATAAACCATCAATTACTAAAGTATGGAATTGATAATCAAATCCAGGTCAACTTAAGTAGAGGTTGAACGTTCAAACTGCACAGTGGATTCAAATGTGATTGGTCAGCGTCAGCCATAATAAAACAACAAGAGGCAGGGCTTATCAGTTACCGCATAGTACTTTAAAACAAAGACGCGCGTGCAGGGCAGGATTTTTACCATTAAACATTTCAATGTATGGCACCAATCATTTTTTTTTCGTTTTTCTGCGTGCAATTATGATATCAATAGAAACGAAATTAAATGCCCTAAACATGCTCTCCGATGTGTTTGAGTTGTACTGCATGTTGTTCGGCAAGAAGCTCCGAGCACTTGGGAGTGAAACGTCGGATATCGTGCCAGCAACATGTGGTACAACCCAAAAACACATCAAAACACATCAAACACATACACCACAACTGCAGACACACACAGTAGAAACCCAAAAAAGGATGTATTAGCCTCAATGAGTGGAAGCCAAAGCACACACCTGGCTTCGAGGGATGGCCTCATCTGCAAACCGCACGACAGATCTTGATCTCCTGTGCCGTGTGGGACTACCATAATTCCTGAGTGGCGAGGTGGGCCGATACTGCCGGCCTTCTGAAGAACATTATAAATATTTACATAAACAGTGAGGCTTTTTTTTATCGATGCATAATACCTGCTCTGAAATAGGATTTAGTACACAAAAAAGCATGGATGCATGCTTGAACTTACATTGATAAACAGAAAGCAGAACATAAATATTAGAGGATATACACATGTAAACGACAACATTGAAACTTTCAAGAACTTTCAAGAAAAGAAAAGTAAGTGGGCTTCGGCAAAACATGTCACTCGAAGAGATGGCAGATGGTCAAGAATAATGAGAGTGGCAGTCAAGGAACGGAAAACATCCAGAACAAGAGGAGATGAACCAATGAAATCAGCTCGTGTACATGTGCTTGTTGGATTATTACATCGCAAGATCATGAGAGATGGCAGCAGCTTGTAGAGGTCTTCATCCAGCATTGGACTGACCAAGGCTGATGACGAAGTGAGTATAGGTCAATGAAATAGATGTATTTCAACGCAATAATGAATATTGCAGGTCTTTTACCCCTGCTGTTGGTGTCATCCAGATCACTCGCATGAAGAGAATGCAGTGTAGATGCCCCCCGTACTCCTGCACTCCGACTCAGTCTCTGGCTTCTCAGATCCTCCAATGACTCTTCTAGATTGTCACGCAACTAAATGTTGGAACACAACATCATACGTGTGGGTGTGGATGCAAGTATTCACAATAAAATGTTCATTAATAAAAGATATGACAAGACATACCTTTTTAATAAACTGTTTGAGCAAAGAGTTGGGAGCGAATGTAAACTCACTCTAGACATGGCTTCTGTTTGGTCGCCTGTGTAGTCCCTGTATTGGCCCAGCAGGCTGTCCACACTTCGAAGATTACGATTTGTATCCTAAAAAGCAGAAATTTGCTGAAGTTATTTACTAAAATATTAAATCCTGTCATAATCAAAACACCGAATAAAATCTTCATACAATGTTTATGTTTTTGTTTTAAAAGCTAATTAGTGTAATGATAAAAAGTAAATCCATAACTGATCTATACAAAGAAGCATAACTCAAGCAAGAACAGTATTTTAATATATGAAGCTTGCCTGTGATTTTATTTTTAAAAAATTTCTCTTTACACGATAGGTCAAAAGTGTCTCTCTCCAATTCCCCAACAACTTTCAAATGAGCTTTAACTCATCAACCTCAAGTCATTAATTGTTAATGGAGTATATTATATGCAAAGTTTACGGTGGCCTAATATAGAACTGATGGTAGAACACAGGCATGTAAGAATTCACCCACCACTTGATTTTTGTTATATATATATATAAATGTTTACATATTTTTCCCAATTGTACCATCAGCATCATCATTAGAGGAAAAAGGCTTGCGGAACCCTCACAGAGCAGTGGAATAACGCCTTATTAAGAAAAGTTCTGCACGGAAGGAAAAAACATTTCAAATGACACTAGGGGGCAGCACTTTCCTACTTGCTATTTTCAATTCAGCAGCAATTTAGCCTTGGACATGGCCTGGATTTGAACCAGAGGTCGCAACCGGGTACCCGATACCCGGCTACCTGTACCCGGCCGGGTATCGGGTAGGGTACGGGTAACCCGTACCCGGCCGGGTACCCGTTTGCGACCCTGGTGCGGCCGGGTACGGGTAAGGAATCAAAACCAGTTTGCGACCTCTGATTTGAACCCAACTTTATCAGCTCAGCGGTCTGACCTGAGCCACCTCCATTCAAAGATCAATTTGTTATCTTGTATGTTCGATCTCATTTTCCCTTAACATTTGTATAATTTGCATAAATTTAAAATTTCGGGTTTAACATGCACAATTCGATGCATGTTGCGAGTGGAAATTAATCGATGGATCGTTCGCCGTTTAGAAAACCTGCAAGGTGCTGGCGAGGGTGTTGATCTTGCGGGCGATGCCATCTCCGGCACCCGGGTGGCGCCTCGTGTGCCGGCGGCCATCTCGAGGAGGTGGGGCGCCTTGTTGCAGGTCGCTGCTCTCCGACTCTCCCGATGAGTCATCCATTTACGCTCTCCATGTGCCGCTCACTCCTTCATGCAGCCCTGCCTACTACTTAAAGTCACACATGTACGCGAGTCAGAAAATGTTAAGAGTCATTTCTATATCGTCAACCATGATCATCATCAGCCATGAGCAAACCATGGCTGATAATAAAAGCCGTTTCAATCTCTAACGATCCTGCAATAGAATATATTTTTTGTTACACATTTAACCAAGCTGGTCAGTGCTAGTTGGTGAAGTGAACACATTTTGTCTCGCCTCTAACTGAATACTTGATTGGTATGGGTGTCCCTATCCAATATAGCTCCTCAGATCTCCAAGGCTCTCAGAATTATTCACAAACATCAAGGCAGTGCCCCATTTAGGTTGTCTTTCTACAACCCTTTGCCAATTTAACACGGAATCTCGTCGCAGTGTCAGGATTGTTTGACCATACTTCACCACTTTGGCTATTACAGATCGAAAGTTAGGGGCTCAGCACCGGTTCAGATATCACTCGCCAACAATGTTATCCATGACCTGGAATCATACCCTGGTGACTTTTTTACTTTTTAAAACTTATGAATTGGGAAAAATCAGATACTTCATTGTGACCTAGCCAATCAAAGTGCAGTGACTGTATTACCTTTAGTTTTAGATGTATTAATGTTTTGTATCGCAATACAATAATTTCTGAGAATATGGTAGATGAAACGTGTCAAGATAATGTCTATCCGATTACTCTACCAACTTGCATAATGCGCTCAGGCTAATGAAAATTGGTCTCAAGAGATATAATCGTATTTCAACTGCAATGCACAGTGAAGCTAACTTTCCGAATTCCCACGCAGTGTCAAGCGCATTACAAACTTTCACGCCGCTAATCGACACATCAACCTCTCAGCAACAAGACGGCGCTATAGCAGGAAGCAAACGACGTAACACCGCCCCAACGGCTTAACACTCCACACCAAGACTAATTGAGTGGGCACTTTTAATGCATTCCAAGAATAATTCTAAGTACACTGCCCTGCCAAATTGCAATATATAAAACGTAATATTCCTTTGTGTATTTCGCACCCATGTGCTTGTGTTTTTCCTAGATCTCTCGTGGAATCTCTCTTCTCAATGCGCTGATACATGACTTATATTGTATAGGGTGATCCATATGCCTTGTAACCCCCATTTAAATTCTCTAAGACTTAATACAACATTTGTTTTATGTTTATTTAAGCCATAAATGAATGTTCAAACGAAAAAAGTGGAAGGGGTCAATTAATTGGGGGGGGGGGGGGGGGTCGCAATGCATCTGTATCACCCTGTACAAGTACTGTATAAACCATCCGCTCACCAATCGCCAAATTCATTGGGACTAAAGCGGAACCCAGTGGGCACTCGTGTCGACACTAGCCCACAACAGTTCCTCTTTGAGCTCAACGTGACAATACAGTACACAGTGGATGTATCGTACAAAGTAACACAACTACATTCCGACCATTCTCAATCCCCCAAATGCATGAAGTTTCCCCACGCCATGTAGATCGTGGGGGGGCGGAGGGTCAATGTTTACCTTGCTTCACCACGTTGGTCAGTGTGAAGAGTGGATGGGATGGGGGAGGGTTATGACCGGTGTCTCATATCACCTACCACTCATGCATCTGTTATTAGAGCTAAAAACTCGTAAGGCATATATGTATGCACTATAAGTATCATATGTGCATTTCAGCGTGTGGATATGTACACAGTGTACGATATGAAGGTGTTGTAAAGACGTCGACATGAATTGTAATCGAGACGACTAACATGAGTTGTTATACTCTTAGGTTTTTTCGGTAAAGTCACGTAGTTAAAAATAAATATTAATAAAAAATGAAAAAGAAAAAAATATATATTATAATAAAAAAACATTTATATTATTTCTATTATTATCATTATTTATTCTTATTATTTATTTTTAACTACGTGACTTTACCGAAAAAACCTTAGAGTATGAATCCTTGCAGTCACGAAAACTTCAAATCTAGAATGAGTTATCTTAACCCCACCCCAACCACCACCTTCACCGACGCCCAAGTAACCAGAGGGAGACCCTTTAAACGGTAGATTGACTAAAGGGTCATAAAGTAATTACGTGTAATAATTTACAAACTTTCGATTTAAAGCTGTCGTGACTGCAGGGATTCATATTATTGGTTCTTTCGGTAAAGTCACGTAGAAGGGAAATAATAAAATAATAAAAAATAAAACATTTAATTAATAAAAAATACAATAAAATTCTCACGACGTTTCTATTGCAACACAAGCAATAATCATCATAACATGATGATTGTTTGTGTTACCGAAATAACCAATAATATTAATTTACAAACTCTGTGTGTCCGGTGTTACCCAGTCTGACCACACAACAACAGCTCGCTCTTACACAAACATTTAAAGTTTATATATAATCAGCGTGAACACTAACAACGCCGTCATTTTATAACAACAATAACGTTTGCTAAAAAATTTACGGGGAATTAATGAGTTGGCAACTCGTCTCCACGCCTCGGATTATAAACAATTGATAATTCAATCGAATTCATGGACACTTTAACGAGCCGTTTAACACACTAACTTACCATTAAGTTAGCTGAAGCATAAGATGATTTATACTCTTAGTTTTTTTTCGGTAAAGTCATGTAATTATTTTTTTTTACCTACGTGACTTTACCGAAAAAAACCTAAGAGTATGAATCATTGCAGTCACGAAAGCTTCAAATCTAGAAAGATTATTAATGTGGAGTCAAAATCGATTCACATAAATCATCTCCACATTAATCATCTTATTAATCATCTTATGCTTCAACTAACTTACCAGTAAGTTAGCTGAAGCATAAGTTAGCAAAAGCATAAGATGATTAATGTGGAACCAAAATCAATTCACGTAAATCATAAGTTAGCTGAAGCATAATATGATTAATAAGATGATTAATGTGGATCCAAAATCAATTCACGTAAATCATAAGTTAGCTGAAGCATAATACGATTAATAAGATGATTAATGTGGATCCAAAATCAATTCACGTAAATCATAAGTTAGCTGAAGCATAATATGATTAATAAGATGATTAATGTGGATCCAAAATCAATTCACGTAAATCATAAGTTAGCTGAAGCATAAAACGATTAATAAGATGATTAATGTGGAGCCAAAATCGATTCGACAACTTCGCCTTCACAGCACTCGCCGACACTTTAATATCGACGCCTTGCGTTGCCGGCGAACGAATGAATGAATGAACGAATGACCAAATAAATACACGCGAACGAATTACCCAGAGAGTTTGACGGCTCCACCGCAGCGAACGAACTAAAGTTGACAAGTTCGTTCCGAATCACGAATTGTGAGTGGCGACGACGCGAGACGGATCAACACTCACCCCTCTGCACGGCACCCCGTCACTGCAAACCGCGACGGCTCAACAAGCGAGAGCTTCACGAGGATTACAAACAAAATATAAACCCCAACGACGACTGAATGATGAAGCGTGCGGCGCCTCCCGCCCGGCGAGCGAGCGAGCGAGGCAGGCGGCTGGGGAGCTGCACGCGGGCTGACGGCGTCTACGAGGCGGCTTGAAATGGCCGCCGTTGGCAGGCGAAGGACCCCGCGACCCCCACCCCCCAAACCCCCCCAGCCCCCACCCCCAACCCCGGGGGTGGCCTCGGCGCTGCTGCCGCTGCTGATGCGTTTCGCGGGCTATGCGCCCGCGAAACCCCCCCCACCCACACACCCCCGAAACACCCCCCACCCACACACCTCACCCCCGAAACACCCCCCACCCACACACCCCCGAAACCCCCCCCCACCCACACACCCCCGAACCCCATCCCCACCCACACACCCCCGAACCCCCCCCCCTACCCACACACCCCCGAAACCCCCCCCCCACCCACACACCCCCGAAACCCCCCCGAAACACCCCCCCACCCTCCGAACCACCCCCACCCTCCGAACCACCCCCACCCTCCGAACCACCCCCACCCACACCCCCCACAAACCCCCCCCAAACCCCCCCTCCCGAACCCCCCCCCACCCACACACTCCCCCCCCAAACCCCCCCTCCCGAACCCCCCCCCACCCACACACCCCCCCCGAAACCCAACCACCCACACCCCCCCCCCCACACACCCCCCCCCAAACCCCCCACCCACACACCCCCCCAAACCCCCCCGAACCACCCCCCACCCCCCCCCCCCGAACCACCCCCCACCCAGAAACCCCCCCACCCTCATACCCCCTCCCCACGAAAACCCCCCCCCCGAAACCCCCCACCCCCCGAACTCCCCCCGAACCCCCCCCACCCAGCGTGGTGGAACCCAGCCCCAGCCCAGCCCCAGCCCAGCCCTCGCCCACAACGAAACTCGCAAAGCAAATAGCAACACGCGCGCTCGCGCAAATAATACAAACCCCATATTCACTCGGTGTTCATCCATAAGAGGGGTTTTATTTGGGGGGGGGGGGTTAGATCGCGTAAGTAGATAAATGTGTCGGTGTTTAGATAGCCAATGCTATGATTCACATTTGTGTTGTGTGTGGGTTTTTTATGTGTGTTCAGCCACGTGATTGTTTTATACCAAAATACAGTATTTGTAATTTGGTCATTATTTTGGTTGGTGTCATGTACTTAGGCCCCCCATACATTGTCAACGTTGAGCTGTGCATGTGAATGGTTGAACCCGTTGGCATTTCTTAACCCCCCTTAAGTGCCTACGATATTGCAGACCAATTCAGACCGTATTGGTCATCCCGTGCCCTTCTAAATCTCAACGTTCATCCCACAAAGTTCCATCACAAGTGAGAAACACAAATGGACAAAAAATTTGTCCGCATTGAAACGGCTGTAAGCCGTATGGACCTGAAAACTAAATTTCGCTGTACAAGAAAACGGCTAAACCGTATGGGTTGACAGGTATGGCTTGGCCCAATGTTGGGCCCTCCGTTCCACGTTTAACTGGGAGCACAATAATTGTAACAAACAAAAAACTCAATGTATCTGTGTAGGTATGTTGAGCTTATTTCGCACCTTACCTAGCCAACCGTGCTAATCGGCGACGTTTCAGGCAATGGTCCTTCATATCACCTTGTCGATGAGAACTCGATTTCCGAATTCGCTACCTGACGAAGCTCAAAGCAGGTTGAGCGGAATGTATGTTATTGATGTTAAATCCAGCCACGAAAAGTCTTATGCCAAAGGTGAGCTACCGAGCAGAATTCGATCAATACTTTGTCAAGTATAAATAATATTGTAAATATTCGGCAAATACGGCCTTAAAAACAGACTTTTTAAGGCGACTGTTATTGCCGAAGTGACTTTTTGGTTATATGTGCACCACTTCCAACTCCGTATCACCACATAATGTGCTATAATTGGTATTGTATAATACCAGCTAAGCTTTTGCGAATCAATGTCGTCATTCAACTCAAGGATCTGTTTTTTTATTTTTAAATTGTAGGTAAATGTCGTGGCCACTAGTGTTTGCAGGGGTCACATTTTAAATCCAAAGTTCAGGCGTACCAACGTACAATCCGCAGAACACGATACAATTAGAGACATTATCGTAGGATTCTAATCCACACCTCACTCTCTTATTTCCAAACACAATCACCATCTGGAGATTCAAATGACATTCACTGGTGGCCGCTACAATGTTTTGTCCAAGAGAATGACCGAAGCAGCGTCAGTAAATGCATCCTGGTCATCCGTTTATCCACGGACAATTTATCCAGTGATCTCCGGGAAAGACGTAAATCTTCAATTATCCTCATCAGAAAAAATTGTGAATGCCGCACACCAACTCTGCATATAACCCAGGCACATTAATTCATTAGGCCGTCATGTTTTTCCAAAACTCTCGTCGGTTAAGTACACTAATTCACCAGCAGTGGAGCGCTGGTGCTACTAGTTACTAACAGCACTTGCCCCTACAGCCCTGCTAGAGGCTACCTGGGGTAACTTTGTCTGTGTGGTGTGTGTAGTACATAGACACTGCTGCTGCTACTCGCTACTAGACACCAAAGGTCAACAAAATAAGCTGACAAAACAACGCTGGTTACTGGAACTGCGTGCATAATTGCACATTTAAGTTCGTTTTTATACAATTTATAAACAAGCAACGTAGTTTATATACCACCTAAATTGTAGCACATTCCTAATTTAGTTCGTGTCAAAAATAAACCAAAATACAAGACGTGGTTTTTTTCTTAGGAGAAAACTGGTATTTACTGCTCAGTGGAGCAGTGCAGTCTGACATTTTAAAGGTTAAATCACAACTTAAGTCCATTCCTCAACCCTAGTTTAGCTCAAAACGGAAAGGCGACTGCAAACATTCCAAAGACCCCCCCCCCACCTCCCGAAATCTCAACTTCATTTAGGCTTTCCTGGATAAAGAACCACTCGCAAAATAACCGCTTACCTCCCCCATGCACAGCACCACTCCATACCTGTCCACGCATTCATCGCTTTCGTCACCTGGGAGACGCGTCCCCGCTTATGGATTTGGACAAGATGCCACTTGCAAACCTCGTGTTGACTGAAGAGATGCAGCTCTGAAGAGCCTCGTAAGAATTTACATCATGCATTTGGTAACTGCCCGTTGTAAATAATCATTAAAATATGAACGTGTTTGGTATTTAAACGTGTTTCGCAAGTCCTTATCGATCATGTATTATGGTGTACATTTTTTCCCCGAGTGACAAACACAATTTGGGCCGAATTTTAACGGAGCATAACTGAAAAAACATCATACGCCGAAACACACTTCGCACATTGTAAAATGTAACACTATTTACCATTACACATTGAATATATATTCTGGATAGCTAATTTTACATAAACCGTTTACCAACTGCACAAAATGGTTTCCGAACTTACCCAAGCGTTCTGCTCAATAACACAAAATACCCCAGTGACTTGAATTATAAAGCCAGATTGTTTTTGATAGCACACTGCTCCTTTTGCTTTCAGCTATCTCCTCATAATGACTGCACTCACTCCTTGGATCACATGCAAGATCATCTGACGTGCAGAGAAAACTCCCGAGTTACAATGTGTTGATGTAAAAGACACTTTTGAGTGACATTCCATTTTATGGGAAAATTCCACAATATACCGCACATCATTGTGAAAAGGGCATTTTACTGAACGGTCCTTTTAATTCTACCCATTCAATAACTGAAGTTTTGGACTTGTTTCCACCAGACGTGCATTAAATTCAAGGGATAAGTGCAATTATTGAAACAATTCAGGGGGTGTGACCACGTTTCCGCCATACTCATGAGTGTAAGTTGGCAAGGGTGACAGGCCAGTTCAGTTTTCACTTGAAAACTGATGTTAGCCTTGGTTGGGAGTCAAACCTCAGGCTGAAATGTTCACATTGGAGGCCCCGCTTACTGCATCACCATTCACGCCAACATTAATTTACGGGAGACGAAGTACAAAAACATAGCAGAAATGAATATCAAAACAGACAATGATGTCGATGAATATAGGAATAATTGTAAATGTTTATTCATAAAGAATTTCATAAATTGTAAAGAAATTTAGCCTGCCAACCCCTTTGTCCATCAATGCAAATTTTATATAAACCACATACAGCTTTCACGTTTCACACTTCACCCAACAAAATGCAACATAAAATGAAGGTACATAAAGCTGCAGTGCACATATTGCATTTCAACATTTAAAACAGCGCATTGCAAATGCCACAATTAACAATCCAACATTAAATTATCACACTAGGAAACACCAAAACATGCAAACTTGTACTGTAATAAGGAGTTCATCTGCATATTTATGTCAGATCATTACAGCGTATACCTGTAACAACTAATAAAACAGCGGTCAATGAAAAAGTACACCATTTAATTAACCATTATCTACAATGCTTTTGGAATCAGATGTCAACTTATTTCTTCACTACAAAGTGAGAGTTTTGAAAGAGTTCGTCTTCAACACAATAGGTTAATAAGCACAACATTTTCATGACGCCTGCTTGATTTATTGCCGTTGTAGAAAAAGACAGGATATATCAAGTTTCTGATCAAGTACATACCACATAAAACAGTAAATTCTCAAGTGTGTGCAAGTTGTGATGCCATAATGTCAATCAGGATTTTCACACTAATCACACAACACCCATGAGTCATGATATACTGTACACAAACCCTGTCTTGGTCAACAGTGCAGGCAAGCAATGAAAATGCAAATACTGAACTACAACCAAACAGACGAATGTAACACCATCTGTAAAATGTGAACAACTGCAACTGTTAATATATTTTTTTGACATGTGCCACGTAAGATCTGGCTGCTTATTTAAGCAGTGCTAAGGCACTTGGGAATATATTGCTTATAAACAGCACAATTGCACTTGTAGGTACAGAAAAAAGGCAATATCATAATATGATTTCTGACTCGATTTTAAAATACTTTCATGCACACAAGTAAAATACTAACACAGTATTTTAACTGTTTTTAAAACAAAGTTTAACTTATATAAATTCAACATTAAACATTCAAATAATGATATTCTATTACGTAAAATATCTCATTTATATAAAACATTTAACAGCTTAAATGAACAAGTTATACTATTTACATGATTAAATGAAAACTTCCCAAAGGGGTTCATGATGAGCAATATTAGCATCCTCACCATGCAAGATCACTCATTTGCTATAGTTACATATTTTATGGATAACAGTACTACAGAATTAAAGCCTGTGCTTATCTTTGTGATTAAAATTTACGCACATGCTAAAATAGCTAATATATTTATAAATGATTTTCACTAAGCTCTTTCAAAAAAGTTAACAATTACAAAAAACCTATTGACGACCACAATCCCATCAATTTCAGGAGGAAAAAAAAATCAAACCTTTTCAGTTTGCGGGGAAAAAACACCAAATTAACAACTAATGTCAACAGCCTATAGTATACATTGGTAATTAAGATATTACAAAATCATTTAGTGTGCCACATTAATGTATCCATCTTCCGTTAATCCTACAGACATCCAAGCTCATTTCACAGCTGCATGACTAAAATGGTACCATCTTCTCTGCAAAACTGCACATGCAGTCAGTTTCAAGCAGTTTAACAACAAGGTAATGCTGAATGGAATCCTGGGATTGGACTACCAAGTTGGCTCATCGAACATGGAATTGGCATTGAGGCAATTTATATAAGCCTTGCGAGAATCAAATACGTGTACGAATTCAATTACCATTCTGCATCACCGGTGGCTCTGGAAAACACAAAATCCCTACCATTGAGGTTCATGATGCCATCTTTCAGGTGGAACTTCCATTTGTTTTTGCTCCGGTGGATCTGTCCCAATAAAAAAAAAGAGATAATTTAGGACATTATTTTACATCCATTGAAGACTAATTTAGCTTCCCCTAATGCAATACTGCAAAAGTAACACGTCTTAAAATAAATGACTTGTTAAAATATACAACTGCTCAATCTGCCAATGATCAGTGCATTTCATGTACAACTTACTTTGTCATACTGACACACGACCACATTGTCAGTTTCAAAAAGCTCCGTGCCCTCCTCATCACTGACATCATCCTCAGAATTCAAAGGTTCCTGAAAAATAACGAGTGTTACTTCTTAGCATGTTACCATGGCATGGGACATGGAGCAAAATCAATTGTACATTGAAATAAATTCATCAAACCTCCTCCACATGCTCCGCCTCCTCGCCCAAGTCATCATCCTTGTCTTTATCTTCTTCCTCTTCGTCATATTCATCCTCTGATGAAGTATCTCCAGCACCATCAACTTGGATGATTACAGGTGGCTGCGCACTTGAAGATGCACTGCTCACCTGTCCAATTGCAACACCTGCCTAAATGATTCGTATAACATAAAAAAATGGGTTAACTCTGCCATCACTAAACTATGCATCTATAGGAGGTACACCCCAGCAGGGGAGTTTCAAGAGACAAGTTAATCGTAAATTATGTAATCAACCCTCAAAACAAAAGCCGATGCAAAACTGTAAAAAAAATGGCACGCAATGGATACATTTTACAGTAACACCCTGCCAATAAGAATGCAATTTGAAGAATGATTTCATGCTCATATTTGTTACAGTATTACTATTGTATGCCAAGCCATACCTGCTGAGCAGGCTGAACACGCCCCGTGATGACAGACTGATGCTGCGACACAGGCGGCTGCTGCTGCTGCTGCTGCAACAACACAGAGCCGGGTGGCAAGTTCTGATGTGTTGAGGTCAGCTGAGTAATGACCTGATAAATAAAAAAAAACATTAATATTACGACCTAAAAATACGCACATCACTGCAAATCACTTGGTGTGTAACGATTCATCTTTTAACGGGTCGAGCGGTCACTCAAACCCATTACGTACAAATCGAAAAACCATTTAGCATTAACAATTCGATGTATGTTACCCCCGAGTTGAAGAAACCATACTTGATTAATCTATGCCCTCGTTCAATCCCGACAAACAATACATTGTATATATATTAAAACCTATACAGTATACCACTCTCTGCCTATGACCATGAGGATGTGATGCTTTTAAAACATTTAATGTAAGTGCCCTTGGTCAACCCACTGCTGATTTAGGGCCTACCCACACCATGGGTTGTGGGAGTTGTTTAACCAAACGTCACCACGCTGGTCAGTGAAGGCGAGGAGCCGGGATACAAGGTAAACAATCAATATAATTTTAATGATAAAAGGTGTCCAATACACTTGGGTTTATGGATCAATTTTTATCAAACTATTTCAGTCAAAAAAATTATTCGTACTTGCTGAGGCATCTGCTGTTGGATCACTCCAGGGTGGCACGTGGTATTTTGCATTTGCCCCGGCAGCATGTGGGGGTTGACATGTTGCAGCTGCAGCAACTGCGTCAGCCCTGCTTGCTGCTGCTGTTGTTGCTGTTGTTGCTGCTGCTGTTGTTGTTGAGCATGCTGCTGCTGAGACTGCTGCTGTATGACAGGTGTCTGACCTTGTGTCTGGGCCTGAGAAACCTGCTGCAGCTGCAAGACCTATAAAAACATTTTAAAAAGTCAATATTTTAAAAAATCAGATTGCATGAAAGTTAGGCAAAGTACTGTCTTGCCATTATCGAATTGAAAATAAGGCACATTGTTTAAAATAAGCTGCCATGTGGTGTAAACAAATCGTATTTTCCCATATATTGCTTTAATATCACAACTGAAATACATTTCAAACTTCATTTGAAGCTTTCGTGACTTCAGGAATTACTCTTTGGTTATTTCGGTAAAGTCACGTAGAAATATTTATTTAATTTATTTCCTTTCTACGTGATTTTTCTGAGAGAACCAGAGTGAAATACATTTATGCAATTCTGAATAAGTCTGTTTAATAAAAATGACATTAGTTATCCTTTGTGACATTTATTTAAGAATCTAAATCTTGATTTATCCTGGAAAAATCCAATGGAGCTATGAAGCTCTTTTTCATAGATGTCCAGCAGGGACAGTTCATAAAGTTATGACAACAAACCATATAAACAATGACAAGAGTTACTATTAAAATGCTTTACTATTAAAATTTCCCTCCCTCTATTACTGCTAATCCTACTTCCTCCCTTGATGACTGCTAGTCCTACCTCCCCACCACCAATCCCATATCTGCATTTTCCATAAATATGCTAAATTCATCTGTTGATATGTAAATTTCTTTGTCAAGGCGCTTTCCTCCTCCAACCCAGCTTAAATATACGCTGCCAAGCTTGGTCGTGTTCATTCGGATGCTGTCTTTCCGACAGCCCTGTTCTTCACCTGATGACGGCTGCTTGCGTTGTGGCCGAAACGTCATGAGAATTTTATTTTATTATGTTGTATTTTTATTATTTTATTATTTCCCTTCTACGTGACTTTACCGAAAGAACCAAGAAGAATGACAAGAGTGCCAAGTATAGGAAACGTAAGAAAATCATGAAACCTGTGTGTGTGTGTAGCCCAAGCATTTGTACATTTACACACACCGAAGGCAGCTGTTGCAGGATCTGGAGCTGGCCAGGCTGTCCTGGCTGTCCCTGCTGCATCTGCTGGATGGTTGGAACTTGTCTCACCTGCTGTATGGTGGGTACGTGCTGAACCTGGATCTGTGCACATAGTAAACCCACACAATTAGACTTGCAAACATAAGGTTGTGGTGCTTGGGCAATAAGCGCAATCACAATAAACCACTCTTAGGTTTGATTTTCACATTTGTGTCACATTCATTTATTAAACAGAGGTATTCAATTTGATGCAATTTCCTGGTGCGAGAGTTCAAATAACATTCAAGCTTCTTATATTTCCTCCCCTCTAGTCACGTTCACCCAGTAGTATAAATGGAATAGTCGATATGCAGACGTGTGGTGGGATTAATGTGGGTACTTCAAAACACGTCTGGTCAGTGTGGAATAGACCGAAATACCCTCTTTAAAAAAAGGGGGCGCGCTCTCGAGCTCCTTCTACTGGCAGCCCATCCCCCAGCAGTGGCGTTAACAAGTCATTCCAAGGACTGCACCTTTATCTTTTCAGTTTCATTTATTAGGTATAGCCCTGTGAGCCATGCGGCTCTTGATTCCGGTGCAACCGTAACAAACAAAAACATTAACAAAGAACATCTTTAAGTGGCTACGCGCAACAGAGAAATCCAGAAAAAACAGCAAAGTTTTCCAGAAAAAAAACACCGTATATCAACGCTGTGTGCAAAAATCCCAGTGGGATGCAAGTAAAACAATAACTATAAGACAATTTAGATTTAAGTTATTAGGCCAACTCTGTACTTCAAAGCAAACATGGCTAAACCATACGTTTTCGAAATCACCAAAATAAAGCTATAAAAACAATGTAACAGTGATCATAGGAACTGCGATTCAAATTTAACAATAAACGATCTCCCTAACATGTACGACCAAATTGTGCAGCCATAACTGGCAGCATGAATCACTCCACAACAGGAGTATCAAAAATTTTCAATGCACCTTTAAAGATCAGCGCACACTATAATCAAAACTCAAGATCATACTTTGCAGCGGTCATCCAGAGCGATGCATTTGATTTCAGGCCAATCTGCATAGCAGTGGCAGCTAGGGGTGTACAGCTCCTCAAGAGCAGTTTTGATTGCAGATCTCACAGGTAGTGATTAAGTTGCAGTTTATTGGCGATAGCATTCGAGACCCTGGGGGCATGAACAGCAAAGGCCCTTCCTCCAGTATTTGTACGGCAATAAGGAATGCGAAGCTGGTAAATGAACGAAGACCTTGGGTCACATTTGTTCTTCAGCATCTTACACATGCTGTGCTTACCTGCTGCATTTGCGGGACCTGCTGGAACTGCTGCATCTGTTGAATATGCTGCAGAAACTGCGGTGAAACAATCTGCTGGCCTCCCTGGCTCACCACCACCGGCATTCGACCAATCATGCCTAAACATCGCAATGGAAAAAAGGTACAACAGGACATGCACATTAGCAAATATGGTCTCATCGTTGAGGTTTATATTTTTTAAAAATTTACACCATGAGATAGGGCATTTTTCCACAATCTGAAAAGCGTGTTATTTACTTTGAAGAGCAACTTTAACCATAAGAGTATTTTTTAAAGCTAATGCTAGTAGTGTATTACCTTGGGAAAGAGCAGTGACTTGAAACGGCGAGATCACGCCAGTCGGTAGAGTCATTGTCGCAACAGGCGTACTCTAAGGGAAATACATTTTTGGTGCAAAAATAAAACGTTAACACCGAAATCGTACCATCATATCAGCACGTACGGAAAAAGCATTTTCATTTTTTTCAACTATCTCACTGCAAATCTTCCATTGTGACTGCTGAAAGACTTTTCAGCACTTACCACTGTAGTTGTAGTCATTTGAACATTTCTCTGATCTGGCAACACACCAGCTACAAAAGACAAAAGCATGTACACATGTCAACAGCATATTCCATGAATATTTACTGCAAAGTGCTCTTGTATAAAAATAACAACCAAAAAATACCGTCTGAAAAATACAATGACATCGGTAGTTGACCTGCAGTTGTTTGTGGCCTAACTACAGCCACTGTAGGCGAGGGTTTCTTGTTCTGCTGATGTGGCTGCTGTGCACGGGCGATCATCAAGTTCTCCTGATGCTGCAGGCTCTCCAGAGCCTTTGACTGCATTAACTTGCTTTCCCAGAGCTGTGATGAAAGACAAAAGGTTTCCTTTACCATTAACATGCAATGTTCATGAAAATATGTATTTCGACAAGTACAGGCCTTCCTCCCCTGAATCTCATCCCAAAATGCAGTGTGATCTTATGAGTTACCAATTGTACATCTTCCAAGTCGCATCGTTTATACTTTTTTTTTAAGTCCAAGAGGTTAAAGTGGCACAGCAGTTAACACAATGCACTTTAAATATGGTGAAATAAGTTCGATTTGCAGCCATAGCTAATAATCGTGGCGGGTTATATTTAAACTAGTTGTCGGGGAAATTGACCCTCCAACTCCACCAACTCACAGACCAGTGTGAAGTGTGGTCAAACAACGCCTGCGGTCGACATCACTTGGGGAAGCCTTCATCCAACAGTAGATTGACTAGAGTTGTAAATTACTTTATGATATTCATTACCATGAGAACTTAAAAACAAAAAAGTGTACTATTAGGAATTAGACATTTTTATTTATATACAAACGATTATGTTCATGATGTAATGAACTATGCAATGTTTATTACCATGTATGCACATTTCATGCAAAGCTTTATTTTAAACCCATGTCCAGAAATAATGAGTGGTACCAGATAATATACAATAAACAAGAAAATGTACACATGACTAAAGCCAAAGCGGATGGCACAAACAAGAACATTAGTACAAATGTGAATGGTAATACAAAGGAATGAAACATTACATGGAAGATAGAACAGACAATATAAATGAACAAGATAGCAGACAATAAAATCTAATATTTAATGGAATCCTGGCCCTGAATTCTGGCATTTTTTTAATCATGCAGTGAGGCGGGAGGAAATAATTACATGCCTATTATGTTCATACTATAGAGGTATATTGGAACACTTGTACTAAAACAAACCTGCTTAAGTTCTTGCAAAACATGTTCATCCACTCCCTCATCCAGGAAGATGTCTTTTAGATTTTGCACAACATCCTCAATCACAGCTGTGTAGAGCTTGGGCTGGAAAAAAACAACAAAGACAATTGAATAAATTTAATTCATTAACCACTGAAATTTAAATATAACTATGCAATTACATGGGCACGATATGTAATGTTACACCTGAATAGAGCACAATGACATCACAAAACATTAACAGCATGCATAAAACCGCAATTTTATATTATCAAATACATACGTTCAAAAGTATTTCTAGAACTTTAACCACCAAGTTTTTAAACATTAAAAAAATCGGCAAAGAACTACAAGTTAAAAATGTGAAGAGCAATTGCAGCAATGTAAAAAAGCCAAAGTTTTTTTGTGGAAAAACAAATGTGGGTACTGTTAGTTTTCAAAAACAGCAACCCAATCGGTCCTCCTTCAAATATGAATACACAATACTGGTCATGACAGTTTATAGAAATACCTCAACTCTTCAGAGAATGAATCGCATGGAAATCCTAATACAGTATTTAGAATTGTCGGTTCATTCAATCTCATTTCCTCAAAATGAGTCCAATCTAAATTCAGTTTAAAGTGACAAAGACCATCTAAACATCGGTCTACAATTTTTAGGGTCGGTATTTAAGGCAATGACAAAAGTCACTTTTTTTTGTGGGTAAAAATGTAACATTTGGCTTCTTATTTTTTAGCTCAATGCAAGGCATGTCAGCCAATTTTGAGCCAATGTGAGCAAGTCTGGCTCACATCAACTTCACATTTGTCAAAGCGCTCTCTTTTAAAAGTTTAAGTAACTCAAATTTATTCGGACTTACTTTTTTTACGCATTCAAATCTGTTCAAAAATTTCGTTAAATATATGCTTGAACATCTAACAAATGTGCAGTACCATCACTACACTGACCATAAATTCATTGGTAATGGTAAAGCAGACAGTGCTTGTGTGGTCAAGTCATTTTATCATGTGTAGTGCATACAATACACTCTATTGGGTTAATTGGTCCTCATTCACTCCAACGTGGGGTCACATTTATAAATGGACACAGGATTGAAATACATTTAAGTGTACGTGGAAAAAGTTCATGCGTAGCGCACTATATACATAATCAAGTGTCTCGTCAGGGATTATTAATGTCCTTTAATCAGGTCAGCAGAATACCTCAGTTACCAAGATTACAGCGGGATCAGCTCTGCCTGTAGCACGTCTTGTGCAAAATAATACCTGGGACACTGTAGTATCACCACTGCATTACAATTCTACTGTGTTTTCATTGACTTGCAGGGTCATGATCAATGTGGGATGAGAGCTGAAAACGCAGGCACACAATGGGAAACGTCTCATACCACGTTGAAAGAGGATTTTTTTGTTTCCTCCCAAACATCAATCTTAAACATGATGGTGGTATGAACTCCAAAGTCCCTGGCCCCGGGACCACTGGGCTCCAAAGCCACCGTCGTGTGGATATTTCCAAGTCTAGACGGCATCCTCACCCTTCTGACCCCCCCCCCCCCCCCCAAAAACCCAGAGTCTATCCCCACAGGCAAATTGAATTACATAAGTCCTCCAAAAACATAGCAAAAACGAATGCAAACAGAACAAGAGAACCTGAACCACGCGACCCAATGAGACCCGGCTTCTCAAAATCCCTGCTCACCTTTGTGGCTTGAACCGCAATTTACTTTTGCGTGCAAAATACAAAAATGCCATTTGGGCGCCACTCATTTATTTACGAATTAACGTCGCCAAAACGACGCTTAAATATCTATTTTTTGTAATCTTGCCAAAGATTCGGATGAGAAAAGAGTCCTTCCTCCATAGGCAAAGACTTGCCCCGTTCGGGCTGTAGCAGTATCCGCCACTTCACCATTAAAACGCGCACAGCCGACGAACTAAAAAAAAAAACACTTAATCCCTCTTTAGTCAAAACGCTACCCGACTGCACACGCACGCAAGAGAACATTGAAGGATCGTATAAACACGCACGATTCCGGTTTGTAACGTTTACAAAAGGCAGCAAGAAACGCAAATGTATGAAGCTCGGCGGACGGTGGTAAAGGAGGGGGGTGAAGTAAGAGAGTAAGAGAGAGAGAGAGAGGGAGAGACAGAAAAAAATGTGTCGGAAGCCATTTCGCTCCCGACAGCAACCAAGCAAAGAGATGAGGACGAGGTGTTTGTTACGGCCAAAAAAGAAAAAAAAAACACCATTCGCAGGCAAAATAAGCCCAGCCTTTACTCCTCAGCCACAAACACTCGGGTCTTACCACTTGGTTACCATAGGCCATGATGGCTCGCGTCTGTGGGGCCCCTTTTTTTTACAAACGACGCGGCTTCAGAGAAGCCGAGCGAGAGGTGGCCGCAGTCCGCTTATATAGGCGGCGAGCCGACTCCAATGGCGCCCGGGTAGGTCGCTGTGGGGAGGGGGGAAGGGGGTGGGGGCGGGGCTACCCTTCACATTTCCCACCACGCATAAGACGATGAACGTGTGTGTGTCCTGTGTGTGTGTATGTGTCTGTGTGTCCTGTGTGTGTGTCTCCTGTGTGTATGTGTCTGTGTGTCCTGTGTGTGTGTTGATGGTGGGGAGCGGTGGTGTAGCGGTTAGCGCGCTGTGCTATGAACCCCTGCGACCCGGGTTCGATTCTCGCTCAGGGCTAACACCACCAGTGACGATTATTTGAACCGGTCCTGGGCCTCCTCTAGGTCGACTCAGCCTGAAATTAGTACCTGGTGCGGTGTGTAAACATCGCCGCTTGGGAGACAAAGGTGGTCGGGCGTGGTGTTGGCCACCCACCCCCTCGTGTGCCGTGCCGGCTTTCATAGGTGCTCGCAAATATCACTTGCCCCAACAGTCTGTTAAGGCTATAGGGGGAATCTTTGTCTCAAAGTGCACCTGGCCTGGCACAGGCAGCGAATTATATGGCCAAGTTAACCCCCACCCCCTATTAACCATGGGTTTGTCGCTAACTATTGCTGATCTCTCGTCATGTCAGTCAGGAGGCTTTCGCGACCAATTTTATCCCCAATATACTATCAATAATATTGGTCGCGAATATTTTTTTTCATTGGAGATTTAAATTTAGTGTTTTACCACCGACTCTTTTTACTCTTCCACATTTTAATTCTTTACTTAGCTCAAAACTGCCACGTAAACAAAACATGTCAATTCGTTACTAGTTCAGCACACCGGTGTGTTGTAGAGTGAACCCACAACATTTACAATTCGAGTACGGTAATTACAACCAGCATCATCAGTCAACAGCCAGATTCGTGGAGACCTCCCCCTGTTTCGGTCTTAAATCTCGGTCAGTCAACCAATGCTATGGCACCTGGGTTTGTTTTGTGACTTCCTGCCAGCGGGCCTTCGACACTTTTGCGTGGCCTCATAGTGTACCGAGCCTGGCACAAGTGCCTTGATAGACGTCACCGCCAGTTCGTGAACAGTGGTTATAGTTGTTGGGGCCATCAACATCATCACCTTCGTTTTCATAAGCACTTTCATCCCAATATGGGCCAATATTGGGGCCAAACAGTTCCAAAGACATGCCAACATTGGCATGTTTACTGGAATGAACGTCACAATCTTCGCAATTGTCATAATTACCGTCACTGTGACCATCACTGTATTGATCTTCGAAATTGTCATAAATTCACCTTCAGTTGGAATTGTCATGATCACCGTCTACAGGAACCATCAACATAACCTTTATCACAATTATCAGCGGCATCAATACTCTTCTCAGCGCTGTTATCATTACGATCACCATCTTCAATTCTCACGATAGTCATTATAATCACCTTTATCAATCACCATTTATGATTACTACCTAGCAATAATCAATTATATTTATTATTCTTTAATTATAATCAGTCATTTTACTGGACAATATTCATAAGCAGGTTAAAAGCCATTGAGACCAAATGTCTTTCTTTTTTCAATGGACTCATAAACAAAGCATGAAACAAACGCATGAAACCAAAATCACAGCTGTGTAGGACAAATTGAAGCACAATATATACAGTATCAACATATATCAACATAAAGACTAAATGTAACACCAAACATCCACAACATTCACAAAAACAATCAAACATGATGAAGATTAACTCAACACTGCAATTACCAACTTAAATTATTTGGTGATGATGCAGTATCACAGTGGTGCACGAACAACTAAAAATATCACCACATTCGTTCATTCTTTACTTAGCTCAAAACTGCCACGTAAACAAAACATGCCAATTCGTTACTAGTTCAGCACACCGGTGTGTTGTAGAGTGAACCGGGGTGCACACACGACCAAGCAAGCCAGAGGCCAGAGCTGAAAGGCATCCAAATTAACAGGGAACATTGGGCAAAAGTTTTCAACCAAGTGCAAACGTCGGCCCTATGTTGGCCCAACATTATCCCTAGGCTGGCCCAACGTTGGCCTTACGCTGGCCCAACGTTTGACCAACGTTAGCCGAACGTTAGCCCAACGTCAAACCAACGTGAGTCGAACGTTGACCCCCAACGTGTGGGCCACATTCACGGCAAACAAGTGAGCACGCGTGTCCACTCTACGGATTCCAATCAAACGTGTTTGACCCTCGTGCGTGATTGGCCCGCGGTGGGCGGGCGGACATGACGTCACGACGCGGTATTTAAGGCGCTCTCGAGGGCCGCCGTCGCATTTAAGGCGCGGCCAAAGCCCTCGCTGTGGGCAGACCGCGCGTACCCCGTTCACGGCTGCTGCTACTGCTGCTGTTGTTGTTGTTGTATTACCACCAATGCCCTACTGGCGGCGGTGTGGCCGGATATGCCGTCTGTGCCTTGCCACAGTTCTCCAAAGCTGTTGTGTGCGCCAGCAACTCGGTCAAACCGTCAAAGACACGGCAACGCGTGTGCCACGAAAAAGGGTGGTTGCCCGAAACGTCGCCGATTGTGACATACCTGTCCTGATACGTTCCATTCATTGGCTACCACATTCTGATGAGCTCCCCCCCCTCTCCTCCCCCCTCAACTCGCTTTTAAGGGATTACATCTTGAATCATTGCCTCACTTGATGCAGCTAATCTGGCTGTGACGGTCCCACCTGATGACGGAGACTTGTATTGCCTCCGAAACGTCGTGATTTTATTTTTATTAATTTTAATTTCATTTTTTTAGTTACGTGACTTTACCGAAAGAACTAAGAGTATGAATCCTTGCAGTCACAAAAGCTTCAAATCTAGAAGTTCTCTAAAGCTCTTGTGTGCGCCAGCAACTCGGTCAAAGACACGGAAACGTGTGCCAAGAAGAAGGGCGGTTGCCCGAAACGTCGCCGATTGTGACATACCTGTCTGCTGTTTAGCCGTATTCTTGTACATGGAAATTGAGTTCAGGTCCATGCGGCGTACGGCCGTTTAAATACGGGCAAAAAAATGTTTGTCTGTTTGTGTTTCTCCCTTGTGATGGGACTTTGTAGGATGAACGTTGAGATTTATAAGATCACGGGGTGACCAATAAGCTCCGAATTGGTCTGTAATAAGGTAGGCACTGATAAGGCGTTGACAGGTATGTGTTTTCTTTTCAAGGTCCCAGTGGTTATTGGTGACAAGCGTGTCGAGATTTATTGTGGCTTGTACACCATTGCCCAACGCAGTAGCAGAATCACCAAATTATAAGGACGAGAAAGACCCATCATAATAATGGTGCAGTGCAGAAAGCCATGAGTTTTAAACAGTTTGTTGCATATGCAAAAGGCTGATAGTTATTTCACTGCCACTGTTCACTCACCTCTCTGTCCTCTTATGAGCTGTGAAGAAGGGCCATTGCCCGAAACGTTGTCTTATATGTGCGATCATGATAATAGCCTATTATATTATTTGTAAGGCTTAATGAATGTTTTTTCGGTTTTTTTTAGTTGTGGGTTTGCACCACTGCCAAGGCAGTATCGTCAAATACTGAAATGTGCTCTGGATAGATAGGGTTGTCACCCGTGTGCAATTTGTATGTGTACAGCCCAATTTGTTAATCCACTGCTTGATGAGACCCTCTATTAATATTGGCAGTGCTTGTTTCTGATGGGTTCCCTCAGCACTGCAGCATTCGACTCTTTAAACAACGTGCATGACTTTATGCTACTGTCCCCAACACAAACAGCATTTGTCGTGATGATACAGGAAAGATGTGTCCATATTTTGTTCAATTCAACGGTGGAAATACATTAACTGGTTGTGTATTAAAACATCGCATTTTTAACATTGTAAATTGCCACCATTTGTTTACCATTATGTTTGAAGAGAGAAGTGAAAGGATGAATACCATACTGTCACTCATGGCTAAATGTTTCAAGCAAATTATGTACTATATGTATGTTTCAAATGAAATACAAAATAAATGCATGACTGTACTGAATATTTATACAAACTATCAAAGCTTTTTTACACATCTTGCATAACCAGCACAAAGTCATTTATTTACTGCGGCACTTTTGTTTGTGAATTTTCCCAAAGACAAACTTGGATGCAGTGTTTGTACATTTAAGTGAATAAGAAATATAGTAGATCATGCGCCTAACACTGGGAAATTGACATGCAGTGGCCTTTTGATAACATTTGTTAACAAGCAGTGTGAAGCACAGATAAAATAATACATGAGGGCACTCAGTGAATGTTGTCTTGCCCTCATGTACATCAGTAAGGTTGTTTAAAGGTTGCAGTTAAGTCAAATTAGATATATGACCCTATGGAGAATGTATTTTAGGATAATACAAAAAATGTGCAGCATTCAAAACATTAACATATACAATTAATATCCATGAGTGTAAATACCTTGATTCAATTCAGTCTTTTTCCATTACATTTCTGGATGAAAACCTCCCCAATGTCAGTCATCGAGGTCACGTGCTGCTATCAGTTGGTCACATTTCCTCAAATTTATTTTGATGCTGTTCGAAGACAAGAGGACCACAATGCACCTCTTCATGAAATGCTGATGGTTTTTTGCATATACATTTTTGCAATCTTATTTGAAGCATTGCACATGACATAAAATGTAGTACATACAGTATTAAGCATATGGAGTACTGTGTCCACTTCTAATTCATGAGATAGAAATAGAATGGACACTAATAATACAGTACACCGACATAAAACTGTCCCATCTGTATGTATGTAGAACTTCTTTCGCACCAATAAAACCAACAACTTTCATAGCAGTTACAATTTTATTTTGGAATGTTAACACAGCATAGTTTTCACATGAAACTCAACAGGTACACATTCTGCCTCCCCTCGTGTTAATCACTGTATAATATTTTTTGTATCTTGGTAAAACAATAAAATCTGCTTTTGTACTTACTGCACAGTCGCATTGTTAAATATATTCATAATCCCAAAGTTACCACAAACTTGACGTTTGTTGTGATTCGACGAGTGAAATTCTATTACTTTCAATGCAGATTGTCAAGGAAACTAGCAATTAAACTGGAGAGGAGTGTACTATACTGAACCTACTTTCCTACATATAAAAAACGCATTAAACTGCAACTGCCAAAAAAATATATCAATGCACAATAGTGAATGCACCTAACCGCAGCATAAAACACAAGTTTGCCAGGAAAGTGCAAGATGCATACCTTTATATCGGTTATACTGAATAAAAAAAAGCAATGGTACCACTGTGTAACACAAGTAAGGCATGGCTTATGTTATACAAAAAATATCCTGGACTATAAAAATTGTTTTTTTTTTATCAAACACACAAATATCAAGGCAGTCTAGGGGAATTTTGGAGAGGCAATCTGGATTTGATGCAAAAAATGAAAAATACTTCGAGGCAAGGGGACCTATAAATGAAAAACACTTATAGGCCAGGGCAGTAATTTTATCAGTAGTTAAGATAATAATTTGAAAGTATTGTTCGGTGTTTTAATACGAAAATATACCTTACCTATTATATTGTCTTAAAGTATACTTAATGAGGTATCCACAAATTAGGTCTCAAACGTTCTATAACAGGCCAATTAAAACAATTAACTTACATCTCTTTCATAATCAACGTTTTTGGGTTTAGATCGCGTTATTTATAAATGTGTCGTAACCCTCCACCATCCGACACGGCCAATCAGTAAAAAAGTGTCACGTTGACAAAAGACAAAGAGTTCACTGCTTTAGCCAACCGGTGTGTTGAAGCGTGAAACCACAACATTTTGAGTAATATTGGTCGTGAAAGCCTACGTGTTAAACTTACATCTCTTTGTCGACAACGATGCAGGATTAAAGCCGACGTATGCCTTGTTGGCATGTCCATGAAACGACGGTTGCAGAATCAGCTCAGATATCACTCTTCACTCATGTTAGCCGTGGCGAGAATCAAACTGAAATCACTGAGTTCATTGCATACATCGCGAACCAATGCACCATCATTCCACCCCAACGTATGTCCAATGTCAAACATCAGAGCCACCACCAAATAATTGAGACTGCCAACAACTCCATGGCTTAACATTTCTAAAACGTGCTTGTTTTAATTCATCCACTAGAGGGCGCAAAAGAACCAGTTATGTATTTTAAAAAAATGTGCATTGCAATGAGGAATGTTCTATTGTATGGCAGCAAATATTTAGCAAAGTTGGCCCAAGAAAGGACGACTGCATTGGTAGTAGACGCAAATGCAGATAGAGGTCACCCTCTAAACATCAAATGTCCATGAAATGCCTTTAATGCTTAAGTTAAGAATCAATATATTCTCACAAAAGTAAGACAATTTTATGCAACATATAAAGTTACATTTCTATATTTGGTCAGGAATATAGCATTTGCAGAGCATGCTGAATACATGGAGAATATAGCCTATGCACGCCATTATCCTCAACACAACTTATTATATATTGTATATGAAAATATTAGAAGCCCAATGGGAATTAGAGGCAAACGAATATGCAGCACTAAAATATCCTTTATAAACAAGATTAAACTCATGACATTTGGCACAAATTTAAAAACAAATTAAGAAATACTGTACTGAATATTGGCCAGATCATTACGTGGTCCTAACAAATTAATCAATTATGAATTGTACTTAATATGTTTCATGCAGTGTTTCAAAATTGCATGTTCTGGTTAAAAGTAACAACTGTGATTGTGGCCAGGTGGATTGGAGGTCAGGACACTGAGCTGACACTGCCAAGATTCTAGATTCAGTTGTAAGGCAGCCATCCAGAATAAAAACTGGGTTCTCAAGTGCAGTGAATTTATATTCTGACCCTGGATGTAAATATCTGTTTTAAATCACCATTTTGAAATTCGCATTTTAACTTAATTTGGCAAAATTCCAGCTGACAATTAAACATATTGGCTCGACTGCAATGTGATGAACAATCGAAAGTGTGTGGGATAAGGGAACTGACCTGTGTAAAGAATAAAAAGGCCACTTGAAGAAAATTTGTTGGAGAAGTCCGTTCCCCAATATATGGCGTGGCGACTACTAATCAAGATTTCCGAAAGGTTTATTAATCTTGGGACTTCATGTTATGCAAAGATTTGATGAATAAAATGTAGGCTATTAAGTTCAAACGTTTTATCCAAGAAGTCACAACAAATCTCCTGTTGGGCGCTATCTCAAATCTTTGTTTTATGTACTGTACTCATAATAATAAGTGCATTAAGTTAAAATGAAAATTAAGTTTCACGATTGGGGAATGCAGATACTTTTAATAACCCACTGCAAAACTATTCATATATATAAAGTAAATGTCAAGTTTCTGATTATGGCAACATAAAAAAAAATCAAGTCTTGTCTTACTGCAGATCATACATACATGGTGTCCATAATATTATCCATTATTAAATAATAAAACACACAATATTTTCAACTATGTGGTTGATATATTGGGAACATTTTCCTAATGGTTCAGTTTTTTGGGTTTTAATTTACCAATACACATGAATGTCTTCAACAGCACATGATAGAATTGAAAAAAATCAAGCCAGAAATGTCGGTGACTATCTGGGACAAACCTCAATACAAAGTGTGTCACACCAATGCCATGGCAGATATGTGGTGATTTAGTGATGAGACTCATACAATCTACACACCACCAAGTGTACAAGTTTATTCAATTCTCCCCATCTGTCCCATCAGCAGTATAAATGGGTAAACTGCAGTTAGTTGATGGGCAGGTCACGCGTGGATACTCCCAACTCTTCCATGGCCAGTATGGAAGAGTAGGCCAAATACCCTCTAGGGGGACTCTCTAGAGTGGCAACTCGTGGAGGCCTTTCCACCCACAGTGTTGTGAAAGTAATTGCAGGGCTGCACCTTTACCTTTTGTTTTTTACGACAAATGTGAGCATATATAGAATCAACCTAGCTCAAACTGCAGTTCTATTTTTCAATGAATTAGACATTGATGGGCACCCTGTATATACATACAGTTTATTGCACGCATTTACTTTATACATATACCTTAGATTATGAAGCAAGGTTTTTTTTTGTTATATATAGAAATGAATGTGGCACATAAAAGATAATAACATTCGAGTTTCTACACGACTTCCGCTGTTTTTATTGATTTATTTCTCCTACGAATTCAGTTGGAATGAAAATGAAGCGAAGCGATCCATTGTCTCTGCATTTTGTTAATAGTCTGCTGAACAGCTGGCAACAAAGAAATACATTAACGGAAAAACGAGAGAATGGCCCCAATAGCAATTAAGGGGATAAAACCACACTGCAACCAGCTGCAACAATGGTACACAATATAAAGGTTTCACTCTTCCATTACCATGAGCTTTATTACACACAGAAAAGAAAAAGCTTAAAATCCCAATTGCTAGATCCTGTCCAGCTAAAATATGTCAAACATATTAAAGTTTCTTAAAATATAATTATTTAACATTTTTAAGGGATAATGTGTTACATTAAGCCAGTGTGTGTGTCTGTCAATTTAACAATGGGTTATTTTTCCCTTTAAAAGCCAACATTCATCATTTGCTTTAATTACTGTAGTAATTAGACCATACTCCCAAGATTTTAAACTTAGCATAACTACCAGAGTGAATTTCGACAGAATGTACTTACTCACTAATGGATTAAATTAAAGCTCTCTTTGTTAATGTAAAATTTTCGATAGACTTTGGGTGTTTTACAGACATTACTGCCCGACACGTCAGTTAAAAATAAGATAAATCTATTTTAAACGAGGCAGCCATGCATTGCGCCTCGAGATATTTCTGCTGCTACTTCTAGGCTCTTCGATGAGTTGCTTTCGCTTGGCTGCTGGAGCGATTTACAATTTACACCGAGTCCTAAGAATCATAAACATAGTGTTTAAATACACTAGTTGTCAAAGTATTTCACTTTTTCGTTTTCTTAAACTATCAGTATTATCCGCTCATCTCTTGGTGCGTGCACGCGCACTCGGCTTTTTCAACGCATCTCACACGAATGCGATACCAACATTTCACCACTAGGTGGCTCTATCGGTTGTGCAAGATTGATGTTTTTGAATGTACGTTGAACTTCTTTCGCGCCGTACGTAGCCAACCGCGCTAATCGGAGGTGCGCAATTTCGTAAAAAAAAACTACACATATTAGCAATTTGTATTCCGGTACGTCACAAATAAAGGTCAAGAGTTTATCTTTGAGATAAACCTTATATTTGGAGATCATTTGCAGACGAAAGAGTTCGAGGTACAGAGAGATAGATATATAAGGTCCCCAACCAAATACAATAGCGTCTCCCTATGGGAGAAACTAATAATGGCATTTTAATTTTAAGAAGTCAGTTAAAAGCTGCTGCTCTTGTGACACAACAGCCTCCAACCATGCTCGACATTTTTCCAACAAAAGTGCACACCTTCCTCAAAATATACACCCCCTGCCATGGCCAGGGTTCACTGTTGCGAGCACTCTCCTGGCTTATCTTCGTCCACTTCCCCCACCTTCATCCATCTCTTCTCCATTTCCACCTGGCACACGGCATGCAAGAGAGCGTGCATTCGTCTTAGCACAGCAACCTTGGTGACAGAGAAAGCCTTTCACCACCGTCTCAAATACCGTCGTTCGACCCCGGCACTGGGCTCCTCAAAGTGATCCACCACACATCAACAGAAGCCATTTCCTGGATAGGTAATCGTCGATCATCCAGCCGTGGTGTAACGGGTTAGCACACTGTACTTTAAATCCTGGTGTCACCAGTCCAATTCTATCCCACGGCGCGGCCAAACGAAACAATCCTGCCGCCACAGTTCACTCAGCAGCATAAATGGGTACACCATGGTTAGTCGACCGGTAGGTCGCGTGTGGTGAAGCAGAGTGTGGGCCACTCTTATACCCTCAAGGATGACTGGCCAGCATGCAAGTGTAAGCAATCGTAACCCTCCAGAAGTTTCCTCTCGAGCTCCCTCTAGTTGCGACCCTTCCGCCAGCAGGGGCGTGACCGAGCAATTGCAGGGCTGCGCCTTTATCTAGTATACGAGATAACTTGGTGCAATTAATGTATTATACACGACAAGAAGATTAAAGCTTCAGCACATTTCGTATTTGCACTATTCTTATAGCTATGTTTCGAACAGTCTGCAATAGTTCCACAGTGCAGGGTGGGGGGGGAGAGGCTTGATTGCTATGCATTCTCCCAATTCGGTAATACAGAAAATATAATATTGCAGTACTACACCTTTAACTTAATTTCACTCATCCAGCCATAAGCACCTCTGTTCAGCACGGTTGGCTATGTACTCTGCTAAATAAGTTCAACATACATACATAAACACATAACCAAGAAGAACCCAGAGTTTTTAGATTTGAAGCTTTCGTGACTGCAAGGATTCATATTCTTAGGTTTTTTCGGTAAAGTCACGTAGGTAAAACATCAAAATTAATGAAAATTAAATAAAATAAAAATCACGACGTTTCGGAGGCAACACACGGAGACTTGTGTTGCCTCCGAAACGTCGCGATTTTTATTTTATTTTATTTTCATTAATTTTGATGTTTTACCTACTTGACTTTACCGAAAAAACCTAAGAATATGAACCCAGAGTTGTCCATCACTTCGTACCTGGTACCGATAATGCCCTCGGTAGCTGATGTTCTTGATAGCGTCCACGTTCCCCACCACGCTCACGGAGCGGACGTTCGCCCCAGAGGCGGTGGTGGTCTGCATGTCGAACTCCGCCTCCAACGAGTGGAAGAAGCCTCTCGGCACCTCCTGGTCCGAGCCCAGCTCCAGGCGGCACGTGAAGCAGTGCGGGTGGTCGGCCGCTGGCGCCGGGCAAAAGCGAGCGACGCGTCAACAATCGCAAGGGTCTGACAATGTCGGCGCCACACTCGTGATCACTCCGGTGCGGTTGATGTCGCTGTCGAGTGTGCGGGTAGTGCTACCGCACCAGGGCCCATGGGACGAAGGGCCGCAGGATAAGGTTGCCACCTGAAACTAAACTAAAACTGAACTACAGTAAAACCTTGGATTGCGAGTAACTTGGTCTGCGAGTGTTTTGCAAGACGAGCATTTTTTTTTATAAATATTAATTTGATAAACGAGCGAGGTCTTGCAATACGAGTAGTACGTATACGCTTTGTCTGCCGAGCGTCACGTGATCACAACTGATATACGAGTGCTTTGATATACGAGTGCTTTGGATTACAAACACGTTTCCGGAACGAATTATGCTCGCAATCCAAGGTTTTACTGTATTTGTATATTATCAGGTAAGGCCCACTGAGCTATGGAGCACTTTTTCAGAAGCACCTGGCCACAAATTATAGCCCAACGAAGTGGCTTATTGTGTGGAACTTTATAGCAGCCAAATACTTTCAACACATATGGATTCTAAATATGCAGGGAAACACCAGAGGACCCTGGAGAAAAATCCACACAACCACGGGGAGAGAGACATACAGACTCCAAATATGCAGGCGTCAGCATAGGGATCGAATCCACGACCTCCTGTATATCAGGAGAGGTAGTTAACATTTCACCACCTGTGAAGGAGAAACAACTGCGACATACCATGAGGAGAAGAATATCTCACGATACCGGAAGAGCTCCATGTGAATGCACTTTCTTGGCTGGTGTATTGTTAAGTGACAGGATTTCCCCAGAAAGACGTACAGGATATCTAGCTACCTCAACAAGAGGACAATCTTGGGGGAAACCAGGATAGGTGGTAACCCCAGCCTAGGCGCTGGGCAACAAAGAGAGGGGAAATGATACGTGAAGCCCCATCTCATTCCTTGCACCAGGGTCCATACCAGCCATGCTATGCCACTGCTGCGGTGTTCAAGAATTCCATTGTCATCCCCACCCCCCAGATGCATGCTGGGAGATATAGAGAGAGAATAAAGGAGGGACACATAGATCAGAGAACATGTGCCAATTAAAAACAATGGTGACTCTTATGAACTCTAAGTTGTCTTGGGCAGGACATATTGCTTGAAGGGATTATGGCCGATGGGCGAGACTAGTGACAGAATGGCAGGAAAATGAAGGAACATGCCCCAGAGCATGACCACCGAAGCAATAGTGGCGACACGAACTCACGTGCGGGAGCAAGATGGATTAGAGCATTGTTAGACGGAGCAAGATGTCGATGACGTGGGGACTGAGGAGGATGACGATAGATCACTTATTAATTTAATTCCCTCTGCCCATTCTCTTTAACCCCATCATCAAAATCCTCTGATGCAGTCACTGGATTAGCAGCAAGGTTACCCTGAGAGTCTTCAAAATCTTCCATCGACTCACCTCTGGCTACCTTTCACCACTCCAGCTTTTCATTTGCTTTCTGTTCTGGCAACTAGGGCCTTGTGCTGAAGCCCAATGTCAACATTTGCACAGTGGGAGGTCATTCCTCCCTTCTCCGCTAATGCCCCTGTTGTGTGGGGCTATCGATTCCCTGCCACTGTTAAAGTTCAGGCTCAAGACCTTCCTTTTCTCAAACGTCTGTTTCTTCTCATATATATATATATAAATTCAACTTCTTAGATATTATACAAAGACAAGGATCTCCCGTATAGCCTTAACAAATTGTTGGGGCAAGTGCTGTTATCGAGCACCGATGAAGGCCGGCACGGTACACGAGGGGGTGGGTGGCCAGCACCACGCCTGGCCGCCTTTGTCTCCCGAGTAGCGATGTTTACACATCGCACCAGGTACTCATTTGAGGCGGAGTCGACCTAGGGGAGATAATCGTCACTGGTGTTGGCCGTCAGCAGAAATCAAACTATGGGTTGCCAGGTTCGTAATGCAGCGCGCTAACTGCTCACACACAGACCTCCTTCTTCTCTGTGATGCACATCCCTCTGTTTGCGAGAGGTGCAGTTGCATTTTGACACGAGACAAATACAAATAGTATTTTATTCTCGGTGCAGTAGATGGTAATCAGCAATTATCCACGCTTAGACTGACTTAAGTCAGTCTAAAAGCATAGCACTGGAAGAAGACATGCTCCACCATTTAAGTAATTTACTGTGACAGGCATGAGCACCCTTCTGCAATGCAGTAACGTAGTGCATTCCGTCTTGTTATCTTGGGCGAAGCCGTAGAATGGGAGAGTCAAATAAAGAGACCTACTGTATTTTCCTCGTCAAAAAGCAACTATTTTGTTTTTGGCGGAGTGATCCTCCGCAAGGCGTAATGAGTCCCGGTATCCTGCGTGCAACGCCCCTCATGACAAGCATGCCAGCATCAGGACTCGAGGTAAGTGAAAATAAAGCTGCTTTTTTTTTCTTTTCGTGTTATGCTATTTATTTATGATGCAGTATTTCTTACTGCACCACTTACAAATGTACAATATTTATTCTTATGAGTTAAACAATGGTTCCCTTTTGTGTTGAACCGTAACACATGTTTAAGGCACTGATCGTACGTGCTGTACAATTAAATATTGAGTTCCGAGATACGAAAAAATAGACTTATGAACGGGTCTAAGGAACGTAACCCATTCATAAGTCGAGGACTGCCCCTATCTGTTGATATCCTCAGGGGGAAATCTTCTTGACAAAGTCTTGAGATTTGGTGCAGTCTTCCTGCATATATGAATACATTTTATTATTAATATAATTTTGAAATGATGACGAGAATTTCAAACGAGAAGCACATTTTCATAACAATTTCGGGGATTTCTTTTCAAACAAATGCAGAAAAACCAATCCTTTTTTTTTTAAACCTCACTTAGTTTAAAAATGATTAGTTTCAAAATTATAGCTGCATTGTACAATGGATCCGGTGATCTGCAAACAAAATATATCCCGGCCACGGCTAACATCAGTGACTAGTGACAAATGAACGAGTGCTCATTGCTGCCCCTACCCCAATTCACCAACCCGACAACCACCATGACCGACACGGTGCAGAACATCTTTCATCCAGTAGACAGTTGATAAAGGCTTGTGAATGCTTATTATTAATCATCGTTAATGTTTTGGAGGATGTATACACACTGTATATAATGGTTAAGGTAAATAGGTTATCATAGCGAAAATCGCTCATGTCACCGTACCTCTAAAAATAATTTGTTTCCCTTTTTCTAGATCCCATAATTGCTGTACGTAGCATGGTAATTGTAAACATATACAGCTCTATGTCAATCCACTGCTAGATCACCCCACACCATGCCAGCCATGGGGGCTTGTTGGACCATACTTTGCCATGCCGGCCAGTGCAGGCCGATGAAGGGGATGCCCATCACCAGGCGGCTCCCTTTCATTACACCCAATAATTTTATACGTTTAAACACTAAAAAAAGCAGTTTCAAACTCTCAATTAACGATACAAAAAGTAACAGCTGTGACAAGAGTGTAAGAATGGTGGGAGAGGTATTTTCCCGAGCAGTGGCTGGATACAGGATCATTTCAACAACTTTTTACGATATATACGCAAGTCACCGAGAGCAGCGATGATCGAGGGTGGTTTCCGATCTCTGCACATACCGGCGTTTTTGTCGGGGAGTCTGTCGATGCGCCACACAATGGCGTTGTACGCGTGCTCGTACTTCGCCGTGCCGATCGTCACACGCATGACGGGCTCCGAGCCGGAGACGCTGGTCGTGCCAAACTTGGCGCTCTTGTTCACCTTGGCCAGGAGCGACTTCTGCTTGATGAAGTTTTCCGTGCGGAAGATCTTGACCCAGTCCGGCGGAACGGGGTAACGCACCATCACGTTCTCGCAGGGCACCTGCCGCAAGACGTTCCTGTTCGGCGAGAAGCCCGGCGACATCAACAGCCACGACTGCAGCTCGATGAAGGCCCCGCGGACCGTTGCCACGGTTTTCAGAGAAAACGGAGTCTCCTTCTCGCAGTACGCCGTCCGGAAGCGCATTACTTCAATCTTGCAGGCGTCCGGAGGCGTGAATTTGATCGCTTTTGACTCGGCAAAGGCAGCAGCATCCACGCAGGAGTGAAATTGACAGTCGTGCAGTCTGATCCAATTGTTGCACGAAGACGCAATAATGTCCTGCCTGTTGACGCTCTCCTTGCCCCTGACGTCAATGTCGTTGATGCCGATGACGCACTCAGGCTTCCCAGAGACGAGTGCCATGGCATATATGTGTGTCGTGACGGAATGCTTGACCAAGGTGCTGTCGTCTTTCCTTAAGATGCCCCTAAATTCATCCGCAACCTCGATTTCCACGGTGTCCTCGGTGTACACCGAGCACCTGTCCAGCGGCACTGTGAGGTGCATCAGCTGATCGCGAATCGTCTGCAGGAAGCTGGTGAAGTCGTTGTAGTCGGGTGTGCCCAGCTTGAGCAATTCCGTCCTCGTTTCGCCATGGGCCTGCAAGATTTTGCTCGGGTACTTGCGCTTCTCCTTGAAGGAGACACACTCAATCCTGATGGTGTGGATTTTGCCGAGCTCGTTAAAATTTTCCAGCCGGGGTTCCGAGAGCTCGTGGTCGGGCTGCAGCTGGAATTCCTTGAAGGGCTTCTCGAGACCCTTCTCGTAGTAGAACATAAGGAGGCCGTCAGAGACGGTGGTGTAGATATTCCCCCACTGCCGGGAGGACATCTTCGTTTTCTTCTCCGGAATCCTCATCATCAGTGGCCAGCCGTCTTTTGATTCGACCTCGGGGAAGTCTGGGCAGTAAGCATACGGAGTGTCAACAGATTCGTCGGACAAATAAGGATCTTCCTGCGCGTACGAGTCCACAATCTGAATTTGTTTAAGTTTGTCAATGACCTCGGCGTGTGGGTCAGGCTTTGTCGAGTCAACCGACGCATTTAAGTCTTCTGAGTGATAGGATCCGTTCAACAGAAGTTGCGGCGACTCTTGACCGGACTGCTGCTGCTGTTGCTGCTGCTGCTGTTGTTGTTGCTGCTGTTGTTGTTGCTGTTGTTGTTGCTGCTGCCCAGTTCCCTTCTCTTCCGGGTTCTCAAAACTGTCAAAGAACGACTGAAAAGGGTTTATGGTGGAGGGCTGGACATCGTCGTATAGATTGATGAGGAATGGATTCGATGGGTGGAGCGGAGTGTGCGGCGGCGATGGTTGCTGAGCCACGGGAGTGGGAAACGTCCCGTTGCTCGTGGATGGCGCGGGGAGGGAGGCGCTTTGCTGCGACTCAAACGTGAGCAGATCAAGGGCGCCGCTCCCCTTCTGCTCCGCGAATGAATGCCCGTCGGGGTTGGCCTCGCCCCAAGCTTTAAATCCGGGGTCATCATCAAAGGTCACCCAGTTTGAAAAATTTTCCGAGGTCGTCATGGTTCAAGATTTTTTTTTTGTTACCAGAATGAAAGAGCCAGTTGCTGAGTCAATCCTTTTTTTTACATGCCACTGTGTTCAGGAAGCAGTATTTTCTGTGCCTGTAAAACATAAAACAAAATAAACAAAAATGTTTACAGTTGAAGCCAACACTTCCCCCCAGCTGGTTGCAACGTGAATACTCGTACGGTAAAAAAAAGCTAAACAATTTGCCACACAAAAAAAACCTTTGACTGTACAGTACTTGGAATGTGATGTCAAAAATATCTGCTAATACACCAAACGATGATTAGATTTGGAGCAAAGTTAGACAGACTATATTGAATGACATACAATTCGTCCGCTCTGTAACAGCACAGTGCACTTGATAGCGTAAAGCACGGTGTCATACAAATTGTGTACAAATGTGCCCACTGTATGTTCACCCTGGGCAGTCCAAGCACCACACACAAGGCTTGTTTGTATTCCAACGCCCTTCCCACCCATTACCAACCTCATAATAAATAAATAAGCCCCTGAAAGACAGCATGCAAGCCTGGTGCCATCGTTTCACATTAACCTTACGGCGGGTCCCAAGGTTCATGTGCTCATCACATTCCCAGGAAGGACGAGGACGTGGATAATTACATCATTAAGCGTGTGACAATTGAGGGAGGGTGGGGGGGTATCTAGATTTAACACATGATAACCCGCAAAGATTTTGTTGAGAAAAGGATTTTTTTAATGAAATGGGAGATGAGATACTGTGATGAAAGCTGTCAGAAGTGGGTGGTAAAGTGTTCCAACGGAATTCGCATGGGTTTTCTTCTACATACTGTACTGCTTATATGTGACAAATTATTGGAGTGATTGTAAGCTTTGGCAGCGGTGCACATTCTCATCTGCATAGCACATTATTTACGTGCTATGAAGGGTCATTGATAGAAACCTTGTCTATTATAATATACTTTTATTTATTTTAAGGCCACACGATGTTGTTAACTATTTTTGTATATGTGTTGAATGTGTTTGTATATATGTGGGTTATCAAGTTTTTTTTTTACCAAGATACCGCTCAATTCACCACCAACCCCTCCACTACTGATTCGACAAATTGTCACGATTCTAGTTGCGATTCGATTAAACAAACGTTCACTTTGTTGTCTCGGCTTTGGCCATCTCATTTGTACTGCAATTTCTTTCCCCGACTCGTTTTCTACAGTTTTGTTCACTCCGTCAGCCTACATTTTACTTTTAATGTAGCAACGTTTTAATGATCTTTACGGTAATTAATTATTACAGGCACAATTCATGCAGCATGCGTCGCGAGCTTCAGTAACTACATTACACAATGAATCGATACATCACTAAAACGCCTAATACAGAAATAACAGTCATCATCATTGTATGATGTATGTTGTCCTCCACATATTATTGGGTCTCTCAGGCAAGTCACGTAGATAGGTTCAAACAAATTCCTGCGGAGGGAGCTGGTTGAAACGTTGGGTTGCTTGGTCAATGGCCAGGGTCAACGGCGGCATTGTGTATTCCGCAAATATGCCCGACTCTGAGGGCAGGCACAAGCCAGTGTGTGTAGGTTAAACATTGAGTTTTATAAGGGCACCACGCGATGACCAGCCCCACACTCCCCACCCAGCCCCTCCCCACCCTCCCCTCTCCACCCAGCCCCCCCCATTTTTGTATGCACGACGGACGGACACAATAATCCCCTGTGGGCTGGTGGAACCAGGTGGTTCCTCCCAGTAAAAATAAACACAAGCGATCGTCATCCTCCACAGTTTAAACATTTTCCCGCATTGGGTGTGTGCGTGTCATCTGGCTCCTGGCAACAGCCCGAAGCTGTGCTTTGTGACTGAACATTCGCTTTGCCACGATGCTTTTGCAATGGTTGTGCCAACAAGCCAGACTCGGCAGAGGAGACGCGGGTCAGGAGGGAGAATTGGGCCCTCGCACGCACGCATATAAAGTTCTTGACCGCGAGGCCATATGGGTCCAGCCAGGAGTGTTGACGTAGTGTGAACAAAACACGTTTCATCACACTCACTCGGCCCGTGTTAAGACGTCAGCATGACCCACGGGACGCTATCGGTCGTTTACCAAAAATTACATGGCTATGACCACCTTAATGATCTGTAGTACCTGTTCAATGTCAATGTGCAACCGCCAAATCAAAATAATATCACGAAAACGAATTTATCTATAGAAGGGTAACACTGTACAGACATTAATGGTACTGAAAACATTGCGCGGTAATGCATTATATGACTATGCTGTACGGGATAAGAAAAGTCAGTGATTTCATCCTCAAGTGAACAGAGGTGATGCCCATCTCCTATTTACAACCCAGAGCCAGTGGTGGAAATTCCACAAACCTTTGGCAGGGGCGAGTCTCTCCATAGACTGTTGACTTCCGCACAAACATTTTGCTCATTTTATCGACCCCCGCAGGGTAGATGGCTTGAATCTACCGCTCAGCCACCTGGCACATAATATAAACGGTATCTTAGTCCAACAGCCTTTGGGATTTCAAGACCAATATTATCCCGCAGCATTTGTTTAAACACGTATGGTCTCATTCGCAGCGTCGGGCTTGTTAAACAAATACTGCTGGGTTGGCAGACGATATTGGCAAGCGCTCTCAGTCTACGTGATGGGGCCCATCTTACTGTATACTGCATTCACAAATATACTTATTTAATTTGTATTTTACCAGGTAAGACCCGCTGAGCCACATAGCTCTTTTTTAGAAGGCACGTGACCATAAATGATCGCTCAACAAAGCGACTTATCGTGTGGATATTGACAGCAGCCAAATACTCTAAACGTAATTACCAGCGAAACGTCGTACTCAATTTTTAAATGATGTTGATTCACTCTTCAACACACCGGTGGGCTAAATAAGTGAATGATTTTGTCCTTTGTAAAGGTGACACATTTTTTACTGTTTGGCCGTGTCGGGTGGTGGAGGGTTATGACACATTTATAAATAACGCGATCTAACCGAAAAACCTTTAGTATGAAAAATACTCTAAACGAATGTTTCTAAATGTGGAGGGAAAAACTGGAGGACCCAGAGAAAAATTCACACGACCACGGAGAGAAACATGCAAACTCCAAATATACAGCAGCAGGCGTCTGGGTTGGTTCTGTGATACAACCATCAATCTAGCACCTGCACATGAGCTGATTTCATTGCTCCATCTCCTCCGGCTCTCAGACGCATCCCATCCATTGGCTGCCACTCCCGGCAAGATTTTTGCCCAATGGCCACCATCCCTCCCTCCTATAGTGACATGTCGATCCCATGAATGAAAAGAATATTTATTTTACAACCCATAATTCTCAACGGCAATGCAAGATTCGTTTTGTATCCATAACCGACAGACTCCGGTCACATGCTACATTTGTACTATATTTGTAAAACTTTGGCATACGTACAGCAACTGAACTGTACGCTCAAAACATTCCGCGAGACATTTTCCTTTGCACCGTGGACGCTTTTAAATTAAAGTTTGCCGAAACAAATTCACTCGTCGTCTTGCAAACAAGCAAGGCTATGCAGTAGCGACTGAAAGTGCACTCTGTTGCCAAATAAAACACTAACGCTGCAACGTTCCACTCTATACATAGCGATATGCGTGAACGCAGCTGAGCTCCAGGCACAGCAATTCACATGTTGGGGTCTTGCTCGGTCTTGAAATTGCACTGAGTGGTGGGCAACCCTGGGGGCTAAGTCTGCGCAAGCAATTCAAAAGGCAGCATTACCGCAAACAATGAAAGCGCACCCGAGAGCCGTCATTCAGCACGATGTATGGCCCTGAAGAACAGAAGACGCCCTATGTGTTCGTTCTCAAGAGTGGTTTTTGGTCCAGGTTAAGTGGGCTAGAGTGACAACTACTGCCCCTTGCACCACCTTTCCAGGGTCTCACGGGACGCAGTGGGTCCTGACTGAGCATGAGTAACCACCCACTGACACTCCAGAGGGTGTCTGTCTGACAGCCTGCCTCCGAGTAGTGTGTGTGTGTGTGTGCATTTGGAAGCTTGTGTGTAGGTTTTTATGTGTGTGTGTGAGTTTGGGTGTGTCTGTGTGCTTGTAAGCTTTGCGTGTGTATGGGTGTTTATACATTTGTATGGGTGTTTGTACATTTTTGGGAGCAGTGGTGTAGCGGTTAGCGCACTGCGCTACGAACCTGGTCACCCAAGTTCGATTCCCACTCATGGTCAACATCAGTGAGGATCATCTGAACCGGTCCTGGGCCTCCCCTAAGTCAACCCAGCCTCAAATGAGTACCTGGTGCGGTGCGTGTGCCGTTCTGGCCTTCATCGGTGCACGCTAACAGCACTTGCTCCAACAGTCTGCTCAGGCTATACAGGAGATATTTGTCTTTGTACATTTGCCTGTGTATGTTTGTAAGTTTATGTGTGCTGGCCTTGTGTGTGTTAGCCTTGTGTGTGTGCTTGACTGCGAACGTTTGTTTTTGTCTCGTGTTTGTTTTGCCAATTGAGACACAGCCATCATCTGTCTCTTGTTACTTTTGTTAACAACCTTTCTGCGAAGCGCTCCTATCCTGCCTAACCTGCTAAGTCTAGCAAAGCTGACCGTCATCAGACAGTCTGAGACAATATGTAAAAGATTACTTTTAAGGTTCATTTACCCTGTCAACTATATACTGCTACAATAATACTCTTTGGGTCTTTCAGTAAAGTCACATAGATAGGTACCCATCTACGTGATTTTACCGAGAAGACCAAAAGAATATGAATTCCTGCAGCCACGAAAGCTTCAAGTCAAGATTTGCTACAATAATATTACGTTCTTCTTTCACAGCGTTTAAACATTGGTACCACCGGCCAGTTCGGAAGTCTAATTATTAAATACCTGGTGGAAACTAAAGTTGCCACCTCTGGGATATGAAGAAAATAGTACATATAATGGAATAACGAATATCTCAGAACAACAAAAGAGGGGAGAGCCCCATACGAAATGCATTGTCTGGGTGTATTCGTGCTATATTATTATGCAACTGTCAAAAACTAGGACTTTTATTGTCCCAAGATGACTTGCAGATTTCCCAGGACGGCCAGCCACAACCTCAGAAAGAGGACGATGCTTGAAAATCCAGGACGGGCAGCAACCTTTCAGCAATCCCAACGTGATCCCATTCAAACCACGTGTGTGTGTGTGTGCGCAAGTGTGTTCCAAAGCCAACATTTCAGAATCAGAATCTTTGTTGATCCTAATCGGCACACTGTGCTTCGAACCTGGCAACCTGAGTTCAATTCTTGCTCACTGCCAACATCCATGATGAATATCCAGACCGGTCCTAAGCCTCCCGTAGATCAACTTAGCCTTAAATGGAGACAAAGTCGACGGGGCGTGGTGCTGGCCACCCCACCTCCTCATGTGCCATGGCGGCCTTAAAAAGTTCTTGCTAACAGCACTTGCCCCAACAGTTTGCTAAAGGCTATATGGGGGATATTTGCCTATCTCACCACCGGCATACACAATGTAGGTGTGCCTGTACTATTGCGCAAGTTACACAAGTTTGTCAACGTGGCAGAGGTAGCCAGCTCACTGCCGTATTCATGCCTGTGCAGCAAACTCTTTGTACCTGGCCCTTAGCCTGACCACACCACAAAGTCCTTGTTGTTGGCCCTATGCATGCACTGCCTTCCGTGAGAGGACTTGTTGGAGGATGCCAAGGGCACGAACGCAACCCAGCTGACGTCACAGCACTTCGAATGCAGCACTGCACGGCTCGGGCAACAGAGGACGATTCTAACGTGTCATTCGCAGACCTGCAGCACAGACGGCGAGAAAAGCAACATGGGCTTCGGCAGGACATTGCGTTACTCGAAGCGATGATGGCCAGGTGGGCGAGAATAACTACCGAGTGGCAGCCAAAGGAGGGAAGGCAGCTTGAGTCTGGCCAGATAGAGAGGGTGACTAAACGGGTGCAGCAACACGGGCTAGAGAAGAGACGGACCGATGCAGTACAGGAGGCTGGAGAACTAATCGGACTCGACGATGACTGATAGGAACGGTGTCAATATTGGCCTCTGTGGAGGAGGCTCGTGAAGGACGCTACTTGGGCAGTTGGAGGCAGTCGCCCCTCCAACAACAAAGAAGGGCAGAGGAGCAGTCACTCACAACAATGAGCGGAGCGGCGGGCGGATAAAACGCCGCAAGCTGGCAATGAGGCACACAGGTCGTGCATCTATCAGTCATCTCAGTCAACCGATAAAAGCTAGGTCTGTACCGTGTCCTTCGGTCAGGAGTGAGCCTTCGACACTTCACATTGCCTAAAAGTGCACCTAGCTTGGCACGAGTGCTGTGGTTATGTCACAGCGAATGGCGGCCGTTGTGGTTGTAGCCTCCACCTTATCGTGATGGTAGAACAAGGTTACCTGTTACCAGAGCAAACCAAAGATAAGACAATCGACATGTCACATTTAAATATACTATACATGTGTCATGAGCGACTTCCGCGACACGTCGTGTAGAGGGTACTTCTTCTTTATTCTTATACGGGCACAGCACAGGCCAACCTCATATTCTAACTCTGAGTACAACACTTAGATGTTCGCGTCTCTACTGGCTACACACACACGGCCGATCACTCGGCGCGGTTCCACCGTCCGCACCCGGCCACGCCGCTGGCTGACGGCGTGGCCGGGGAGGGTGATGGAAGCGCGCAGGAGATCTTCCACGTGGCCGGACGACGGAGAGAGATTGACGGCGAGCAGCGACGCAGTCCGGACCCAAGACTCCACACACAAACCCCGAGTCCCCCACCGACCCCGCTTATATCACCCCAGGCGCGGCTAGGCTCTGCCTCTGGCCACGCCTTATCATGGAACCTTCCAGCAGGTTCCCGGAGAATCTTGGCCAACCCCGCCCATTACCTTTGCCCCAGATACCTCTCCCTTTCAGATTGTTGTTTTAGCGGTGCCTGTACCCGTGCTTCCCTTTCCCAGCCAGCAGGTGTCATCATGTCATTACACATGTACACACAGTAAGGAGGTAAGAGCCCATTGAGAACAGAAGTCTCTTGCATAAACTTTACAGAGATACCTTAGACATACTGTACTGGGTTGTAGATACACGTACACTTAAAATGACACCTGCTAACATAATGCACATACTATAGAGAGGTGACCTTTATTGTCAGGTCCTGTACGATATGATCACCTGCCATGGTCAATTCACTGCTGGATGAAGGCCTCCCCAAGCCGGTGCCATCACTCACAATCACACAACGAGTGATCCGCCTTAGTGCCTACGGCACAACGAGCCGAATCCTTTTCGCTCCATCTCTTCGACGTTCCTTGAAGGATACTTTACATTAATAAATGTCCCATTGAGGCCAGTTACAGTATCTCTCTCAAGGGTTTTAATAAGTAAACAGTACAGTACTTGTCCAAATAATTGCGGCAAAAAAACAGCAAACACATTCCAACGTGTAAACAAAACAAACTGCCGTTTAACAAAAAAAATGTGCAACACTAGTAAGGATGTTGTACAAGAATGACATCTTAAAACAGCATTGCAGCAAATATTAAGCCCTGCTGAAATGTAATATACCGTAAATTTTACTGTCGGGGGCAAAAAAAAAAGATTTAAAAAACTGTGAGGACTATTATCAGCTGTTAGCTAGTCTGCGCTGTCGACCATGGTTTTGGCACTGTACACCTGGGAAGCAATTGGCCTTTGACCTCGGCTAAATACAGCATGACGTGATTGGTAAATTAGCTGTTCTAGCACCGCCAATGTCTGATTTTTTTGTGTTATACACACGTAGAGAAAGGGGCAGAAACTCAGTAAGCATGGAACGTTGTGCCAACGGTTCTAGCCACATGGCAACGTTGACCAAACGTCGAGAAAGAATTCTCAGTACAAACTCGCAGCGAACAAAAAAAATACAAGTTGGCCCACATTTTCGATGACAGCAGTCACAACTGTACTTGTGCAGCTTCTCGCACCTAAGATGCAAAGTGTATCTTCATACAGTGTGTCAGATATATTTCCTCCTCTCGCCGCAGGTTAGCAACCGAGTTACATAAACCTGGTGACCCGAGTTTGATTCCAGGCCGTGGCTAAATGTTTATCATGAACCCCTCCACCACCTGCCAAAGCCAAACTAATGAAAAAAAAAGTCACGTGGTCAAGCATCAGATAATATACATTCGGCTGTTCAAAATGACCTGCAAATTACTCAATTGGGATTACACAGCGCAACCATTGCCCCCTAATGACAGAGCAATGCCTGATTGCAAGCCAGATTCTGAGTAATCTTGTGCCAACGGGTACAGCTGCCACTGGGAGAAGTGCCCTTTCAGACGTTTGAGACGAGATGTGATGCAAGCTTGCTTGTGTGTAATGCACTCAGAGATGGCCTGGCACAAAAATCAAAAAATAAATAATCATCATTAAACTGCACTGACCAGCATGGTGAAGTACATCCATAACAATCCCCATGCGTGTGTGTATGTATGTACGTAGAACTTCTTTCGCACTATACATAGCCAACCGTGCTAATCGGGGGTGCGGGGGAAGGAATGAGCTTTCAATCTAGATTTAGTAAAAGTGCAGAGCTCAAGTGGTTTCTGAAGAATACGGCCAAGTGAGCCCTTCATCCAGCAATGTATTGACATTGGCTATACAGTACAGTATACTGGTAGGAACCTCCTGGTTACACCAGCCCACAGGGGATTATTGTGTCCGTCGTGCAGGGAGGGGCTGGGTGGGGAGGGAGGAGCTGGGTGGGGAGGGGCTGGGTGGGGAGGGGCTGGGTAGGGAGGGGCTGGGTGGGGAGGTGGGGAGGGGCTGGGTGGGGAGGATGGGGCTGGGTGGGGAGGGGCTGGTCACCCTGTGGTGCCCTTATAAAACTCAACGTTTAACCTACTCATGCCGGCTTGTGCCCGCCCTCACAGTCGGGCATATTTGCGGAATACATCACGCCGCCGCTGACCCTGGCCAACGTTCCTATCACCTCCCTCCGCAGGAATGTGTTTATAATTATTACTGTATCTGTTTATCCATATCGGTAATGACCTAAAGATTCACGTTTCAGTGAATGGTCACCACTATCAATAAACCAATTGGCATCTGAACGTATTGCTTTGCGCTGTCAAAACAAGGCTGAGCAAGTCTTCGTCTCCGACTCTCCGTCGCTCTGCCCTAACTCGCAAACGATTTTAGCCACAAGGTAATTGCCACGCGTCTTCGATGTGTAACGTGTGCGTTCCACCACACGTGGATGCGCCCGTATGCAAGTGACAGTCCCATCGAGCACTCCGCAGTCTGTTTCTCCTATCATGTGTGTTTTCATGCGGCGAATTGGATATAGCGCGATGAATGTATTCGGGAACGCACTTTTTTATAACGCGGACGCAAACTGGATATAACGCGATAGAGTGAACGGAACGATGTTGCGCGAGTAGGAACAGGGCGGGATGCTGCTGGATGCTTCTAGATGCTATCCACGCGCCTCAGTCTTTGTTCACCCTGCATACGCATCACCCCTATATTATGTATTGTTCATTATAACGCGGTTTTTCCATAACACGGGGTTCTTTAGGAACGCAACTACCGAGTTACAGGAGAACAGACTCTACTTCTAAATCTGATACTTTGGAAAGTTGCACGGAGAGAGTGCGCGACGGAAAGCGCAACTGGGCTCGCCAGACTCGCGAGGAAGTAAGCCGCACCAGCAATACCGCATGTACAGCAAACTAATTTTTTTTATATAAATATGAATACCTGCCACCACCACTCCACTCCACCGAGGGAGGTACACTCGGTCCATGTGATATCCTCCAAGATGCACGCATGGTAAAGATGCAGCCTTGCGATTGATAGCTCACGCTGCTGCTGGTGACCAGGTATCAACCGTAATGCAGAGCAATTGGGAGATGGTTTTAGTCACCGTCTTGTGCTGGCAAAGCCAGTTCGCTTGAACATCTGAGATGAGGACATCACTCCGTTCCGATGTCCCAGTGCGCTGTAATTGGGGTTAAATGACCAATCGGGCTCACGAGACACCTACGGTGTCCTCCTCCATCCTTCCCCACCCCCTCCTGCTGAGAACTTGTCAATCAGCTCTCATGCAATGACAGACCAATCTTACACCCATTAATTATTATTATTTCAGGCCACCAGCAAATAGCAATAAAGCTCCTGGTGGCTGGTGTCCTCATATCCCCTACAGCCAAGGCTGCCACATTTGCAGCAGGGCAGGTACAGGCAGGTGTGTGGGGGCAGTTACACCTGAGCTTCACGGACAAGAAGACAACACACAATCCAGTACTGTACAGTTAATGCTCTAATCGCTGCAGTGCATGCCGTCGGATCACAGACACAATGCAGCTTGTAGGCAAACGTTCGACACACAGATGATGGAAGTTCGTCAACGGAGGGCAAAGGTCAATTTACTGCTAACGCCGCTGCTGGTGGAATGACCTCCACTAGAGGGAGCTCATGCGAGCCCCCTCTAGAGGCTACTTGGTCTACTCTTCCACTGCTGGCCAGATGTCTTGAAAGTGGTGGGAGCACCCACACTTTACCCCACCACACGCGCTACGCGCCCACCGACTCACTGTGGCGTTACCCATTTATACAGCTGGCTGGCCAGAGGTGGGGGGTGTGTGGGAATCAACCGGTGACCTCCAAATTGCAAGTCCGGCGGGCCTAACCATTACGCCACGGGCAGCAAGCATACACTCAGGTTCATGGAAAATACACGAGGAATTTACCCCTCCATCACCACACGCCGAACTGACCGCCGTTCGAGCATTACGGGCTCTGGGCGACACTGCGTCAGCAGGCTCAGCTGGAAAGGTCACACGCGCAATAACAACAAGGCGCAATGCCTGCTGCGGCAAGCCAGTAACGACTGTAAGGTGCAGGTCAGTAGGTGATTGTCTTGTGCAACACGGCCTAACGAAGGGTTGCCACCTTTGGGGTATGGTACAACAAAACCAGTGTCAAGTGAAGAAGACTATCTCACAAATACGGGGCCAGAGGAGGGCAGAATCACTGTACACGTAAACCCATCGTGTCGCAGTGGTGGACTATATTATTCTTGTTACGAAATTGACAAAAAAAAACTGAACTTGTAAGGTCCCGGAAAGACTTCGAGATTTCCCCCAGGACAACAACAGAAGATGACAATGCTGGGAGAAAAGTAGGACATGGGTGGCAACCCAAATAGTGCAAGCTGTGCTGAATTTTTTTCCCCTCCCAACATTAGTAAGCGAATGATTTCTGCAATGAGAGATAATCAAGAACGTTAATGTCATAAATGGGGTTTGGGCACGCTCGCGTGCTGGGATATTCTCTACTGTAATTCTGTGGTACATCATCACTAAAAGCCGTGCATCATCGCCGCTTCCTGCTTCGATGTAGCTCTTGATTTCATTACCGTACAGTCGATGGTATATAGTGGAATGTGTAAAATGCGAATGAGCGAAACTTTTGCGCGCGTACGAAAGCACGCGCACACACACAGCTGCGCTTTGTTTTTAGAAACCTGTACTGTATTTTTTTCTCTCTCACGCAACTTTAGAGGTGGGCGAAATTCAAACGTTTGTCATCTGGGGAATGAGAAACAGTCGCACGCTATATGCTCCAGGCCTTTTTAATAATTTTCTGAAACTGGTTTTTAAATGCCAGTCCCATGAATGCACGGTTAAATAAAAAAATAAATTAGTTTACGAATGGCTTCTGTGTTTGCTAGCCATTACTGCCATGCACCTAAAAAGTAGTTAATACTCCACCAATAACACGTAGGCTTTTGTGACCAATATTATCCATAAGAGGTTTTGGGCTAGATCGCATGAATATATAAATGTGTCGTTAAACCTGTCACCACCCGACACAGCCAACTAGTAAGGTTTGTCACGTAAACAGAACATGCCGATGTGTTACTAGTTCAGCACACCGGTGTGTTGGAGATTAAAACCCACAACACCGAATTGTAAATTGTAAATGTTGAGGCTTGCTCTTCAACACACCGGTGTGCTGTACTAGTAACGAATTGGCACGTTTTGTTGAGATGACAAACCTTACTAATTGGCCGTGTTGGGTGGTGGCGTGTTTAACAACGCAATTATATTTACACGATCTAACCCAAAAAACTATATTATAGACTGTAGTAATAATGTACAGCCATTTGTCAATCCACTACTGCATGAAGGGCTCTCCATGCCTTTTGGTCATGGGGAATTATTTTGACCATACTTCACCATGCTGGTCAGTGCAAGTTGGTGAAGTAGGTTACCTCGGACCAGTTCAGAAATCACTCACCAATCATGTTAACTGGTCAAACTCATGTTTGCAGGTTCATAGTGCGGTGTGCTAACCACCGCATACACCGACATAAGCTTTAACAAAAACAATAGAGATAGAATATCTACTGGGCCTTATAACTATTTCATTTTTTGGCTACGCTTTTGCCAAGAATGTAGAGGCGGCGATCAAAGTAAACATTACCCCACCTTCGGCTGCTGTAAAGGATAAAGATGTTTTATTCTCATGGCCAAAACTCTTTTTTCATCGTCAGAATCGAATCCACAACAACGAGACACAACTGACAGGAAATCACGCGGTCAACTCCCCCAAGCCGGCACCAACAACACAACGAACTCTGTCTGGAGCCAAAGGTGCAGCCCTGCAATAAACGACTTCTCCAGACTGCAACACGCACTTTCCCATCCCTGTATTTTACATGTACTTTTGGGGTCAGATGTGTGTAACTCTAAGGGGGAGCGGTGGTGTAGCGGTTAGCGCGCTGCTCTACGAACCTGGCGACCCGAGTTCGATTCCCGCTCACGGTTGAACACCAGTGACGATTATCTAAACCGTTCCTGGGCCTCCCCTAGGTCGACTCGGCCTCATATGAGTACCTGGTGCGATGTGTACTGTGCCCCTCGTGTACCGTGCCGGCCTTTATAGGTGCTCGCTAACAGTACTTGCCCCTGCAGTCTGTTAAGGCTATACGGGGGATCTTTGTCGTTGCAACTCTATTGGCACCTGTCACAAGTTTAGGGTGTATCTTATAATTCTGGCGAATATTGGGTAATTGATGACATCACTGCTGGCTAAAGGGAACGCCCTGAGAAGAGGTTATTTGGCCTACTCTTCTACGCTGGCTGGACTTGCAAAGAGGCACAATAACTTTACATGTCAACCCCCACCACCTTCACCACCGCACACGACCTACCAATCGACCAACTGTGGTTGTACCCATGTATGGACAGAAGCATGGGCAATTGAAGACACTGGCACCAATGTTTCAACTGCCACGCCAGGAGATCGAAACGAACGGGTGAACTCGGGATTGCAAGTCCAGTGTGATAACCATTACACCAAGGCTGGGGTGGGGGGGGGGGGGGCAACTGAAGCCGTGGCGTACGGCACGTGATTACTCTTACAGAACACATCGTTCCTTTGGTGCATCACTCATTCTGCTTCGGACATATACATCCGTGAAGGCTACAACATCCGAAAATGGGTCCCATACGGTGGCTAGGGAAATAAATAAATAACCCACGCTGGGATTTATGTTTCGCGACGTACTTGGCGGAGTGGTTATCACGCTTAGCTCTGAACACAGCGGCCCGAGTTAGAATCTTGGCCACGGCTAACATCAGTGACTCGTGATAATTGAAATGGTCTAAGACATAACCTGCACTGACCATCGTGGTGAATTATGGTCAAACCACCCCCATGACTGGCAACGCGTGGGGAGGCCTTCATGCAGTAGTGGGTTGACAAAGGGCTGTAAGCAATTGTATTATCACTATCTTCATGTATTTTTCAGGACAAAAACAAGTTTAACTCGTGATAAACAGGTATTTAGTGAGAGAAAACTAAATTTAATTGGTCGTATTCTTGGTTCTTTCGGTAAAGTCACGTAGAAGGAAATAATAAAAAGATAAAACAATAAAATTCTCACGACGTTTCGACTGCAACACAAGCAATCATCATCAGGTGTGAAATCCACAGCAAGAAAATTTGACCATAATTCACCACGATGGTCTACGTGACTTTACCGAAAAAGCCAAAAATATGAATTCCTGCAGTGACGAAAGCTTTAAATCAAAATTTTATTGATCTTCTTAAGCAAGTAGTGTACATTCCACATTCATATGGCAGGGATAAGTTGTGTAGCCATAACACAATCATCAAAAATAATATGCCAAGAGTTGCTGCTGTACCAGCTGGTGCTCATTTTATCCACGCAAGAGGAGACAAGGTTTAGTCAAAACCAGCCAGGATTCAAACTCATCTTTTCCCACTAGAGCAGGGGTCGGCAACCAAAATAACAAGAAGAGCCATTTCTTTCCAATTCGGTACAAAATTCAGTATTTCAAGAGCCGCAATGCATCTGAGTACATACTGTACATACGTACATATCGTCAAGAAGCAGCCCGTAAAGAGCCGCATGCGGCTCCGGAGCCGTAGGTTGCCGACCCCTGCACTAGAGCCTCGCCACTCTACTTACTGAGCTACGCCATCATTATCTCCATCTGTGTGTCATCATTATTATCATCTTTTGCCAAGATCTATCCACTGCTGCACGAAGGCTTCGAAAAGCCATTGCCATCTCTCGCAGTCCCCCGCCACAATAATCCATCCTGTTTGTACTACACACACAGAATGAATAACATTTATCAAATAAGTACAGTAGATTATTTAACCTGACCCATCGCGGTGGATCAATGGAAAAAACCACGATGTTATGGATTTTTGTTTTTGACAAGAGAGGCTTTCGTGGCCTCGTGTAACCCCTGTTAGGTTTCAGTCTGGATTTACTTTCACGACCCTTAACTTGTTACGGAGAACATGTGCCCTGGCTCTCCGTCCAGTCTGCCTCCCTCATCATGCGATTAGTGGCAGCTGGTCTGTATGGAGCCATGGGGTGACATCCCACTCAAAAATTTGCGTAAAAAAAAGAGGGAGTTTTGACCTAGTCTTCTACACTGACCAGATATCTTGGTGGAAGTGGGGAGTACCCACACTATACCCCACCCCACGTGACCTGCCCATGTAACCCATTGACACTGCTAGGTGGACAGAAGTTGGGGGCGATTTAATAAACTTGTCCCATTGTTTCAACTGGCTGCTATAAATTTCCACGCGATAAGCCACTTCATTATAGCTGTGGGCTTTAACTGTTAAAATAAAAAAGCGTTTAGTTCAGGTTTAGTTTTAACTGTCACGTCGGGCGATCGAATCGAAACAGCAACCTCTGGATTGCAAGTCCAGTGTGCTGACCATTACACCGCAGCAGATTCCCAGGGCATTTTATTATAATGGGGACAACATTGTGACCCACCAGGCGACACTGCGAGTGACACCAGGGAATCTGGATACGCGTCCTGTTGCACGTTCGGGACGGGAAGCGAGTGGGGTGTGGATTGTCGGGGCTTCCCAGGCCATCGTTTGAAACATGTTCTCAGCAACCACAATGATATCTTTAAACAAAAAATATGGAAACAATCAATTTGACTTTTAAAAATGTTTTGAAACTCACTACTCATATCTCTACATCTGTTTGTGGACGTTTCTCCTATTTCTGTAATATCTGCTGATGTGCACGTTGCCTCGTTTATTTTGCATCTATTAAAACAATAAATATTAATGGAAATGTCAAGCAACATATAATGCAGTTTATTTACACAAAGATCTTGGTTAGAACACTGGGTCACAGAGCCGTAACCGTTTCCGCAATAATTTTTGCTCGGATGCGTAGAATGCCTCTGCAGTAAAAACTTTCACGCAAATTTATTTCTGCAATTTTTTCGCTTGGTGAATTTTTGTGCTCGCCGCTAGACCAAATACTGCGCAGAGCAGACAAAGGAATATCTGGCAATCTCTACACACAGCTAAACAAGGGGTGAGAGGGCCACCATGCGTGGCCAACTCCATCTCATCTCCGTCGCGAGATGGGGTAGCTTGACTTCTGTGCAGGTGCACTCAACCACTGTGGCTTGTAAGAAATTACCGCTTGGTACAAAAATCCAAGTGGGATTGAAATGTCGAAGATTGGAATGACACTATAAAAATAGACAGCGCTGCCAGTTGGTAAAATGCAAATAAGTCTGAGAGACATGCCAATCATCATACAAACCCTTTATTTTATGTGAATAATGCGTTTTTCTCGTAAGATGATGCATAAAGAAAGGCAATGACTCGCTTGCAAATGCAAAAACACTTAGCATTGGAAAATAGGCTCAGAGGGGTGCCTTTAAAAAAATCATGATATGTGATCACAAGTGCTTTTTTATCAATATCTGTTTTCTATTTTCTACGGAAAGCTGATAATGCGTCATATATTGCGCTTTTCCCCACAAATGGCACACTAGATTCTTATTAAGATTGCCAGAAGACTGGAGGTGGTTTGGTGGCTCAGTGTTCAGAGTACCGAGCCGGAACTGCCGAGATCCTGGATTCAAATCTGGGTGTTGACCACCACTGATTAAAACAGGTTTTCAAGTGTAGTGAGATTGCACATACAACAAAAAAGCAATCAAATTAGTTTTTTGTATCAATTGCCAACAAGTCAAACTTGTAAAAGCGAAATAAAATGCTACGTGGGAAAATGTCTTTAACAAGGCATTTGAGACAGTGCAGTCCTCCTAGCATGTAAAAGAAGTCACTTGAAGAAATGTCAGAATTGGCCCCGTGATTTGACCTTCCACGAAGCTGTTCTCAAACACCGAGTAATGCAATAATCTGCGAGAGTTCCAAATGTGGAATTAAATTGATTGCTAAGAAATGTTTTAATATTTGAAAAAATATTGCCACATAACCAGCACCTTGCCTCTTGAGAAGGCCAGTCTCACACAAAATTCAACAATACAGCATCCATTCCCTCCCACTCCGACGTGTTCTTGGGGTTTTACTGCATGTTGTTCAGCATGTCCCTGAAGAAGCTCCCCAGCACGTGGGAGCAAAACACCGGCTATCACGTAAAAACAACATGCGGTGCAACCCAAAAATACATCGAAGAGCTGTGCTGCAAAGCTGGAAATACTGTAACAACACACGGCAGTGGTAATCCATTCTCTTCTTACGAAACATATTTGTTTTAAAGAAAATTGCTGTTGCATCATTAGGAAGGCCTTTTTTGGTCAAAGCTGTCAAAAGTACAATTTGTTACCTTTTATAATTATTTTTATTCCATTGTATTTATTTCCAATTCACAACTTGCAAAAAGCTTTAAAAACAAAACGTGAGTACTGCATCGCGCTACGTTCATGTGTGTGTGCACATGGGCGTACGTGTGTTTGTGTAATATTCATACTTCCATTTCTTTATCCCACTGAAATCTATAAATCTACTGGAATATTTTGCCATCTTGCTTGCATTTCCGGATCTGCTTTTCCTGGTAAAATCCAGCCAGTTGCATACTCAGCTGTCCGACTGTGTTTTCTTTAACTTTCAGTCCTCTCGAGACATATTTACATTCCGCACACATGCACGCACGTACGCACATGCACAGGTGTATATGTAAGATTGTTCATCACATGCAATTCGCCATTCCTTCGGAATGCAATGCATATCTGTGTTTGATAACACACGGGGTCTTTTTTTTCATGATCGTGTGTATGTTATATAATTGTCTGTAGATTATTTATAGCATCGAGGTTGAGCAGCGATGCACTGGTTAGCACGCCATGAACCCGGTGACCCGAGTTTGATTTCCAGCCACCCGGTCTGGGTCCTCTCTTCACCAAACCAGACTGACCAGCATGGTAAAGTCAAACAATCTCCACAATCGTGGAGCAAACTGATCATAATAGCTTTATTTAATTATTATCATCAGTCATTGCCAATGCACCGCTGGATACAAGTCTCCTCAAACCACCACAATCTCTCAGGATCCTGTAATGTAATAATAATCCACCTAGTTATAACTTGCCAGTGGTGTTAACCGTGGCTGGGCATCGAACCCGTGTAGATAAACGCAAGTGAAAAACTAACAAGCGTCTTTGTTTTTGCGATGCATTGAGCGGACCTTTACGCCAATAGAATTTCCACCTCACAAGACATTTCATTAAGCCGAGCCTTAACATCGCTGTCAGAAAGTAGCTGGTGACGTGGGGGTGGGGGAGGGAGGTTGTGCATGGGCACTTCATTTCATAATATGCTTGGCTTGTTCATTGGAAATGCTAGGGGCAGATTGCTGAAGCATGAGGGCTCTTGGCAAGGAACAAAGAAGGGGCTTCAGTCCAGCCACCTGCAAAAGCCGTGCCCATTTCACAGCAGCGGCCACAGCCAGGGTCCCAATTCCACCTGCGTTGCGTCCAGAGCCGGTGTCTCGTTATCAAACGTCTAGACTCTAGACGAAACAAATTCCACGAGCACCCCGACGCGCCGAGATTGCTGGGGACAAGACCCCGTGTGTCGCACGCATCTCAGCGATGACCACGATTACGTTGACGCAACACGTCACGCTACCTTGTGACGAAGACAATAAAATGGTAAGACAGAAAATGTAATTAAAAAAAATAAACTTATAATGTGTAGAAAAAAAAGCTATTTGCCCATTTAAAAGTTAGAATCATGTGAGCATGTTTTTTATAAATGTTTTTGCAATCGGTGTTATGTCAGACAAACAATACATTGGGAATTCCCGCAAAAAGATGCAATCACCCCAAGTTAGAGAATGGTCCGTGGAAATGGATGTCAAAGATCTACCTGTGAATTATGTTCTTAAAGTGACTTCTTAAACACACTAGGGAGGGGGGGCAGACTTTTTTTTATTTTGGAGTTGTAATTCAAGCAAATCAATTGAAAAATCTATCTTTTTAAATTATATTACTTCTTATACAGATCAGTCTGAGAGTAACAACTCTCTCCACTTGAGAACCCTATTTAAAATAACGGGCAATTGTCCAAATTGGAACCCAACATCGCAGTGCTCAGACCCTCGAGCCACCCTGCCTTCTCTAGCAATACTATGACCATCTAACACTTTAAGATAAAATGTAAAAAAATAATCTGCAACCATTCATCAGGGTGCTTCAGTGGTCTGGAATTCAGCCAAAATCACCACTGAGTCTGTTGTTTTGCAGTCCCCAAATCTCAGAGCTCCCCGATTTTGTGTTGCGAGTTCTGCATCAAAAAGCACTTCATAAGCTTGTCTGTCGTTTGTTGTGAACCAAGTGGCGCGTGGCGTTCTGCTTAAGAATACGTCATTGGTCGGTGGCAGGGTGGCTAAGGGGTTAAAAAAACGCTGACTTGGCACCGCTGAGATTCTGCGTTTGGATCCAGGTCGCCCGACTGCCCCCACGTGATTAAACTGGGTCCTCAAGTTTTACGAGTTCATGGTGACTGCACCAACAAAAAAAACCCATCACACGAAAAAAAAAATTCACCTAATTTGGCCAAATTACAGCTCTTTGAAATAAAACTATCAGACAGACATCTTCTTGGTTCTTTCGGTAAAGTCACGTAGAAGGGAAGTAATAAAATAATACAAATAAAACAATTCTCACGACGTTTCGGCCACAAGGCAAGCAGCCGTCCTCAGGTGAAAACCAGGTCTGTCGAGGCGACAGCGTCTGAATGAAACGGCACACGTGCTTGGAGCATATATTTAAGCTGGGTTGGAAGGGGGGAAAAGGGCGCCTTGACAAAATAATATGCATATCAAGAGGAATTTAGCATATTTATGGGAAATGCAAGTATGTGATTAGCACTACTTATGCCCGTGCATTATGCAGGATTAGCAGCATCAAAGGGAAGGGATATGGGAAATGCAGGTATGTGATTAGTACTACTTATATCAGACAGACACTTTAAAATGACAGTACTTTACTCATTGGTAATACAATACTGTATTTTTAATTGGATTGTGTTACTGCAGCGTAGCATGTCAACCGCTTAGGACCGTAATTCACGTAAAACAATGATACAAAACATTACTTTAGAGGATATCGGAAGTAGTTCTGTGAAATCTCATTCCACGGGCGATTTTGTAACAGAGGGTGATGCACTGGACCGCAAGGTTTCAGAACAGACGCTTGAGGACACACGATGCCAATAGCACATTTGGAATAAAACGTAAACACGTCAGACAAATATTTACTAAAATAGAATGGGACATTGTGTGCTTTTATCACAAGAAGAAACAACTCCAAATAATACACAATAGAGGCAATGTTTATGATGAAAACGTGGATCTAGCAGGGATGTTAAACCACGTTAAATTCATTTTGACACAACTGTCCCCAACATCAAGATTTCTCATACCGTGTTCAACAAAAACAGTCCATACGACGTTGATGATCTAAATGAGGATTTCGTAATCATAAACAAAAGCTCTCGATGACGGGCAGAAATATCACAAAAGTCAGTCGAGTGGCACCCAAGCCAAGTCACGGAGCTCTTAACGCTGCATATACAAACCTGTCAGCTCGACTCAAAGCCCAAAGGGTAGGTACTGTACAGGATGGTCCAGATGTCTGCATCAGCAGCAGACCGTGCTTTCCCACCTGATGACGGACGCTTGTGTTGCGCCCGAAACGTCGTGATTTATTCAATTTTTTCTACCTACGTGACTTTACCGAAAGAACCAAAGAGTATGGATTCCTGTAGTCACGAAAGCTTCAAATCAAAATTGTTTAGAGTTTGCTTAACGTTGGCCGTCCAGTCTCTCTCTTACTCTTGGTTTTTTTCGGTAAAGTCACGTAGGTAAAAAAAATAGAAATAACATAATAATAAATTAAAATAAATCAATTAAATCACGACGTTTCGGAGGCAACACAAGTCACGAAAGCTTCAAATCTAGAATCAGTCTCTCTCCCTCCCCTCCACACCCCTTTAAACAAGATCAGGCTATCGGGAAGGGGGGGGGGTGATTTAAACTTCAAGAATGCGACAGGAATGCTTCCAACGCGCGCGCTCTGCACTGCATGCCACAGTATAGTAGTGGCTGGCATCAGCATGGGACCTGCTGCTGCTACTGCTGCTACTGCTGCAATCACACGCGACCCAAATTGCTGCTTGGAAGAAGCGCGGTTGAAGAAGGGCAGCCGTGACCATCGTCAGAGCAGGCGGGAGAGACTCACGCGTTGACCACTCCGTGCCCTTCCCGCTGCCAAGTGGAGGATATGATATCCTAGTGTCACGCGAAAGTAGAAACTAGTTGTCCTAGTATCACGCGAAAGGTGGCACACAACCACATGCGTGCTCCGAAAAAGGGACGTTGCCCTTCTATCCCCGTAAACGTCGCCTATTATATTTACACACACGCGCGCATTAAACTTGCGCTCTTGATGTGTAACACACAAATGTGTTAACAGCAACAGCAACATTCACGATAGAAGGCGCGGATATTTTTTTGTTTTGACTCGACTCCGTTTGTCTTGAAACGCCGGGCACATTTTGCGGAATTAACTCTTACAAAAGAAAAGACAAAATCACGTGCAATGATTGTGGTCCAAGAGACCACGCGTTTTGTTGACTTGGCAAAAAAAAAGCGTGTGTCGGCTCTGGCGGCTGGGACAAGCGAGCACCCAGACACAAAGCAATCATCGCTCGACTGAACAGAAACAATGTCACTTGGCTTTGCGATGAGCGCGCTGCGCGAGCCGCGGTCATTCACAACTTTCCACGGGGATTCTTCCCCAACTCTTCAGTAGCGATTACCCCAGGGCTCAACAGGATGTACTGGAACAGCTGCCACCGAGCCGGTGACGTTAAAGCGAAACAAAACTAAAACACGAAAAAGACAAAGATCCCCTTTACCCCTCTCCTCCAACAAACATACTTTGTGTGGCAAGTGCTGTTATTAGCGAGCACCTATGAAGACCGGCACAGCACACGAGCGGTCACGCTCGCTTGGCTCACTCAGTGACGACTCACCCAGTTGTTCCGCCAGCTGCTCGCCTGCTGAGACAACACGTTGCCTCCCCCCTTCCCTCTCTCTTCTTTGTTACTCTCCAACGTTTCCCCAAAGACGCTTGCTCCTGCAACGAAGTCGCATTCTAAGTCTCCCGTAGCCGCACGAATCTCTGGGTCTTCGCGAATCTGTGCAGGGGGTGGTGAAAGACCACTCACTCGCACCTTTCCGTGGGTTTCGCTCGTCCCCGACTCGGAGAGAGGCGTTCGACAAACACTGAGGCTCAGTCAGCCCCGGCTTGCAAGCCCACACATACCACCCAACCCCTTCCCCCTCGGGGGGCGGTGTTGTAGGAGGAGCGGGGAGGTGGTGCAGTGGAGGTTGTGCGTTGGATGGGGGCGGAGTGCATGGGGGATGATGGAGGGAAGGGTGAGCAGAGTGGAGGGGGGGAGTCATGTGACAGCGAGAGTGTGGAGCAGGAACTGTGAAGGCATGTCAATGCTGTTGAGTGCCGTACAAGACACCGCGCACAGAGTGTGGGTTAATGGTTAGGAGCGTTGCCGCCACTGCTGAATATCAAAACCAATCGAGACGTAGCATGGGAAGAGGAGTGCTGTATTTCACAATAACAGAAGAGGGGAGAAATAGATTTATAGAGTGTATGCGTTGACTAATAAGTGGTGTGTTATTTCAGAACTTATAAAAGTCGCAACTTTTAATGTGCTTGGTAGACTTACAGATTTCCCAGGAAGGCTGTCTGAACTTCAGGATGATTCTGGGAAAACCGGGACAGTCGGCAACCCTCGTGGATCGGAGTAATAATAATTAAAATAACACGGTAATTCACAGCCGCTGACTGGATGAAGGCCCTCCCCCACACCTTTCGATTAAATGAACCTCACCCTCGCTATTTTCATCGTAATCACTTTTGTGCGAGGAGAGGTGGTGTAAACCCATTAGCAGAGACTGACATTTTCTTCTTTACTGATGTCACACATTTTATATTAGAGACTCATTTTCAAAATGAAATTGTGCTTCATAACGCCAAGCCTTCGTGGCATCGTCCCATGAATTATTTTTATTGCATCATTTCCTAATGTTCTCGTGTACAAGTGATAGTTTTGGCATGCGTCATGTCCACTGCGTAGGGGGTTTTTTTGTTCGCGTTTGTGCTGCGTGTCCAATGCAATTTTCAGATTGTACCGCGGGTTCTTCGGCATGATGTCCGAATTTCGCTCGCTGAAAAAAATCTCCCAGCAAGTGATGTTCGACATTTTTTTCCGATGTTCTACTTTTCCAGGATCCTCCCAGCATGTGTTTCCTTCAGAAACTGAACATGCATTTCCTGAAGCTCCTATCCTGTGGAGCGAAACATCATGCCGACAAATGCGTAGTAAAACCGGGAAACACATTTTAAAGCTTTGTTACATTTTTCCCACTTTTTTTTCTTATCAGCCACCTTAATTTCGCTCTCACAGCATTTTGCAAATGAACTGAATTCTGAGATGTTGAAAGAATCATAAATCTTAAAGTGATCTTTTATTGGCATTTGCAGAACGCTTACGTTCTCAAAAGAAACAGCCCAGTAAGGAGACATCAATAACGTAACCTGTAAAAGCGCTGCATCCGGTAAATGCCTCGCAAACACCCAACATTAAACCTCATGTAAGTCATGTAAAAGTCTTTTTCTCAAATAAAAAAAATAAAAAAATTGGTTCTAAATACTCTGTTGTACTTTTACAAAACAGAACCTGACATTGCTTGTAAAATAATATAAAGTTGTCTCACGCACCCTCTCCAAGTTTTTTTAAGAATTATATCTATTTTTTTAACACAATTCCAGTTTTCTGATGAATTGCTGGAGCATTATAGCCCGTGAGGCAAGGGGGTTTACGGCAGTACCACCTGGGGTGGCATGTGCTTCCAGTATCCACCATGGAAAGAAGACCGAGCGTAAATACACACTTCATATTTATTTTCATACTCCGTAGATGTTTCACGTGACACGTTTATTGTCCTCCTCAAAACGATGTTCTCGATCAAACTTTGGTAACCTTTTATCATGACAGCGATTTACCGCAGAGAGCTACTGCCACTGTGAATCGTTCACCTTGCTGCTGTTGTCGTAATTCACGGCACACGAGGCGGAATTATTGCAATACAACACGGACCGAATCCAGGCCATTTACCGCTTTGATTACGAAACGTCATTACAACCTCACAACTATGCAACTATATAGACAGACAACGTAACGATTTAATCTATAAATTCATGCAACAAATTGCATGTAACGACTTATATCAAGATTACAGCTATTTTTTTAAATTAACGAATTTATCCGCTAACGGCTTACAATAATACACTCTTTCGTTTCTGGAAGACTTTGCTGTTTTTTCCTGGAATTTTCTGTTGCGTGCAGTCATTTTAAGATGTTTCTTGTTCATGTTTGTGTTTTGTTGCGGTTGCACCCGAGTCAAGAGCCGCATGGCTCACAGGGTTGTACCTAATAAATGAAACTGAAACTGACTACTTGGCATTATCGCCAACTTCGCTCGCTATCGCCACTCACTCGGTCACTGCGGTACTGCCTCGCCTGTGCCCTGCACGCCACGGCATCGCTACCACTCCACTCACTCTCACACCGCCACCACTCCACCCACACTCACACCACCAACACCACTCCACTCACACCACCACCACTCCACCCACTCTCACACCACCACTCCACCCACTCTCAACCCACCACTACTCCACCCACTCTCACACCACTACCACTCCACCCACTCTCACACCACCACTCCACCCACTCTCACACCACCACCACTCCCCCCACTCTCACACCACCACTCCACCCACTCTCACACCACCACCACTCCCCCCACTCTCACACCACCACCACTCCCCCCACTCTCACACCACCACTCCACCCACTCTCACACCACCACCACTCCCCCCACTCTCACACCACCACCACTCCACCCACTCTCACACCACCACCACCACTCCACCCACTCTCACACCACCACCACTCCACCCACTCTCACACCACCACCACTCCCACACCACCACCACTCTCACACCACCACCACCACTCCACCCACTCTCACACCACCACCACTCTCACACCACCACTACCACTCCACCCACTCTCACACCACCACCACTCTCACACCACCACTACCACTCCACCCACTCTCACACCACCACCACTCTCACACCACCACCACCAGTCCACCCACTCTCACATCGCCACCCCTCCACCCACTCTCACACCACCACCACCACTCCACCCACTCTCACACCACCACTACCACTCCACCCACTCTCACGCCACCACCACTCTACCCACTCTCACACCACCACCACCACTCCACCCACTCTCACACCACCACCACTCCACCCACTCTCACACCACCACCACCACTCCACCCACTCTCACACCACCACCAATCCACTCACTCTCACACCACCACCACCACCCACTCTCACACCACCACCACTCCACCCACTCTCACACCACCACCAATCCCCTCACTCTCACACCACCACCACCACCCACTCTCACACCACCACCACTCCACCCACTCTCACACCACCACCAATCCACTCACTCTCACACCACCACCACCACCCACTCTCACACCACCACCACCACTCCACCCACTCTCACACCACCACCACTCTACCCACTCTCACACCACCACTCCACCCACTCTCACATCGCCACCACTCCACCCACTCTCACACCACCACTCCACCCACTCTCACACCACCACCACTCCACCCACTCTCACACCACCACTCCATTCACTCTACCCACTCTCACACCACCACTCCACCCACTCTCACACCACCACCACTCCACCCACTCTCACACCACCACCACTCCACCCACTCTCACACCACCACCACCACTCCACCCACTCTCACACCGTCACCACTCCACCCACTCGCACATCGCCACCACTCCACCCACTCTCACACCACCACCACTCCACCTACTCTCACACCGTCACCACTCCACCCACTCTCACATCCCTACCAATCCACCCACTACAACACTACGAACACACCAGCCACGCTTTCTGTGCTCGGTCGACTGCCTATCGCCCCCCCCCCCCTCTCTTCCTTAGAATATTGCGATTAGGCTGCTAATACATTTCCATGTGTTCAGCAAAGTCGTTCAGCTATCATTTGTGGCCAGGTCGCTTCTGAAAAAGAAGCTAACAGCTCAGTGGGCTTTAATTGGTCAAATAAAATAGTTTCGTTTTAATGGCAGAAATGTTTTAGTGATTTGCTTACCTTTCCTATACTTTGCACTCCTATCGTGTTTTTTTTATTGGACTGGACATCTGTGATAGAGCTTTATAGCTCAGCGGATTCCTCCACTATGAACGCATATTCCGATTCTAATTTTTGGCCGTTCCCCCGACCAGCGTGGATGCTCGGCTTTATATCGCCCAGCAAGACGGAAATCCATAATAGAGTTGTTTTGGGTTCGATCGCGTACATATATAAATGTGTCGTTAAAACCGCCACCACCCGACACAGCCAATTAGTAAGGTTTGTCACGTAAACAGAACGTGTCAATTCGTTACTAGTACAGCACACCGGTGTGTTGGAGAGCAAAACCACAACATTTACAATCTGAATTCGACGTTTCGCCAGTAATTAGAACTAGCTTAATCAGATTGGTGGGTTTAATAACACATTTATATATTTACGCGATCTAACCCTGAAAAAAAACCTGTATTATGGATGATATTGGTCGCGAAAGCCTACCACGTGTTAAGGCAGACATCTCCTCTGGTCCGCACATTTGCATATCCAGAGGGTAGCGCCTCCCAACTCATGCGGATTGATGGCATTTCAACCATTTCTTCCCCAGGATCCCACTCACTGCCGATTGGATAGCATGCGGATCCGAGCAAAAAAAGAAACTGTCCGCTGTTGGGCTCTGCAGCATTCTTCAGCGTTCAACCGCGGACAACTTTTATCCTCTCTCTCTTTACTGGAGGGCATCGTCCTTGACCCCCGCTCTCGAGTAATTCACCAAACACCGCACTATGGCAGCCGCACATCATCATTACCTTGTTACACAGTGGCATCCCCCTTCATGTCCACACACTACTCATCTTCACATCATCCGTGTCGTCATCATCAACATCATCATCTTCAAACATCATTATACCATCACATGTCATCACATTTCAGTCCTACCATTCAGTGATAAGACCATCATATTTGTTTGTGATCCAGAGATAAAATGCTTGAAGAAAATCATTATTAGCACATTCCACGGTACAAACATTTATAATTTCAGGCTAATGGCGCAAGGTTAAACAAGCAATAAGAACGGTTCAATTAAAATAAGCAATCCGTTTATTCGACTGTAATTAGTCCCGCACTTGTTTGAAATTCCACATGCAGTCCATAGCAGACTGTAAAAGCACATCATTGCTTACTTAACTTATCAAACAAAATCTGCATTGATTAATTGACCTGGCAATCCATGACCTGAACTCAATCGGCTAACCCAATATTAAGACCAGCTCTATATACGCCATACTCGGATGACGCAAAGCTTGGTCTCGTTAATCTTTCGATTTTGGGCAATTCGCGTTAAACGTTTACGCGCCAGAACACTGAACCGCAGCTGTGCATGTCGTCAGCATGTTTGTCCAGCGATGCCCCATGATTATAGCTGCTCACCCCGAGCTATAAATGCTCTGATACGTGCATTGGCTTTATAGTGTTCGCCTTTTGGCGTCGGCCAATCAGTTTCAAAGACAATGCATATATGATATTATTTATTATCGGAGCATGTTTTTTGTTTGCAGGTTCATGCCAAAGTACTTGTGGTTAATGCGAACTTGATTCCTTGCTAAAGGTTTCTGTTTGGTGTTTGAACATCTTAACGCCTATACTCTTTAGTTCTTTCGGTCAAGTCACGTAGGTATAAAATAAAATAGATCACGACGTTTTGGGCGCAACACAAGCGTCCGTCATCAGGTGGGACGGACGCTTGTGTTGCGATCGAAACGTCGTGATATATATAATTATTTTATTTTTCTACCTACGTGACTTTACCGAAAGAACCAAAGAGTATGGATTCTTGCAGTCACGAAAGCTTCAAATCAAGATCTTAACACCTGTTTTATTGCCAGAAAGGGTAAAACCTGTTCGTATTTTTTTCATACTTTGATACTGGCAAAAAAGTCCTATTTACTGAAGTAATGTTGCGACAGCGCTAACGCTGAGCTGATCCAATAAATTCTCTCTCCGTGTGATAATTTCCTCGCAACAGCTCCGCCGAGTCTCCTTGTTTTAACTCGAAACTAATTATTTTTGTGGTGCACAAACACACTTTAAAAAAAAATAATCTCAACACATTCATCAATAACACTGCCTTGAAATGAAAAGTAAATTTTCAAAAAGGAAACATTTTGGACCACGGCCATTCTTTTATCCATGCTCTCTGTTGCCCCAGACATCACCACTTATAAATGTTTTCCTCTTTAGGGCAGATGCAATCGGAAATCAGGTTGAATTATTGTTTGTTATTTTTGCTTGCGCGCCACTGCCATAACACTGTCATAAATAAATGTTTAAATGTGGTGAATGGTTGGTTATGATCGCTTGCGGGAGACACCTGTTGATGGACGGCTGAATTACAATATTGTTATTTATTTATCGCCACACTGGTATTGATTGACTGAACAATGTTTGTTTTCCGTTCTTCCGGCTTTAACTTAAGAACAAGAAGTAAAACAAGGATACGGTCCCGTGTACATAGCCACCTTCCTGTGTACACAGCTGCGGTGCCAAGACCACACCAAACGTGCCGCTGAAACTCGTCTTAATTGACACACTTTCCGCTCACAGTGCTGGGAATAACATTTTTCACCTAAAGGTCAACATACAATGCAATACGTTTTGTATATACTGTGTATACGTATGCCTTTCCCTCTTGCCCAAACACAAGAGTGAAACACAAATGCGGAGCGACGGCTTACATTGTGTGAAAGTCCGAAAAGCGTTAGGTGCCATAGTGCAACATCGCAAAGGGCGTCCAATCCTGGCATTTGTTCTACCGCCAACTTTGTTGGAGCAACATTTTCCACGCACAAGTATTTCACCCCGAATTGTACGACTGCGCTACGAATATGAGTTCGGTGCCACAGTCCGTAATACCATTGATGTGCCCTGTCGATAGCAACTCAATGTGGAGCATTGTTGTAGTGAAAGCTGACTCGGATTGAGATGATGTCAGCTTTTCTTGCTGTGGATTTCACACCTGATAACGATTGCTTGTGTTGCAGTCGAAACGTCGTGAGAATTTTATTGTTTTATATTTGTATTTTATTATTATTGTATTTCCCTTCTACGTGACTTTACCGAAATAACCAATAATATGATGTCAGCTGTAGGCTTTGTGATCGTCAGCATGCAGTGTGCATAACTGCACGTTAACGTCAGGGCGAGCACACGTGTATCGTGTTTGCTAGGGAAATCACACCTAGTTACCATACGTGGGAACGATGACGCAATTGGTTAGTTCATTTGCTTTATGAACCCAGTGACATGAGTTGTATTCGCGGCATTGGATTACATCATTGGCCAGTGATTTCTGAACTAATCCTGATCCCCCCACCCCCCTCATTCACTTCACCAATTCATACTGACCAGCATTGCGAAGTATGGTCAATTGTGCTGTTTACACTTTAAATGCGTGAATTTTGATGCTATTTTGTAATAAGAATACTGCACTGCCAATTTTATTTTAAATATATATTTTTCACGATAAGGAAATATTCACATCTTACTTTAACGTTTTTTTTTATGCGCTAGATCAACTCATGCTTCAGAATAGTTTTTATTTTTAACACAGACCAAGTTAACCAGAGTTTTTGTTTTTATTCACGATTTGGCTGCTATATATGTCCACGTGACAAGCCACTTCGTTGAGCTATCATTTGTGGCCAGGTCACTTCAGTGGGCCTCACCTGGTAAAATAAAAAATATATTTTAAAGCTCAGCTTCCGTAGCCTAAGTTAGGCGAAACTTTGTCACCTTATATTTCTCTAAACCATTACATTTTCTTTGCAACTACAACTTAAACAAAAGATGAATAAGCCTGACGAAAAACAATATTGAAAATATCTGACACAACCTACAAATAAAACGAAAATAATTGCTTCATACGCACTGCTTGTTGTTTGCAGTTCTTCACGTTGGTAGATGGATTCTCATCCCCGTCGTGCTATCGGATGCAAATTTCCTCAGAGCTTTTCGGAACGTAAACAAGACGCCGCATAGCTGCTCCCTCTCCGGCAAATCGGCCTGCTTCCTCAATATGCCCCAGCACACACGTGTTTTCCATCCTGAGGGCCACATTCCCCATTGCCAGTCCTTGTTCCCAGGCACTGGCTATTAAAAACATCTGTTTTTTTTCTGCCGGCCCTCTTGGCATCACTATTTCAGGCAAGCTCGCGGATTTTGGCATTTTTTTTGTCAAAATGGAAAATTGCTTTCACTGGCTATTTAAACAGTCAGGAAACCCAATAGCGTAGAAAACAGTACAATTTTAAGATTACGTTTCACTTGTTCTTGAACCGTCGGTTTAAGACATGTTTTAAGAACACGTTTGTCATTGGAGTGATGTTTCTAATTGAATGCAGTTTACAGCTCTTTGAAGTCTTGTGGAATTTGTAAACAAAACTAACCAAGAGGTTAACATTTCAGAGGTTTAGGGAACAAAAAATCCTCCAATAACCTGACATTTTCAAGCCATTATTTTTCGTGTAATTCGTGGGACAGAAGGCTTCCATGGTGTCACGGTTCGCACAGGACTCGAAATCCAGAAGTCACCGATTCGTTCTCCTAGCGTGGCAGATGACAACAATCCCCCACCTTTGTCCACCCAGCAGCACCAATGTGTACACCACAGTCGATCGGCAGGTCGCGTGCGGTGTGGTAAAGTGTGGGTACTCAGGCGCCGTGCTAGAGCTCATTCCAGTAGAGGTCATTCCGCCAACAGTGGCATTAGCAAGTAATTGCAGGGCTGCACCTTTAACTTTCACTTTGGAGGTTTCTTAGCATTCGATAAAACTCAGCGTCTTCACATTCCTTTGCCTAAAGTCAGCTCCGTAAACTGCAGCAATCGATCTTAAAATCCCAGCTAGGCCTAAGGCTGTGAGGCCTTCTGTTAAGCAGGGCAGCTGTGGTTCACAGCAGCACTCAAATCTGCCCGTGGGATTCATTTCACGTTTAAAAAGCAGCTGTCACAACAGGCGGCCGGCCCATACATTTCTCCAAGGCGTGAGAAAATTAATGGCTGAAATGTATAACAAATCCTGTTAGTGTGCAGTCAAGTCTTTTGCCATGACTCAGAAGTCTAAGGTCAAAGTTTACAAGAAATGTGCAAAGCCCCCCCACCCCTTCCCCAGCGTTTTGCTCCGATTATGTCACACATCTGTTGTTTTGCTTTAATTCGTAGCACAATCGCGGAGTGAGCACAAGTCGCGTCGACTGGGCCAAATAATCGGGCACAAGTTGCACTCCGGGTGAGTGGCCAGACAACGGAACTTTCAATCCATTTTATGCCAGCCACAAAATGGTTTGTGCCCACTTCAGAAATTGTTGCTTGCTGTGGTTGTCCCACCTGATGACGGACGCTTGTTGTGCACCCGAAACGTCGTGATTTAATTTATTTTATTTTATACCTACGTGACTTTACCGAAAGAACCAAAGAGTATGGATGCATGCAGTCACGAAAACTTAAAATCTAGACAATCGTTTATTTCAAGGCCGTGTACCCAGAAGGCTCTCTGTCACTCGGCAAATGTTTCCTGCCTGTAAGCTCAACATCTATCTCAACTTAATTAGCTTCATTAGCCACACGCTTAGGCCAACATCCCATTTTACAAGCGTGAAGCTGGCCAATCTTGTGGAGGGGTGTGGGGAGGGAACCCCGAAGGACACGGACAAAAATGTGCGCGACCACAGCGAGAGAGAACATGCAAACTCCAAATATACAGGAGTCAGTCGGGATCGAACCCACGACCTCCTTGTATACCACGCGAAGTAGTTGACATCTCCTCGCCACCGTGGCGACGCGTGGGCAATCCTCTCCTGTGGAAGAGCATGGGCGAATAACGTCGACAGTGGCACGATGAATCATTCGCAGGGCCGCACTGATTATTACACGCTTTTATTTAACTCTGTTGTTGTCGTATCCTCAAATCTTGTAACTCAATTTGAACCCACTTCCCAATTTGGTATTGACTGTAAACTTCGTATACTTATACTGAGGACAATACTCTATTCTATCATAAAAAATATATTTTTTAAACCATTTTTATATGTTATGTTTCGCCTTGGGTCTAATTGTCCACGCTCAACTCACGTTGGTTGTAAATCAACACGGTCCCTGACGTTATGCGGCAAGCCTCGGGGCCACTTCCTGGAGTCGTGGAGTTCTTCCATTGCCAGTACGGTACATTTAATTAAAACGTGTTTTTCAATAAGTTTTTTTCAAATATTACTTATTTTTCTTTGTCGTTTACCCGCCTTAAGCAATGTAAGCATGCGTGCAAAAGCGGACACTTACCTCGATGGGTCATTGACTGCGGACAACACGCACTTCACACAGCATGCTTTGCACCTTAAGGACACCGTTGATCACCAACAAGATCTCTCCATGGAGACAGCGATCAGGTTTGGCCACTTAGGGGCCGTCCATTAATGACGTCACGCGATTTTAGGACGATTTTTGACCCCCCCCCCCTTCGTCACACGGCGTCACAAAAAGTCAGACCCCCCCCCTCAAATATGACGTCACAAAGGTCTGCCCCCCCCCCCCCCATTTTTTTTAAACATGCTTCAAATCGCTTTAAACAATTGTCATTGTAGTGCTTATTTAATGTGGCGCTGCACTCTGATGATGTAGGAGAAAACATTTAATAACAAGTCTATTTAATTTAGTAGAACGTGTTGTCTCTATTTATTTAAAGTTGCGCATTTTGATGTGACGTCACATTTCTCCCACCCCCCTCGTCACACATCGTCACAAATGTCTGACCCCACCCCCCCCAGGTGCGTGACGTCATTCATGGACGGCCCCTTAGGGCGCATCTACACCAAAGGGATGCGTCGTACAACATTGTTAGATTCAACTGAATCGCTTCTGTGTGGACGTCTGTGTTGCTGGTTGTGAGCAGTTGCGCAACCAGTTGCTTAGAGCCGAAACAAACTTGACTTTCAAGCACAAATCTGCTCTGTGATTTCTATTGGCCCATATCTTTCGCGCACATTTTCCGAATTATGATCGTTACAATGTTGGCGTGGGTGGTGGGATTTGGGATGTGTATTTTCGAGACCGATTTAAATAAGTATAACCCGTAAACACAAAGTTTTTCACTATAAATCCTTTATATGCGTGGCAGCGAACTTAATATAAAGGATTTAAAAATATATTCGCCTGTGGAGGACGCGGGGATTGATCCCGCGACCTTTGGCATGGTAAGCGAGGGCGCTCCCAACTGCGCTACTCCACCACGGCCTGTGGAGGGGTTACACTCTGGGCTCTTATACTGTGACGTTCAGCCAAAGCCATGAATGAGTTCTATTTGAATATATGTAAAATAAAAATTTTTTGCCTAAACATTAATATTTTTGCCTAAACATTGTCTGGCACAACGAGTCTGTGTGGAAAATGTCAGCTCGATTGGATCACGGAAAGTGGGTTAAAAAACGACCGAAAGATTTGCACGGTCGTAAGCAAGCAAGCACGCAAGCAAGCAAGCATGCGAACTTAATATAAAGGATTTAAAAAGGGGAGATGTTAACTACCTCGCATGGTATGCAGGAGGTTGTGGGTTCAATCCAGACCTTGATGCCTGTCAAGGTCTGGATTTTCCCCGTGGTTACGTGGATTTGTCTCCGGGTCCTCTGGTTTTTCCCTCCACATTCAGAAACATCCGTTTAGAGCATTTGGCTGCTACGCATTTCCACTTGATAAAGCCGATTCGTTGGGCTATCCTTGATGGCCAAGTCGCTTCTGAAAAAGAGTGAAATAGCTCACTGCACCTTGGTAAAATAAAAAAAGTTTTTTTTTCTTGGGACTTTCCTTGCCAGTATCAAAATATAAGAATAGGCATGTTTATGTTTGCGTGCCCACCACAAGCAAGGGTGAAATCTATTCTTGTAGGGTTTTTTGTTAGTTAAATTGTGCAAGAAGATCGCTGGGGGTGTGGACGCACCTTCGGCAGGAGTGGTTTCTTGTGAATGCTGACTTGGCAGTTTTGGCCACCTACCTGGCCAAATGAACCTTATGGGGGACCCGGGGTCCCATAAGCCCCCGGCTCTCGCATACACATTACATTATAATGTTAACTATAACTTTGCTCTTTTTCACTAATGGGTTTGAAGGATGGTGGCAAGTGTTGTTAAACTTTGCCTTTAAAACTGAAAACTACTTACCTGCAGTACTACTATTGAAATACACTATTGAAAACATAATTTACACCCCTCTGTCAATCATCGTGTTTATCAGTGTGGCTTTGTGAACACACTTTGTAAACAGAACATAAAATAGTACGCGTGTTCAATGCGTTGTTCATATTGTAACAAGCTTTAATACCAATGTTACTCTACAGAGTAGTGGGTCGCCGCTCCTCTTATCCGCATTGATACGAGCGGTATGTGGGGACTATGGCTTAACGGCAAAAAAAACCCTATCTGCACAGATGCATACGGACAAGAGAAGTATTACAAACAGGAGGAATTAACGGTGCAACGCATCTCATCTGTTAAATATATCTGCAGGTAATAGGCTTGCCATTGATCGATCCTGGCTGCAGACATTGGTAGGTCACAAATAATAATGAAGATAAGAGAGCAGTTTCACTGTATAATGCATCCCGTGATGACAAATAAAGGGCTTAAGTCGTGTAAGCAGTTTGAGCAGCTTTGGATAAGACTTATGATCCTGCCCATACCCGAGCATGGAGTGCATTCGCTTGTTCAGCTCTTCTGCGCATTCGTCCTCGCTGCTGCACTTGGACATGACATGACAACAGAATCATCCGCGTCACGTGGGTCGTGGCGTTTATGTGCGCGGTGGGACGGAGTCGCCACAAATAAATTCATTAATTACGATTTTGACGTCAGTTTTATTCGGGACCCCGGGGTCCCGCCATAAGGTTCAAATGTCAAGAAGGTTTGCTCGCCGCGCTCAGACAGCCCAGGGAGTTGGCAGGCCGTGCCGTGAGTGAGCGGCTCACGTTGCCAGAGAAATGTTTAGGATTTCCGTGGCGGGAATCCAGTGGGGTTTCTCAACTTTCCCGAATGTTAAGGAAGGAGCCAAAGGGGAATATTAAATAGATTTAATGTCCTGCACCATTTTGTGGTTATGCAGAGACAGCAAAAGAAATGTATAAATATATGCACGTGTAATTGTAAATTGGGGTGAAGCGTTGACAGTTTCTTTTTTTGGCCATGGCTAACATCAGCGGTGAGTAATATCTGAACTGTTCCTGGGCCCCACCCCTTGACTGGACATCTGTAAAAAAGAGCTTCATAGCCCATCGGATTCCTCCAGTATGAATAAATATCCCGATTCTGATTCACTGACCAACATGGTAAAGTATCATAAAAAAACACCACAACAACTGACACAGTGGATTGACTAAGGGCTGCAAATAAATGTAAAGGATTATAATTGTAAATTATGGTGGCGCAGTGGTACAGCAATGAGCCGAGCGACCCGAGTTCAATTTACAGCCACAGCCAACGTCGGTGACAAATGATAGGCGAACACAGTCCTGGGTCGCTCCGCTTCAACAACCCACGCTGACCAGCCTGTGAAGAGCCCGTCAAACAAGCCTCACGGCCAACACAGCCCAGCGGAGGCCTTCATCCAACAGTGAATTGATAGAGCGACAAATATCATCATCATCATCATCCTCATCGTCGTCATGTAATTATTAAGTTATTAATTTACAAATCAAATGAGCATTTTAGTACGGGTGATTTTTTTTGTATATAGGTTGAGACATCTATTGTTGTGGTTGCGTACAGACTGCATCACACTTTCGCGAATTGATAATTGGCCTGCAGCCACAACTGACAGCAGGTTGCCCCTGAGGGCTGCGTTTGCTCCGGCACCTGTGAAAATATCAACCTCGATCTCTCGGGGGGCGACCCGGCATACACCTCGTGGTGTTCGCCGTCATAAATGACGCTCAGGGCAGACACAGCATCAGGGGGAGAATGCAAAAAAAGTATTTCTAGGTCAGCAAAGTTTTTTTTTTGCTGTTCAGTTCCTCAACCCATCACCCCTCCCCCCCAACAGGATTTACCCGGGGGGGGGGGTACTTTTTGTTCACAAGCCGCTTTCACCAAATCATAATTAGCACAAATGATTTGATGATGCTGCGTTGGCATTAGTGCACAAGCATAATTAACAACAGACACTCAACACATTCATCAATAACACAATGTGGCCTTGAAAGGAAAAATGCAGATTATGTGAGGATTTTTTGGGAAATGGCCTTCTGAACAGTACACACACACGGCGAGTCGGCAGAGACGAGAGATGATAACGAAAGTTTGAGAACTACACTTTCCACGATGGGACCTCGTGGGAATTACATATTCTTTTATATTTTCTCATGACCAGTATTCAGTTTACAATTAAGACAAGGGTAAGCGATGTGGGATGGTGCGGTGGCGCATTGGTTTGCACAGTTAGAGTTCATCGATAGGGTTGCTTCGTCTGATGGAGAACAAAATACGGAACATATCGTTGGAAGAAGATTATCTGACGATACTGGAAGAGAGGAGAACGACGTGTTGTCTGGAGTGGCGTATATTTATTTTTATGCAACTGATAAAAGCCAGGACTTTTATTGTCCCGGAAAGACCGACACGTGTCCCAGGACAGCTACCTCAACAATAATACGATCCTGGGAAAACCCGGGCAGGTGGTAACCCTACCTCAACCTCGGCCTTGAATTCAAAACTGCCCCGTCGACTCAATTCTGCTTACATTCCTCACACTTTAAAATGTGTAATAAAAGGACTCGGACACTTCCTTCTGTCTTCGTGTCTTTTATTGGGTTCTCGTCCTCACCCACACGGCACTCTGTTATAACTCTGTATTTGTAGCCCCCGGCTATTCACTGCTATTATAGCTCCTTCCTCCCTCTGACTCTCTGCTTCATCTACTGTAACCTCCTCCCTGCAGACTCGCTGCTACCTCTATGCAGACTCCCGCTGCTACCCCTATGTGCAGACCCTCTGGCTGCTACCGTATGCAGACCCGCTGCTGACTCTGTATGCAGCCCCGCTGCTGACTGCAGCCTCCTCGCTGCTTCGGGTCGGTCACCGCTGGCCAACGGTGCCGATCCTCGCTCCTGGTGTTCGTGGCGATCTCGCCACCCTCCGCTTCGCCCTTCGTGGCCTCTCTCTGTTCCTGGTTCCCCGTCACTCCCGTCCTCTTCCGGTTCCCCTCCTTCTATAGCCTAACCCCTCACCCCCCCACGTGACCTAACTCCTCCCCTCCTGACGTCACCTCCGGAGGGCCGCTTACGCCCGCATTACATCACCCTCCCCCATAAAGAAAATCCAACCGACCTCGGCTGAATTGCAACCTGACAAGAAATGCGGGTGTAAAGGGCCAACACGTAAAAAGACACGAAGCATGCAACAACAATATAACCAGAACACAACACAATACAATTTTAACGAAACGTGAGGGATTTCGAGCGAGTACGGGCAGCCGGGCCGTCCCGGACGGTCGGCAGACCACCCACCGAGCGGGAACGTGGAAGGGTTTTAGGGGCGACGGGCGCAAGTTCTTCCGTCGCCATTGGAGGCCCGCCACTGTCCCGCTCGCGTCCAGAGACATCCCGTACTCGCGTCCGCGGAGGGATAGGAAGAGCTGCAGGTCCCGTGGGTTCTGCAGCTCCAGTCGACGTCCCACGAGCGGAACGTCCTCCTCCCTGCGCTGTCACGGCCGGCTTGTCTGTGAAGGGTACGACAGGCGCTCTCGCAAGGTCAGCAGACACAGGCAAGGGCGAGTCGGCAGCAACAGACCCCGGCAAGGCAACTTCGGGAGATGACGCATCCGGCCGCGGGGCAATGTATGGCTTCAACCGGGATGTATGCACGAACCAGCGCCGTGAACCAACCTGAACACGCGCCGACTGTGGGTTGGGAACCTCAATGAGGCGGACCGGACCCTGCCAAGGTCTATGTAATTTAGGAGAGGTACCTGGCCGCACCTGTGGGCAATGAAGCCAGGCCAGGTCCCCCTTTTTCCAGGGGCACTCCCCCTTTGATCGTCGGGCACACCGCTCATTCCTGGCCTGAGCCTTGGCAGTAGCCATGCGGGCACTTTCCCTCGCCTCAGCGACACGCCGAACGTTGTCCTTAATATACTCAGGAAGAGGCCTAACAGGCCCCCTCGCGCCGGTTCCCAACTGTTCATTAATCGGCGGCACATTCTCACGGCCGTACATAAGGAAGAACGGCGAGTATCCAGTAGCCGCGTGCGGCGTCATGCGATACGCCGAAAGCACCCCAGGAATATGCAAATCCCAATCAGATTGATTTTCCCCGACTGTATGGCACAGCATGGCGGACAGAGTCCGATTCAACCGTTTCACCATACCATCCGTTTGCGGGTGGTAGGGGGACGTCCGTATCTTTTTAGTTCCAAGAGCCGCACACACCTCCCCCAACAATTTGGACGAAAAGTTACGTCCTTGATCCGTAAGGAGCCTCTCCGGCGCCCCTTTGTCCATTACATACCCAAATAGAAAGGCGTCAGTGATAGACGCCGCTGACTGGTCAGGCAAAGGCCAGGCCATCGGCCAGCGAGAGAGGTACTCAACCCCCACCAGTAAATACTTATTTCCCTTAGCGGATGGCGGAAAGGGTCCCAAAATATCTAACGCCACCAGCTCATTAACCCGAGATACTTTAATCGATTGTATCGGCGGAACATATGGATGTTTAGGTGGTTTACGGCGGGCGCAATCGGGACACGCGCGAACGTGACCGACGACATCCGTCGTCATGCCGTGCCAATAATAGTCTCGTTGCAGCGTCAATAGGGTTTTCTGCACCCCCAGGTGTAAAAGTGTGTCACAGTGCAAAGATCTAATCAACTCATACCGCAATGACGCAGGCACAACGAGACGCCAGTGTTCCTGTATCCCTTCCCTCCACATCAGTAACCCATCTCGGAGAGCAGTTTCCGAAATACCACCCGCACCGACTTCCTTACCCGCCTTCTCCGTTCGTTTTCGCAACGACACCAAAGATTCGTCCAACATTTGCTCCCGAATCCACACAGACCTTGGAAGACGCAAAACCCCGTCAGCCGGTCCCCCATCAACCGGTCCCGGTGTAAGCGGAGTTTCGGGAACATCCACTGCCAGCGCGACAGGCTGAGGGGGGGGCTGAGTCGGTCCACACCTATGCGTCCCCGACGCACACGCACAAGGGGATCGTTGCGGCAACCTGGACAGTGCGTCCGCGTTAGCGTGACGCACACCCTTCCGATGGTGAATTTGGAAGGAGAATTCTTGCAACGTGTCCAGCCATCTCGCCAATTGTCCGGATGGCTGGTCCATCTTAAGAGCGTACTGCAAGGCCGCATGGTCCGTGCGGACAATAAACGACCGACCGTACAGATACGGTCGAAATTGTCGGAGAAAAAACACAATAGCCAAAAGTTCCCTGCGAGTGACGCAGTAACGGGTTTCCGCGGGAGATAAAACCCGACTCCCATACGCCACCACACGCTCAACACCACCTTTTGACTGGGACAACACCGCCCCAATACCAGTGTCACTCGCATCAGTATCCAGAATGAAGGGATGTTCAAAATCCGGATAATCCAACGTCGGCGCAGTAGCCAGTAAATCGCGCAGGCTCCGAAACGCCGCCTCCTCCGGCGGTCCCCACACAAATTTATGCCCCTTCCCAGTAAGGAGATGCAAAGGCCTGGCGATAGTAGCGAAATTCGGAACAAACCTCCGATAATATGAGGCGAACCCCAAAAACCGACGCACATCACCCACCGTGGCCGGGGTTGCCCAATCCCGGACACAAGCAGTTTTCTCTGGATCCGTGGCCACCCCGTCCGCACTAACAATATGTCCCAAGTATCGAACGGAGCGTTGCAGTAAATGACATTTCTTAGGCTTGAATTTCAAATTAGCAGAACGCATTCTGGCGAATACAGCCTCCAACCGCAGTAAATGCTCATCAAATGTGCGGCTGAAGACTATAATATCATCTAAATAAATGAGACATGTCTCCCACTGCAACCCCGTCAACACCAACTCCATCAACCTCTGAAAAGTGGCAGGGGCAGCATTCAACCCCATCGGAAGACAGTTAAATTGGAATAACCCCTGCGGCGTACGGAAAGCTGTCTTTTCTCGCGAGGGCTCGTCAAGGGGGAGCTGCCAGAAGCCCGAAGAGAGATCTAGCGTTGAAAAAAACTTAGCCCCTGACAAGGCGTCGAGAGAATCGTCCATACGCGGCAGGGGATACGCATCTGCCACCGACACTTTATTCAGCTTCCGAAAATCCACACAAAATCGCAATTTACCATCCTTCTTTTTAACCAACACAACAGGCGCGCCCCATGGGCTATTAGACGGAGATATAATATCCGCTTTCAACATGTCTTCCACTGCCCCTCGAACATGCTCACGCTCAGCCGGACTCATCCGACGCGAGTTCAACCGGATAGGGGCAGCGTCCCCCGTGTCGATATGATGAGAGAGAAGCGAGGTGCGTCCCAAGTCCAAATCGTCCGAGCTAAACACATCGGAATAGCTCGATAATAATTTATGAATCGCACAACGCTGCTCGGTGGAAAGGGCCGAATTTTCCCCACATAATTCGGCGATCCAACGATCATCAACCCCTCCATCGTGTGAAACACCACCCACAAGCCCCCCGTCCGGCAGGTCACTCTGGGCCGTAAACGCCGTAGTGGCATGTGCCACAACGGTACCAGCTGGCACACACACGCTTTCAGCACTCGCATTTAACACCTGCAAAAACGGGCGCTGATCTGGACGGACAATAGTTTGCGCCCCTACCAGCGCTAAGCCGCCCGTAACCGCGGCGGACGGCGACAGCAAAATCCCAAAAGCACCCTGCCGACCCGGAACCGGCTTCCGGTATCGTAAGGGAATGAGCATCTGAGAGCCAGGTGGAATATCAACCGAAACTTCCGATAGCGCCTGCACCTGGGCGACAGGAGCCGGTCGCCCCCAGGCGGACTGTAAAAATTCCAATTTCCGGCCCCCCGGTAGTTCTATGCAATTTTCATTGATTCTAATTAGAATGGGCATCTTAGCCAAAAAATCCGTACCGAACAGGCAAGGAACCGCCAGGGACCTCGAAATCAACACAACGCCCGAGGCCGAGACACCCCCGATAGAAATGTTAGCGTCCACCTGTCCCACGATGCCCATACTACCCCCGTTCGCAGCGATGCAGGAAGCGTAAGCCGGCCTCACGGCCCCCGGTGGGATGTTCAAAAGATGGAATATCACATCCGAAATAATGGTCGCGGACGCACCGGAATCCACCAAAATACGTACGTCCACCCCTTGGATGGACCCAGGTACAGTGGACGAACCGGTAGCGGCCGCGACAACCCGCCGAGCCAGCTTACGCCACTGCGTTATCGAGCGACAAGGCTCAGATACTGGCCTCCCGTATTTTACAACATCCGCGTCGCATAACAACGGCGATGAGTGAGGTGTCAGGCCTTGCCGGGTGTCTGGTGCGCACCGACTTGCCTGTGCCGGAGGGTCTTTCTTTGGGGCGTCCGCTGTCGAGGCCTCCTGCTGGGGCGGCCCCGGAACCCGGGCCCAGCAGTCCCTGGCATAGTGGCCCCGACGGCCGCAGCGGAAGCAGTCGACGTCGGGGCGGCGCGCAGCGGGCACCCCGTCCCGACGCGGCCGCGCCGGCGGCGGAGCCCGCGGCCCTGGCCCGCTTCGAGCCGGCCACGGAGTGGAGGCGGCCGACAACTCCTTTGGGCCGGTCGCATCCGGCACGTACACGGCCTTCGTAGGGTCCCACCCTACGGCCCCCCCATCGACGACAGGACCGCCCGTCCACGCCGTCACCTGTTTCCAGCGGCGGAGATTGAACTGGGCGTCCAAACACTTGGCCGCGGTCCGGGACGTGAGTTTTTCGTGACCGCACGCCTGCATGGGAATGCCGAGATCTCGGGACAACTCCAACATCTTCCCCAAGATGAGTGGTTCCAGCAGGTCAGGCTCCGTCTCCGGGTAAGCGGCCATAGCGAGTTCCAACACGGCGCCCCTGTACGCTACAGGTGACTCCTCAGGTGCGCGTTGCCGCTGCACGAATCGGCGATGGGCGTCATCCGGTGGCTCGTACGCGTCCGCCATTTCCTCGAACACCCCTCGCAGAGTTTTCTTCTTCGCAGCTTTTATAGAGCGAAAAAAACGAACGGACTCATCATCAAGAAGAGTCGGGAGCACCTCCAGTGCCTCAGCGTCCGTCCACCTTGCCGTACGTACCGCCGCCAAAAATCTGCAGGCGAACGCACTCCAATCGCCCCCGATGGAGAACTCTTTGACGGTTGTAAGGTGACGACTGCGACTCCTTGGCTTGCTTCCGTCCGTCGCTGACTCTTCCGGCGGTAAGTTCAGCAAGGCGTCGCAACGCTGTGTCGCCAAAATGGCGGACGATCCTCGCGGCGGCCCCAAAATGGCGGCTTCCCGCCTTCCGTGGTGCGCCACGCCCAAGATGGCGTCTTCACGCCGCGTGGCCGATGGCGGCGCCATCGAAGACGACCCGGGCTCCTGCCGATCACCACCATCACCTTCCAACGCCGCCCTTGGCGTGACAAGGTCACACAACTCTGTGATGACGGTTTTTAGGGTTGCCAGTTGCTCCGCCATTTGGATCCATCTTAAATCTTCGTCCTTCAACGCAGATGGGTCGGACGAAGGGGCCACCTCCTCGACGCCCGGGCCCTCACGGATCTCTCCCTCCGCCGAAGTGAAGCCGACCTCAGGAGGAAGATCGTCGTCGTCCGAAGATGAAGCCGACGCCGGGGATGGAATATTCTTTTTCCTCAGTTGTTTCGCCATGCCGTTTCACTTCTGACTCCAGTGTAATAAAAGGACTCGGACACTTCCTTCTGTCTTCGTGTCTTTTATTGGGTTCTCGTCCTCACCCACACGGCACTCTGTTATAACTCTGTATTTGTAGCCCCCGGCTATTCACTGCTATTATAGCTCCTTCCTCCCTCTGACTCTCTGCTTCATCTACTGTAACCTCCTCCCTGCAGACTCGCTGCTACCTCTATGCAGACTCCCGCTGCTACCCCTATGTGCAGACCCTCTGGCTGCTACCGTATGCAGACCCGCTGCTGACTCTGTATGCAGCCCCGCTGCTGACTGCAGCCTCCTCGCTGCTTCGGGTCGGTCACCGCTGGCCAACGGTGGCGATCCTCGCTCCTGGTGTTCGTGGCGATCTCGCCACCCTCCGCTTCGCCCTTCGTGGCCTCTCTCTGTTCCTGGTTCCCCGTCACTCCCGTCCTCTTCCGGTTCCCCTCCTTCTATAGCCTAACCCCTCACCCCCCCACGTGACCTAACTCCTCCCCTCCTGACGTCACCTCCGGAGGGCCGCTTACGCCCGCATTACAAATGTAAAAAAACACATTTGCTTAGATTTCATGCAATCGTTCAATGGAAACATCCAACCACTTGCGTAAAACTCAAAGGACAAAAATCCTGCAGTCCCATCTCCTCCCCCTATCCTTTCGGAATCTTCCGGTTACATTTGTAGTGACTGACGCAGAGACACTAAGAGTAGCAGGCACTCTGTTCATTAACAGCCTTAACAGTTCACACTTTAGCAACTACGCTTCCCAATCAGGACAGCTGGCAGACTGCCTGACTGGCGACGCCGTGAAGACGGTGATGGTGACGAAGACTCCGGCAGCAGCACGACGGGGGCCCCACTCCAAACGACGACAGCCCCGAGGTCCCCTCCCGGGGCCCCTCTTGTACTGCCAGCGTGGCCTGGCTCCGCCCCCCGGCCACGCCCCCTTTCTAGAACCTACCAATCGGGTTCCCGGGCTTCCCCCACGTGCCCCTTCCGTAGCCTTTCCCCTACATCCCTCTCGCTCTCTCTGGTCTATCACGTGACCTGCTATCAGTCAGGGCTGCTGCAGCTGCAGATCCCCTTCGCTGCCAGAAACAAGCGCTATGCTGCTAAGTGACCGATTCTATGTCACTGCACATTTACGACCCCCCCACCCATGTCCGCTGGGCTTGATCAAAGTGCGCGGGGTTTGTTTCAGAGAACTCCAAGAGCAAGAGATGCCTCTCATAGAATTCACATTGCACAAATCCATGCTTGCAGGGGACATGCTACTCCACTATTCATAGAAGTTTAACCAACATACATACTGTTATTGATTTTCGTCCAGATCTTCCATTACTCGGAACATTCGCCCAAGTACTGTAAGGTATTCCGTCAAATAACCCAGAATGGGATCGATTTCATCAGGTCTCGGAAGCTAATTGGATTTGAGCCTTGATAAGTGCTTGTATGGACGACCACAATGCATATGTAGGGACGTATATATGTTGAACTTCTTTCGCACCGTACGTAGCCAACTGTGCTAATCAGAGGTGCATAACAGGTGCTATAGGATGCAGGGCTCCATTGCATGATAAAATCGTTGTCAATCAAGCAACGTTGGGACTATTGCACTGCGTTTAATGGTTTACAATTGACAGTGACGACAACAAGGCTCCCTCCACAAATAAACCTCTTGAATAATTTGGTAGATCTGACACGAAATTGTGAGCGGCCGTTGCAATGTGATTATTGATTTTGTTCCTTGCAAGGGCATAACATGCGCTTTAATTGCAATTTTAGAAAGCAATTAGCAACCTCGCTTTGACGATGCCAGACGCTAAAAATCTGATAACGACACGAGGGCTCTGACAATGAACCACTTACAAATGAAGCAATTAAAAGTTCCCGATTTTTTTCCCCTTCACACGAACATCGTTGACGCTGTCGCACGCGAGTGTTTGCGTCGGCGGGCAGAAATGATGCAAATTTGCGTGGGGATTTCAAAGTTGTGCAAGGTGATCCTATTTCGAAAGGAGCATTGTTTCAGCTAAGAGTGCAGTGTAAGGTGGCTTGCCTGTGACTTGAAACCATTGCATGTAATGGAAAAAAGGTAAAGGTGCAGCCCTGCCATTAGTTGTTCACGCCGCTGCTGGCCGAAGACCCCACACCTCCGATTTGCACGGTGAGAACTAAGTTCAACATACATACATACAACCAGAGGGAACTCTAAAGAGCTCTCCTTCGAGGATATCCAGCCTACACACAGGCCAGACGTCTTGTAAGAAGTGGGAATACCCACATTTTACCCCGCCACACGCGAACTGATGATCGACTAATCGTGGTGTACTCATTTATACTGCTGGGTGGACAGACGCGGGGAGAGGGCGAATTTAAGAATCCCAGACTTCCTTGTCGGGGAGAATGGATCGACCCAGAGCCATCTTGATGACAAGTGTGACGTGTTCACAAACCCTTACTCAATGGCAGTCGATCTCAAAACCACCAATTCCCACACACGCAATTCAATGCATGCGTCATGAGCTTAGGAATCGATGTTATATATAGAACCTCTGCATCGTTTCAGTCCAATAAAATTTTAAATTAATAATCATCACCAGCCACCAGCATTGTTGTTAAGCAACGCAAAGCACGTTCCTTTAACCCTGCAGTGATCTCACAGCTTCAGCCGTAATTGTTGCGAAAAACCGCATTTTTATTCGAATAAAAAAAAACGAAACAAAAAAATCTGATTAAGGAACGAAACGGAAATGTAGACGATGGAAGGAACACGCGGAAATGTTATTCCCAGCATAAAATGTAGCAAAAAAAAGTATTCCCACCGCTACTGTAATCCATGTGATTTACGTGACCTGCGAAATAGGTGTTTCTAGCCAGTGACACTGTCCCTCCGGGAGAATTCTTCATGCCTTACCGTGCGCTTGTTTCCATGCGCCAACGGGGTATCCAGGCTAGTGGAGGAGTGTGGCTGGCGTGGGTCCCCGATGCAACAACAATACATGGGGACAGCTGTCCAATTCCCTCCCACGTCTCTTTGTAGCTTGGCGCCCCCCCACAACTCCGGCCCGTGGGTCTCTCCGGCGCAGTTCCCACCCGCACACTCCAAAGCTACGTCGCTTCTCCCTATGTGCGTACGCATGTATATTGAAGGTCTTTCGCACCGTACGCAGCCAACCGTGCTAATCGGAGGTGCGGGGGAAGGACAATAAACTAAACACGGAAAATCAATGTTTTCTATGTAAGTCTTTACGTGTCTCTTGTGTTAGTCTATAGGTTGCTATCCTAGTCTATGGGTCAAACGTTAGTCTATGGATCTATATCAGCGATGGAATGTGGTTGCATGGGTCCTGGCGCAAGGAATACGAAATAATGGGCTGCCCTGTTCAATTCCTCCCTCCCCTCTCTTCATAAACCGGTGCCTGGGCACCTTTGTCGTGTAGGCCCTGGTTGCAGTTACACCAACTGCACACTCAGTTTTTTCAGCTTCATTTATGACTCACATATCTATGCCACTGATCCAAACCGTCAAATGAATTATAATTATCACTTATCGGAAAAGCAAGAGAGGAACCACTTCACGATTACGTTCTAATGGATGTGTAGTGACAGAACGGTCACTACTGTGTTGGCCCGTACGAGGGCTGGGGGCCCCAAGGGGGTGCCTGGGGGGTCACGTGCTGGAGGGATCCGGACCTTCCCAGAGGTGGGGGAAGTGAGGCGTGGCCTGGGAAGTGAGGCGTGGCCTGGGAAGGGAGGCGTGGCCTGGGCGGAGCCGGCCACGCCAGAGAGACGAGATATAAGGGTGGTGTGAAGGCAGAGCAGGGCGATTCCTGAGAAGAATGAAGACACCTCGTGAAGATGCCAGAAGAGAAGACCTACAGTGAGCGGACTGCCAGCAGCCACCTGGCTGGGTCACGCTGGAGCGGATAAAATACAATTGTGTGTTAGCTAGTGTAGGTCGGTGGTCACCACCCTATGTGTAGAGTAAGAGTAACTGTTGAGTAAACGTTGTGTTAATTAATAAATGAGTGTTGCCTCCCAAGAAGTGTGTGCGCCTAAATTGAACCCATTACATTTGGTGTCAGAAGTTGTGGAAAAATAAATATTGCTAGGTGTTATCCTAGGGAAGTAAAATGGGCACACGAAAAACAAATATAAAACTCATCTGGACGTCTTCGTACGACGGGGATGGTGTGACGACCATCCTTCGGACAGCCCCGGGGATGGCAGCCCCGGTGACAGAGAGAGAGAGAGATGGCGCTGCACGCGGAGCGGCGGGACTTGCATCGCACTGCTGCTTCGCCGCCATCGGGAACGGAGCGACGGAGCCGCGGCGAGAGGACACCATTGTCGCTGCGGTGGCTGGCGGGGGAGGCCTGGGCATGCGGGCCACGCGGTGGGCCCGCCATTTCGGCGGCTGGTCGGGGCGCGGTTCCCGCCAAAACGCCGTTCCCGCCATTTCGGCGGCTGGTCGGGGCGCTGTTCCCGCCAAAACGCCGTTCCCGCCATTTCGGCGGCTGGTCGGGGCGCTGTTCCCGCCAAAACGCCGCTCCTGCTGCCGAAATGCCGCTCCCGCCGACATCAACGCCTGCAGAGGGGGAGTTCCAGCCTTCTGCTCGAGCGTGAGAGGTGGATGGGTTCGCAAGAGCAGGCCGTGTTCACCATCAAAGATTCTTCAGGCCGTTCCAGTGCTCCACCTTGCCGCCCTCCGCTATTCACAGTTTGCCAGGCGAGTTGTGACTTGACAAGCACCCGGCCCCAATAAAAATAATAATAACTTCACCCATCTTGCGTGTGCCGGGTTGCGATCGCGGTTTTTTTTTTACTCGCTGGGTTGCGGAACGTGTTCGTCCGGTTGTGTGCGTGAGAAATTGACGCGGCGACCAGTGTTTGTTGTTAATTACGGCGTCGAGATCGGTATCTTCTGGGGGTAGTTAATGATTAATTCGTTGTTGGTGTCCCGAGCTCCGTTGATATCCTGTATGTTGCCGTGTTAATGACTCGTGTTGTTACATCGTTGTGTTGCGAAATCGCCATTGTTATTGTGTATACTGTATGGAGTTTCGCTCGTGATTGTCACTTGTAACTGTCAGAAACTTTGATCGTCATTGTTGCCAATGTACAGACCGTATGGAGCTTTGCTTGAAATTGTTAACAGTGTATGGACTGTTGGGTACTTGCTGGTGATTAATTACTATGTACGGATTGTCTCGAGTATTGATTGTGTGTGTTGCCATGTGGGGACTGGATGGAGCATTGTGCCAAATGATTGACTGTACGAACTTCGTATACTGCATATACTGTATTAATCAATTCGGCGATTCTTGGGGTTTGTGTATAGTTTTTTTGCTCTCAAAATTCGAATGCCCTGAGTCCCATGGTTAATGTTGAAGGGGATTTTGAAATGACAGGTTCGGTTTGTTCAAACTCACTGGTTGGTTCCTGTCCGTTGTTGCACAGATGATATCTTGTGTGCGGGAATGCTCCTTGTGTTCTACATAGATCGGGGGTGCGTTTCCGTTAATTGCCGTCAAATTGCGTTGCTCTCTCCACTCGGTTGGTACAGCTGCATTGCTGCAATGCTAGTCTCGGAGATGATGTGTACGGATACGGGATGTGAGGTGTATTGTTGTGACCATTGAATATTCGGGATCGTCAAAAAAAAAAAAAAATTGTGCGTACCTGTTCGGCATTGGATCAGTTCTGTGGGGGATCATAATTCAAATTGTATGTGTTGTGATGGTGTTAAATTGCGATGGTGACATGCTGCCAGGGACTTTGAATTGTGGTGCTGGCTGTCACTTATCTTGGGGCGCAGATCCTGACCAGGATGGCCCAGTGAGTGTTGCGTGTCTAACATGAACGTTGTGGTCCCGTCATGCTATGGCTGACGGCTTGACCTGACAGCCCGGAGATTGAAACACTCCGTGGTATGTCTAGCCTAGTGGGCTGTGCGCTCACAGGGCTCGGAGAGTGTGGTCCCGTCATGCAATGGCTGACGGCTTGACCTGACAGCCCGGAGATTGAAACACTCCGTGGCATGTCTAGCCTAGTGGGCTGTGTGCTCACATGGCTCGGAGAGTGTGGTCCCGTCATGCAATGGCTGACGGCTTGACCTGACAGCCCGGAGATCGAGACACTCTGTGGCTTGTCTAGCCTTGTGGGCTGTGCGCTCACATGGCTCAGGGAGTGTGGTCCTGTCATGCAATGGCTGACGGCTTGACCTGACAGCCCAGAGAGCGAGACACTCCGTGGCATGTCTAGCCTAGTGGGCTGTGTGCTCACATGGCTCGGAGTGTGTGGTCCCGTCATGCAATGGCTGACGGCTTGACCTGACAGCCCGGAGAGCGAGACACTCTGTGGCTTGTCTAGCCTTGTGGGCTGTGCGCTCACATGGCTCAGGGAGGGTGGTCCCGTCATGCTATGGCTGACAGCTTGACCTGACGGCTCGGAGGTTGAGACCCTCTGAGGCGCGTTGAAACAGTGGGCTGGAGATTCGTAAGGTTCAGGTGGAGTTGTCCTGTTACGTTGAGACGGTTTCCCTCAGTTGTTAGGGTGCATGTTGTGCAGTGAGTGAACGATGGGTCGTCTCAGCTCGGTCGGTACAGCTATATGCTGTGATGCGAGTCTTGGAGAGAGACTGGGTTAAAATCCCACCGATATGGCCGACGTGTGCTGCTGGTTGTGATGCCGCGTCGGAAAAACGGTGGGGGGGTAACATGGAAATCCCCCCCCCCCGATATGGCCGACGCGTGCTACTGGTTGTGACGCCACGTCGGAAAGGCGGTGGGGTGGTAACATGGAAATTCCCCCCCCGATATGGCCGACGCGTGCTACTGGTTGTGACGCCACGTCGGAAAGGCGGGGGGGTGCTAACGGGTGACTGTCATTGCATGCGTGATTCTAACGGTGGGGGGGCTGTGCTGTAGCGTAAGTGGGTTAGCCAGTTTTCATGTATATTTGTTGTTAATTCCCCGTTTTCTATGCGGTTCCCTTTTACCCTCGTCGATTCTGTATATATTACGTGATTGTATTTCTTATCGGTCGCCGGTCATTTATTGATGTTGCTGGTTCGGAGGCACACCTTTTCGATGTTCACAGTTGTGTTACAGCCGGGGACGGCTGTGTGTTTATACAGGAGGGGGTGATGTAGTGACAGAACGGTCACTACTGTGTTGGCCCGTACGAGGGCTGGGGGCCCCAAGGGGGTGCCTGGGGGGTCACGTGCTGGAGGGATCCGGACCTTCCCAGAGGTGGGGGAAGTGAGGCGTGGCCTGGGAAGTGAGGCGTGGCCTGGGAAGGGAGGCGTGGCCTGGGCGGAGCCGGCCACGCCAGAGAGACGAGATATAAGGGTGGTGTGAAGGCAGAGCAGGGCGGTTCCTGAGAAGAATGAAGACACCTCGTGAAGATGCCAGAAGAGAAGACCTACAGTGAGCGGACTGCCAGCAGCCACCTGGCTGGGTCACGCTGGAGCGGATAAAATACAATTGTGTGTTAGCTAGTGTAGGTCGGTGGTCACCACCCTATGTGTAGAGTAAGAGTAACTGTTGAGTAAACGTTGTGTTAATTAATAAATGAGTGTTGCCTCCCAAGAAGTGTGTGCGCCTAAATTGAACCCATTACAGATGTAAATCTGAGCCGCGTGTTAGCCAGCCTTGGCAGCCAGCACTGGTGCCAGCTCGCGGGCAGCTGGATAGTATTACTCTGCCCTACAATCAGGAGCCAGCTCGGCTAGTCTTTCCACGGCAAAATCACTGTTCATTTCTCACAAAGTGGCACTCAGCCCCGGAGGGATGCTGCTCGTGCCACATCTCCATCCGGCTGGATTTACTGGAGTAATAATAATCTCTTGCATTTTGCCCGTCCAAGGACGGGTGTATAGCAGTAAATCTGAAACTTGCAAGCGAAAAGCAGACCGCGACGTGATATTAATTGCATTAATTCGTGTGCAATTTGTGAGGGCGCGGTGACACAGACTTATTTCATTTAAAGGTTATAATCCCGTGATCATCATGACGTCCTTTTTACTTCTATGTCTCAATAGCGTTACGGAGATCGCGTGACGCGAGGGTTCTGCCTTTGTAGTGAGGGTTGTGAGTTGACGCCGAAGAGGGGGGAGGAGGCGCCTCGCCCCCCATGTGGAGTGACGTCACCTGCTCATTATTATTAGTGGGGGCGGGGAGTATCCTTTTGGAGGACGTCACCTGTTCATGATTATTAATGAGGGGGGCTGGTCGACGTGGATTGATGTCACGCGCGGGACACACAGACATTCTTGGCTCATTATAGTAGTAAATAATTATCATCCCATTGTCAATACACTGTTGGATTAAGGCCCCCCCCCCTCCCCCACGCCATGTCAGCCGCATGGGCTGTTTGATCATACCTCACGATACTGGTCACCGCAGGTTAGTGACTTGCAGGGCCCAGGACAGATTCCAATATTACTCGCCACTGATGTGAGCCATGGCTCGAGTCACAAGGTTCACAGCGCAGCGCGCTATCCCTCCCATCGGGTCGGTTGTGCCATTGGCAATATTAGACACGAATATTTACCACCACGTACGACTCAAAAGTGGACACGGAAGATTCATAATTGGCTTTTTTGGTGTAGATCGTGTGGGTTTAACGTCAATTACAGCTATGCATTCTCCACCACAGAATATATCCCATGGACAAATATGCCAATTCATTTTGTTTTTCAGCAAAATGGGTACGTTGAAAATCTCAGCTAAATTTGACAATTGTGTAGGACGTTCCACTCGAGATTACAACCAGCATCCACAAGGTATTATTAGCAGCTCAGACCTCGGCTGGACATGGATCTCTGTGGGCTATTATATTACCTGTGCATCGATAGTTCAAAGTCCATGTGCCATTTTAATGAGGGACTACTGCTGTGTGGCGTTATCTTGGTGTGGTCTAGAATTGTCTTGTTGTTGTTGTTGCCTTGTCCAATCTTGATAAATGTATGTATTACTTATTTATATTTAGTGACTTGCTTACGATTTTCTCTATGTTGCATTCTCATCGTTTGCTGTATTGTTTGGTATTGTAACTTATTGACCCGCTCATCCGGGGCATCTTGTGAAAAAGAGCTTCATAGCTCATCGGATTCCTCTTGCAGTCTAAATACAATCTAAACGAGTGATAACCTCAGGAGGAGAAACCTCAGCACCCCACGAAGTGCCATCTTCCTCTTGAAATCGTATGCCAAGTTAAGCACACCAACGGGACAAATTGTAACGCACCACAACGTGGAACGACGCCACTGAAACGTCATCATATATTTCAAAGACATCAACACACATTTCATGTTTTCAATATTGGAATACATCATTCGTGTGTGTGTGTGTGTGCACGCGCGCGCGCGCGAGCGAGCGAGCGAACGCGTCGGCAAAAGACAACCGCTGGAAGGTTTGCGGGGCAGCGTGGATTGACTCACACACACGCACACGGCAAAGCCACGTTGTACACGCTCGAACATGCAAGCCACACACGTCAACCGAACGCACGAGAGCCGCCCGCTGCCACGTTCGAGGGGTGGGGTGGAAGTTGCGTCACAATGAAGAGGCGTGGCCGACGCGCCATCGGGGTGACTGCGGACACCAAGCGGCACGTTGGGGGAAAATGTCTCGCACAGCGTGGCAACGTGGCGCGCTTAAGTCGGGAGGTTTTGCTGATTGCAGTCGCCAATGTCGTTGTTGTCATCATTATTGTTACACGATGATTTACTGTGCTTGATGATGTCTTCTTGGTTCTTTCGGTAAAGTCACGTAGAATTGAAATAATAAAATAATAAAAATAAAACATAATAAAATAATTCTCACGACGTTTCGGCCACAACGCAAGTAGCCGTCGTCAGGTGGAGAACAGGTCTGTCAATTCTACGTGACTTTACCGAAAGAACCAAGAAGATGAATGCCTGCAGTCACGAAAGCTTTAAATCGAAACTTGATGATGTCGTTTGATATCTAATCGACGCTGTCTTCAACCGACGGTGAGCTGCCACGTGTGTGACTGCCACAAGGTCGGTGAATCGAGCAAATGTAAGGGATACCCTAAATGTAATGCCTTCTTTTGTTTCTCAGTACATTAAGTTTTCATTGAACTGCTTAACAAAAATATATATAGCCATTAATTCATAGGAGCGTCACTAACATTTGGCTGCTGTTCAACAGTCTCCATCACCTTTCTATGCACTAAGTGCCAACGTGGACCCAGGCCAAATGTCCCTTCAAAGGTAAAAAATATTATATCGCGAGCGGCATCCCTGTCATTTTCTTGGTTCTTTCGGTAAAGTCACGTAGAAGGGAAATAATAAAATAAAATAAATTTAGATAATAAAATAAAATTCTCACGACGTTTCGGCCACAACACAAGCAGCGAACGGCTTCTACGTGACTTTACCAAAAGAACCAAGAAGATGAATCCCTGCAGTCACGAAAGCTTTAAATCAAAAAATCCCTGTCATTGTTTGAAAGTCCCCCCCCCCCCCCCAACTTTGCTGTCCTTCAAACGGACCGAAGAGAAGATAATGTGAGAGCGCCAGATCTGGTCTGTGTTGGGGCTGTACAGTCCGCCTGAACTGCACACTGCTTGTGATGTTCTCAGACTCATGTGCCACCTGGCGCGTTGGCAGATGGCTTCTGCCATCTAACATCTATATTGATGGCATTCAAGGTACTTTTATTGACCACAGGGGATAATTATGAGCTGTGTCGCCTCCCAAGAGGAGGATTCCAGACTGATTATAAATCAAACATGGAATTATCACCACCCATGATTTATCCACTTACTGTATGAAAGCCTCCCCAAGTCATCGAGTCCCATGGATGGATGTCTCAAGTAAAAAAAAAAAGTGATTGGCCGATACATTTAGGGTGTCCCTTGTATAACAGGCAATTAGTGACCAAAATATGAAAGCTGGCGTAGATATGAGGCACCAGCATTTACCATATCACTTAATCAAGGTGTTACAGTGCAAATGAGAATAAGAGAAGTAAGATGTTGATTGAGGCTTCTACTGTTACGTAAGTAATTCTACTAGCTAATGCCCACATCTTTGTTTACATTCCACAGTTCCACCATACATTACAAAAATCTATTCCATAATAAATATTGTATTATAAATACAAGTTATGTTCAAGGACTCGATACATTAGATTGTAACTGAATTCAACAGGAATGTTTCTCTCTTTAATACATTTTTGTAAAGTCTTGTTTAACAAGAGGCCACGGCCAGGTTAAGACCGCACCTCACGCTCTGAATCGCGTGCACCGCTTTGATTTCCTCATGATTAGTGACACAACTTGTGGGCAAATACATGTCTAAAGCGCATCAAACTATCGGCTAAAATAACTTGTTTCAAATGTGGGGCGCGCATTTAATGGTGAGTTTCAGAGGCTCCAACTGACACTGCTCGACTCCAATGACATCTGGCAACTCGGCAGTATTTGCTTAACAAACCTGATTGCTGATGAGACCCATAAAGTTGAACCTGGACAAGTTTCTTTGCTTTAAAAAGAAAAATGCTGGATAATGCTGGTCTGGAAATCCAAGTGTCAAACGGACTAAACATTGTATTTACATGTGGAGACACATGAGTCTACATTGACAACTAATTTCTTTAGAACTACTTGTGTTTAGTGTGTTTGTCCTTCCCCCCTCCGCACCAACGATTGGCACGGTTGGATATGTAGGGTGTGAAAGAAGTGCAACATACTGTACATACATACTGTACACCGAATGGAGCCCTGCTCATGCTGTATATGTTTTCATAGAAAAGGCTCTTTGGCCTTTTGTTACCTCCTGCAACAGCGTAATCTTTCACATTTTCAAAAAGAAGCAACTTTCGGACAAATAATCTCATCCGTCAAAATAAATATACTGAGCACACAGAGCCACGATTCGTCCGTGGCACAAGCCACGTTATACGTCAGCTGCCAGAGTTTTAAAAAGATCCGCGCATGTTTGCCTTCATATATTGATCATGTTTTGTTTCAACTATGAAAGCGCACCGCGTAAAACCACGCCGGTGCAAATGCATCTGTGATTGAATTCATGGCTTCGGATATTTCTCTTCTTTGCACGGAGTTTCTTCGGAGTTCACAACGCGGCTTGGGACAGGGAAGTCACAACTGCTTTGGCGATGCGGCCAGACACAGTCGGGTGAGCTACCCTACTCATAGTGCTTCTCCGATGCACTTCCCAGTTTTGTACCACGTGTTGTTCCCCCTGCATGTGAGTCGACGTTTCGCTCCGCATGCTGGGAGCCTCTTCGGAAACTGGAACTGAAGAAGCTCCAAGCAAGTGGTGCGAAACGTCAGACATCGTGCCGAACAACCAACACGCGGTTCTCGAAAATCGAAAAACACATCGGTGCAGCACAACACACGCAGCCGCGACCTCACTTCTGAAACGCTTTATTCCAGCGGGCCTTTGTTCATTGTTCATGGTGAGCATCCGTCACCTTCTCAACACCAGATGGTCCTCCTGTACTCGGGGGTATCTGACACAGACGCATGGCTCCGGCTCACTGCTACGTCTATCAGAAAGAGTCACGTGTTTCATGGGAAACAAAGGGGCACAGTCTGAATAATTATTATTCTCATCATCAGCATCATCAGCCATGATCCATCCACTGCAGGACGATTGCCGACCCCGAGACAAATAAACAAGAGGAGTACTTTACACTGGATACACGTAACAAAGTGCACGTTTATAATGACACGAGAAACAAAGAGAGTCATGGATAGGCCGACATCAGATTTCGTCGCCATGAAAGTTCTCAAAAAATGAGCGTCGACAGCCTAACAAGCAAGGATGAAGAACGTTTCCCTTCCTGAGGGCCACACATTAACGCACACACGCTTTAGCCTCATCACATAAGGGTGCAAAAATAATTAGGCCTCTTGTATGTACGTTCAACTTCTTTCGCACCGCACGTGGTGAACCTTGCCAATCGGAGGTGCGGGGGAAGGACGGCAAACTAAACGCAAAAAAGCAGTTAAACTAAACACAAAAAGCAGTCTTCATTACAGGTGACTGAGCATGCTCAAGTCTGAAGCGCAGCGTTCGGTGTAAGGTTGACACAATGCCCCTCCAGTAGGCGACTGAAGGTTGAGACATCGCGATCGGCAAAGCCGTCGATGCCACCACACCTCGTCAAACGCTCTCTTGCCTCCACGCCAGATCCCGCAGCTGCTGCACAGGAGTAACAAATACTGGTAGGAACCACCTGGTTCCACCAGCCCACAGGGGATTATTGTGTCCGTCCGTCGTGCATCCAAAAATGGGAGTGGTGGGGCTGGCTGGGGAGGGGCTGGTCACCCCGTGGTGCCCTTATAAAACTCAAAGTTTAACCTACTCACGCCGGCTTGTGCCCGCCCTCACAGTCGGGCATATTTGCGGAATACACCACGCCGCCGTTGACCCTGGCCATTGACCGAGCAACCCAACGTTCCTACCAGCTCCCTCCGCAGGAATGTGTTAACCTCCACCAATATTCCATCAGCCCGAATAGTCCCCCACCATCTGCTCTTGCGGTCTTCCCCTCGGGCGTGAGACTCGATTCGTGGCGCAAAAATGCTTAACAGTGACAGCTACACAGACGTTTCCAGCTAGTAGGCCTGCCTTAATGCATAAACATGGCTACATCTTTGCTCTACGCGATGCGGCACCGAGCACCGAGCCGCGCCAGGCGTCGTTGCTCCGTTGTTTGAGCGAACGAGCGAGGCACCTGAACAACAATCCTGCGGGCCGCGAGGATGTTGTGAGCGCTTTCATCACAGAATGAGACGTTGCCTGTTCCATCTGTTATGGAGGGTCGGGTGTTGCGGCACCCCCCCCCCCACGCGCTCCGGTTTGCTGATTGTGCAGCATCGCGAGATGCAGTTTGCATGAATGACACCATGTATATGTGTCAAGGCGCTCTTCTTCCCCCCTCCAACCCAGCTTAAATATACGCTCCAAGCTTGGTGGTGTTTCATTCTTCACCTGAGGACGGCTGCTTGCGTTGTGGCCGAAACGTCGTGAGAATTATTTTATTATGTTTTATTTTTATTATTTTATTACTTCCCTTCTACGTGACTTTACCGAAAGAACCAAGAAGATAACAAATACTCATCCTGATAACTAACTACCTCGACAAGAGAATGATTCTGTGGTGGGGGGGAGGGGGATACAGGACAGGTGACAACTCCAGAGCTGAGCAGACACCCACAGCAGTGGCCACTGCCTTCGAGGACTGTGCACGCGGATGACCTCTGCAGCGCCATGGACGTCACAAGGCCCACCTGGGCAGCTGCAGCTGTCTCGGGGAGCAACGTGACACCAGCGGCTTGTATCGACACAACACTTCACTAGGCGGTATTTATGGATATTTACGCAGGAAGGTTATTTTTTGTTGTTAATTAAAGTGAATAATTTCACTTGATTTTCCAAAAAAGAAAAAAAATGCATTATTGTAGCATGGCGTCATCTGGTCGAACACCATATGAGACTAAGCTCCAAAGAAAGCTGTCTCTGGTGTGGACCAATCAGTTTCAAAGACAATGCATACATTATCAGAGTATTGTTTTTTTAGCATTTGACTGCAGGTATTGTGGTTAATGTAAGCATGATTCCTTGCAAAAGGTGTCAGTTTTGTTGCCAGAAAAAAAGGGAAAAAACCCTATTAGTATGCGTCAGCAGTTCTTTTGTTCACTCCACATGCTGGAATCCTCTTCAACAGCAGCCAGCAGCGTTGTATAACCAAGGGAGAAAGTGAGCCGCTCAGTTCAGACCCCGAACGAAAATCTTCCCAGCACGTGGAGCGAAACGTCGGACACCACGCGGTCCGAAAACAACACGCGGCACATCGTGACCGCCCCATCAGAGAGATAAGCGGTACAGACGAGAGACACCGAGATGAAGGACGAGCCGGGCGGTAATAAGACGTTTAACTTACATACACAATACGTAAACTTATTTCTTTAGGGCTGAATTTCGATTTAAAGCTTTCGTGAATGCAGGGATTCATCATCTTGGTTCTTTCGGTAAAGTCACGTAGAAGGGAAATAATAAAATAAAATAAATTTACGTACTAAAATAAAATTCTCGCGACGTTTCGGCCACAACACAATCAGCGGACGGATTCTACGTGACTTTACCGAAAGAACCAAGAAGATTATTTCGGGCTGCTTTGTGTGTCTAGTTGTCCTTTCCCCCGCACCTTCAATTAGCACGGTCAGGCCACGTACGGCGCGAAAGAAGTTCAACGCACGCACAGGACGGCTCACGGCGGCGACGAGCCTTACAGCACTACGAGGCGAGTCGCCACGTGGCGCAGCGAGTGCCTGGCAATGGCAACAGGCGCCAAAGCGACGCCAAGTGGAGCTTGACATGCAAGCCTCCGAAGGTCCCAATGCACGCAAGGGGTGCGGGTGGGCCTCGGTCGTGCCGCGCTTTTGCATTCGTTGAGACATTTCGAACCCAGGGCGTTTTACGCATTCGGGTATGCGTTGTCCACAGAGCGACAAGAAACAAACGAAGCTGTAATCGATCGGGCCTGTGTGCCCAATGGCGGGGAATGCTGGTGGGTTGCAGAGCATGTGGCTCGCAGGCCGGTGAAGAGAGAGGGGGTTTTGTTTTTTGAGGATTCCTTGCTGTATTTCCTGCGCCAAATTCCCCGAGCGGCCAAACTTTTCTCCGAAAAAGATTTCCCCACGAGGGCCAAGAAATGCACGAATGGCTCTCACCCACCAGATCACGACAAAAAACACACAACAGCAAATAAATACATAACGCACACGGATAATGTAGGTACCAGTGGCGTAGTGACTACATTATCAGTGGCGTAGTAACGACATTATCAGTGGCGTAGTAACGACATTACCATTATCAGCTTAGGGGGTACGGCAATCGGTCAGATGGGCCCCAATATTTTACGTCTCGCACGGTCACACTTTGGGCTATTATATATCGTGGCTCCTCTTGCCTCATCACATCAGCGTTACGCTCGCGGTCTCGAACATTTAAACTCTGTAGGGGCGCTCAGTCTTCAAGTGTTTTGTTCGATTACACTTGTTGTTGAAAGATCTCATGGTGGTCGTCAAGGGAGGCGCAACTCGTAGCTTTGTTCACCATGGGAAGCCAAGTCGCCCCTTGCTACTGGTTGGTAGGTATAGATAACATAAACGTGATGCCAATACAGGGAGGTGAAGGTGACACCTGTGTGGTGTGCAAGGTCGGTCGAATCAAAGGGTGCACAAACGTCGCACCTGGTTAACTCGGTGCTCGTCAATAATTTCCTGGCACGCGGCGCGAAACGTCGGACTACTGTGCGCCGAACAACGCTCGGCACGACCGCTCGCAACCGCGATAACAACAGTGAACTTTTTTTTCACCGTTCCTCTGCGCATTTCAATTAGCACGAGGCCCCCATTACCCTCCTCCACTGTACGCAAATATGGCGCATGACAACGCCAGTCTGGGCTGCTTGTGACCACCAGTAGGCTCTCGCATACGTCCACAAACAAAGATCCCCCGTATAGCCTTCGATAGGCTGTTGGGGACAAGTGCTATTAATGAGCGTCTATGAAGGCTGACGCGGCACGCACACGAGGGGATGAGTAGCTAACACCATTCCCGGTCACCTGCGTCTCTCATTTAAGGCCGAGTCGACCTAAGGGAGAGTCAGGAAATCCTCAAATATTCGCCACTGTTATTGGTCGTGAGCGGGAATCAAATTTCGGTTGCACACAAAGACAGAGACACACGATACAAAGCTTACACCTGTTGTACATATCTCGCACAAATGCCGACGCAAGGCCTTGCCAACGTATATCGTGTTGCAGTATGATGATCGCATTCGTGTTGAAGGAGGGAGGGAGGGGGGGTTGTTGGTTTTCTTTTCGTAATTGCACAAAAATTCGGCTGATTTTTCTTCGTTCCAGCTGAAGAAACAAAAACGGCAAAAATTCGCCGGAGCAGTCGCACGTCCGTTACGCCGCCGCCGTCGTATTAAACAAAAAATTGCACAACAAAATATTGTCAGGGAAAAGTTAGTCGTTTGTTGTTAATGTCATCTCGTGAAAAAATAAGAATAGGATTTGCCCTTTCTGGCAATGAAACAGTTGTGTTAAGATGTTCGAACACCAAATAGAAACCTTTTGCAAGGAATCAAGTCTGCGTGAACCACACACGCACTTGCGGTGAACGTGCAGACACACTCTGATAATTACACGTGCATTGTCTGTGAAACTGATTGGCCTACACCTGTTTTATTGGCAGAAAGAGTAACACTTTTCCTTACTTTTCATACTTTATACGCGCAAAAATGTCCCGTGATAATTTCATCCTGTTTCTTTTCCTTCATTTCCTGCCGAGTGCAGGAAATTAAGGAAATCTGGCAGATTCCTAGTTCGTGCGTGCATTGCATCAAGAGCTGCCAGCCCCTTACTATCGCATTCACAGCGTACGGTGCGGTGTTCATTAAGGTTAAGAGGGGCACATGTTTTGTTTGGAAGAAGTTGCATAAAAAATAAATAATAATAATACAAGCCACGTGGCAGGAGAAAATAAAAAACATGACGCGTTGGCTTTCTTACTCTGTACAGCGTCTGGCATTGACTCGTCTTGCTTACTTTGCGATGTGTGAGTGAGCACATTCGCGTATTCACGTGTGCCTATGCGTGCGCACGTCCCAAATAGCCATCAGCGATAGAAACCGACAGAAGCGCAGAATATTTACAAAGCCACCTCCCACCTCCCCACGCTACCCCGTGCCAGCGTGAGTAAATCTCGTTAGCAAACGCGACAGAAGCCAGGCAAAGAATCTGCGCTGTTGCATCAGCGCCAAAATTACGACGTACAACTACACAGAGAGAGAGAGAGCGAGCGAGAGAGTGTGCCGCTCTGTGTAGATTTGCTGATGAAAGTGGTTTGAAATGTTTTGAGAATTTACCGTCGTGAATTCACCGTTTTGGGGCCAATGATGCTGTCATGGGAGTAATGGTGAGCGCATTCTACCAGCGATCCAGAGGTCGCCGGTTCGAATCAATCTCCCGGTGCCGGCAAGTTGAAACCATGGTGCAAAGTTTCTTAAATGTCTCCCTCCCCTGCCTCTGTCAGCAGTATAAATGTATACAACCACAGTTGGTAGGTCGCGTGTGGTGGAGTAAAGCGTGGGTACTCCCACCCTCTTCCAGCACGTCTGACCGGTGTGGAAGAGGACAACCGGAAACGTTTGGGCGTTTACTCTCGTGGAGGGCTCATCTGACAGGAGTGGCGTGAGCATGCAATTGCAAAACTCGGATCTTTCCGCGATTCAGGACCACGCTTTGATTCAAGAACCATTATTTTTTTTGTTGGTCTCGTTTTAAGTTCTCATACGTATTGGTTCGTGTTTTTCTTTGACTTCCGTACATTTTTGTTTGCTCCCACAGCCTCACCGTAACAGCAGCGAATTGTTGGCATATAAACCAATTGTTCTCGCCCATGTGATTTTCCATGGACGTTATCGCGAGACTCAAAAAAAATCTATGTTTGTTGAATTAACCGATTGCCGTGCCCCTCGTTAGCAGTGTCGTTGGTAGCGGTGACGGCTTGGTTTTATTTGGTATACTCGAAAACACATTCTTACAGTTTTGACAAGTGGCATTGCATTTTTAAAATGTGCGCCGAATAATTTTGGCACGGATACACACAGACACAGAACACAAGCGATGCCAATGGCTCATGTAAGGGTGTAGAATAACAACAGGGCAGGAAGTTGTTATGGAGGAGTAATTCCACCAATCATTATACATCGGATATTGCACAAATCAGTGCACAGACGGTTTATATTTTCAAAGTATAAATGTTTTTATGTTCATATTAACTAAAGGAACTAAAGGGTACTTACACAATCGGTTATTTTTTTATTTTACGAAATGATCCGACTTGTTTGTTTTTGACAGAACTGACGTCAATGTGTCTGTGAAATCGATAGAATAAAAACAACTTTTTTTGTTTCCCCCCCCACCTCCCTCATTTCCTAAACAACTCCAGGAATCGAGCGACAAAACCATCGAACACACAACAACAGCAGCAGCAGCAACTAAACTACGACACAAACTATACACGGGTACCTGAATTTAACGCTGGCAAAGATTTGCCACTCACTTCGAAAATGAATAAAAACGTATTGTGTTTTTTTTGTCTTTATGTTGCTGTTTTTGTTGCTGTTTAGATGGGAGTCGGCTATTCCACAGACTGATAGTGGTGGAATAAGCCGGCAGAGCACGCTGTACAAGGGGCATGCGCTTATTTACAGAGGCTTGCCGTCACACCGACAGGGTCTCCTCCGCCATGCAGGAAAACCCTTTGAACTCATCCTGGTTGATCTGCTTGATGATGGCCTCCTCGATGGGTGTGAGCCCCGGCTCCTCCTTCGTGAAGTCCTGGTCGAAGTTGTTCACGTCCTTCTTGGTTTTCTGTTGGCAGAGGGAAGGGGCAAAGATGCGTGATTCAGAGTATTTTGCGCGGTAAAGATGCATTTTTCAGAGCAAAAAAAAGCATTGCGTTTATATGACATTTCTTCAACGAGACAAAAACTCAAAGCGCCTTCAAATTAACTTTTTATTTTATTTCACCAGGTAAGGCCCACTGAGCTATTACGCTCTTTTTTCGGGAACGACCTGGCCACAAATGATAGCTCAACGAAGCGGCTTATCACGTGGAAATGTATCGCAGACAAATACTCGAAACGCGTGATGTTGATTCGAAATGTGGAGGGGAGAACATAAGGACACGGAGAAAAATCCACGCGACCATGGAGAGAGAGAGAGAGAGAGAACATGCAAACTCCAAATATACACGCGTCAGGGTCGGGATTGTACCCAGGACCTCCTGTATGCCAGGCGAGGTAGTGAACATCTCTCCAGCGCACCGCCCATTATATCACATCCCAAACGGCAACCACTCCAATGCCCTGCTGCAATCTAGCCTCGAGCGCCCCTATTGGTAGCCATCCCTGTGCAGCACAGGGTGCAGCACGGGGTGCAGCACGGGGTGCATGCAGAACCGGACTGCAGATGGCCATTAGTCGGACAGTCGAGGGCAAAGATTGCTACGTGTTTTTATTTTCCCAATTAAATTACACTGGTCAAGACACTTTTTCTGGCATAAGGTATTCCAACGGTTTTAGGGTAAGTTTGGGGTGCTGATTCGAAATCTGGCATCAGTTTTTGTCTATCACATCAGGTTTTTGAGATATCAAATATTGCATTTTCAATAAAAACTACGGAAGAAAAATATTAAATAAATGTGGATATCTACATAAAATGATATTATAAACACACTATCCTAAAAATACAACACCATATTTTAACACTAAAGCAGTCACTGACTCGCAACAACTTGCAATCATAAGTGACGGAGATAATTTCGGGTAAAATCAATGAAAATGGGGTATGCCGATAGCATAAAAATCGATGTGATAGAGCAAATCTGAGATCAGATTTGGAATCACCACCCTGAAATTAGTCTAAAACAGCTGCAAAAGTCCAGACCAGAAAAAAAAGGTTTTTTTTTGTTGACCAGTGTATAATTTGCGAGTAATTTACCAAATTCAGGCCAATTTGAATTAAAAAAGATGTTTCACTCAAACGACCATGGAGTAGGCATCCTTGCCTCTTTACAGCCATGAGCTAGTGGGATAAATTCCTCATTCCTATGGTGGGAGAAGTAGAATCCATAGCATGGAATCGTAGAATTCCTCCCACTGGTGATGGGTGGACAGCGGTCACGTTTCCTGATCATGTAAAGTGAGGAATGCTCACATATCTTCCACCAATAATAGCACAGCCTGAAACCTATGCTCTACTGCATCACATTAGTTTTCGTCGTGTAAACCTTAGTAAAATATAATAGATTCGTTTTAGTGGATTCTTACGTGCCAAAAGTGTAAGAACGCATTTTTTGCCTGCGAGAGGTCACAGCCAAGTGCTTTCCTACTCAGATGCACATTGAGGTAGTGCTCATACCCAGTTTACGGTCCCTGATTCAGTGATGGAAATTCCGCATTCCTCTGGTAGGGATGAGTCTATCCCAGGGGTCGGCAACCAAAATAACAAGAAGAGCCATTTCTTTCCAATTCGGTACAAAATTCAGTATTTCAAGAGCCGCAATGCATCTGAGTACATACTGTACATATCGTCAAGAAGCAGCCCGTAAAGAGCCGCATGCGGCTCCGGAGCCGTAGGTTGCCGACCCCTGGTCTATCCATAGGACAACTGTCGTTTGACTTCCGCACTAAGTGGTACTCCTTTGATAGACCCCGGAGGGATGATGGACTGAAGCAAATCACCAACCAGGATTCTAGCCTCGCAACCTTGCGATTGCAGGCCGCTCGCCCCACCTGTAAGCCCCCACAGGAGACATATACAGGTGGACGCCGGTGCACACGAAGAGTAGTAACCATTCTGCGCCGTCTGCATGTCGTGGGGGCAGTGCGGTACTCGCTCACGCGGACTTTGCAAGAACGCGGCTCTCTGGCGTGATGGTTGTGAGCCCGCAAAGCACCGGGGAGCACTCGCGGCAAAACTCAAGAATCCTGCCAAAAGAGCGGGGGAGGACATCTACCCGCATCTAAATGACGTCTCAAGTGAGCCAGGGAGAGGGGAAGTATTATTGTTGTTGTTGTTGTCGCTATACCAAAAGTACGCAGCGGCGTGGCGGCAAAAAGATCGATTCACCTTGGGGTGGAATGGACTGCGTACCCCTTGTCGGTGGCCCCCGGTGTAAGATTCTCCCCCCCCCCCCCCCCTCAGCTGGAAGTGCTTTAGCAAAACAGAATGTGAAACCCATGGCGGCTGATTAACGTGCAGAGGAAATTCATGCCCTCGAATCAAAGCAAAGGGCCAAGTGCGTGCGAGCGAGCGAGCGCTGCACGTGCGCGCACAAGCAAGGCGAGCGGCCGTGTTTGGCCCTAACGGGACCACATTTCCATGAGATGGAAGAAATTCTCGGCCGAAAGCTACGATGAGCGACAGCGGGCAGCGTGAGGGCTCATGATGGGCGCGTCGGAGACGCACGCTGGAGCAGCACTGCGGCCCCTGTGTCGGGTGGGGGGATGGGGGGGGGGTCTGAACACCTCTCTTGCTGAAGATGCAGCCCCCCCCCCCCCCCCCACCTTATACAGTCTTAAAAGTCGAGTCAACATGTATTGGTTAAAAATTGAGAACAAATTCCAACTTCACCTACGTCCAACTCCACCATCCCACCCCACCTACGTGCGGTCCCGTTGCGCCGAATTCGAATTTTCACGGAGTTTCCGTTCCCCTTCCAATGTCGATCGGCGTATTGCACCGGGCTCGCGTTTTGTCGCAAACAAACCAAAAAATTTGGGTAAAAAATTACGCGATGTGCGTCACGGATTCTCCTGCTAAAGCCAGGTGGCAAGAGACAAAGCAGAGTGCGCGACGGACATTGGTTTACGCTTTTGTTTAACATGGACAGTGCCGCTGTGCCCCCCTCCCCCCCAGGTCACGCTGCAGGGTGTCAGGACTCGCGGCACTGCTGAGAGCCTGGGTTTCGAATGTTGGGTATTTAGCCACGCACGGTGAAAGTGGGTTCTCGAGTGTAGAGATGTTACGGTTTCAGCCCGGCGCCCAAATGATTGCAGAAAAAAAATCAACCGTCATATAAAGGTAAAATAATTCACGTGGAAAAAGTCTCTCGTTTCCAGGAGGGTTCTGCATGACGATATTTTGATCGGTGACATCGTGGATGACTTCCCGGACACAGCCTCATACGTTTGATTGACAGTGTAAATGGGGGGGGGGGGGGAAAGACTCCCACACATTCGTCCATAACGCCGCTGTGCTGCGGAGAAGGACCACTGTTTGAAATGTCACCTATTTTATCGAAAAAAAAATCCTTTTAAGGCTACAGTATTAATGACGAATTTGTAGATTTTATTTTTGTTACTTGTGTAAATGAGAGGCGTTCTGGACGGGTCAGTCTAGTTTCCTCGCCTGGTTCGGCTAGTCTGGATGCTAATGGTCAACAGAGGTCGCAAACGGGTTTTGATTCCTTACCCGTACCCGTACCCGGCCGCACCAGGGTCGCAAACGGGTACTCGTACCCGGCCGGGTACGGGTACCCGTATGCTACCCGTACCCTACCCGAAATGAGTGACAAACGGTTACTCACCAGTGACTCACGGCCTACCCGTACCCGTACCCGGCCGCACCAGGGTCGCAAACGGGTACCCGTACCCGGCCGGGTACAGGTAGCCGGGTATCGGGTAGGGTACGGCTATCGGGTACCCGGATGCGACCTCTGATGGTCAATGACCACGTGCCTATGGATTCAATACACTGCTGCACCGCCATCTCCTGGTCACCTCAACAGCCCCGAGCCTACGGCTCCTGGAATTTCCAGGCAGCCTCCCAAACACGCGTTAACCAGGCGGGAAACCTCACAGTTCACATTTCCAAATCATCCGAATAACACATACGAGGTGTCATTTTAAATGTAATGTTACTGCAGTTTTGGAATATATATGGCTGACTTATAGAATGGGTCGCTGGTCTGTCACAGACATGAAAGAGACAGCACGGTCACCATTCCAGCATGGATAAAAATGCCAGTTCGATTTAGTATCTCCGACACCGCGGTATTCTATGGGTATTTCTCCATTATAGAAAAACGGGGACAAAATTAATTACATGTGAATTACAGAACTGCTCATTGGTTGACACGCTACGTCCAAGTAAATCGCCCCTTCATGATCGTACGCATAATGAAACCGCTTCTTCAACGTCTCCGAAATGTGCGCTGAACGTTTAACCACCCAGGGCTAAACTCGGCTTCGCTTCCGAAATCCGACAACGTTGGGGCGCATCTGCAGTCATTTGGGCCGAGTGATTCAAACAGAGAATACGCATTTTTTTCCCCCTTGAAACGATCTTGAGGTGTACACGTGCAATAATCAGCCAGATTGGCTTCTTGATCTTACAATACGAGGCCGGAATAGCGCCTTGATCTTACAATACGAAGCCGGAATGGCACCTTGATCTTACAATACGAGGCCGGAATGGCGCCTTGATCTTACAATACGAAGCCAGAATGGCGCCTTGATCTTACAATACGAGGCCGGAATGGTGCCTTGATCTTACAATACGAAGCCGGAATGGCGCCTTGATCTTACAATACGAAGCCGGAAGGGTGCCTTGATCTTACAATATGAAGCCGGAATGGCGCCTTGATCTTACAATACGAGGCCGGAATGGCGCCTTGATCTTACAATACGAAGCCAGAATGGCGCCTTGATCTTACAATACGAGGCCGGAATGGTGCCTTGATCTTACAATACGAAGCCGGAATGGCGCCTTGATCTTACAATACGAAGCCGGAAGGGTGCCTTGATCTTACAATATGAAGCCGGAATGGCGCCTTGATCTTACAATACGAAGCCGGAATGGCGCCTTGATCTTACAATACGAGGCCGGAATGGTGCCTTGATATTACAATACGAAGCCGGAAAGGCGCCTTGATCTTACAATACGAGGCCGGAATGGCGCCTTGATCTTACAATACGAGGCCGGAATGGTGCCTTGATCTTACAATACGAAGCCGGAAAGGCGCCTTGATCTTACAATACGAGGCCGGAATGGCGCCTTGATCTTTTTCTTCTCCAGGAGGTCCCAGTCCATGTCACGGAAGAACGGATGCTGCTTGATGGCCTCCTCGTAGCCGCGCGAGGCCACGCAGCCCAGACGTCTGCTCGGGTTCTTGGTCATGAACTGCTCCAACAGGCGACAACAACAAAATATAATATATTTAAAAAGGTTCCAATCAATAGGCATTATTTTTAATACACGTCGCCCAGATTTGCGCCAGATCTCGCCAGATCTTGAGTAGCTAAAGCCGAGTCGAGCCTGGATAGTGAATGGATGGGTGACCACTGTGCACAAACAGGTTGGCATAGAGATTTGGTTCTACGTCGTTGGCAGCAGATGGCAACGCAGGACAAATCTATTGTACTCCTGTGTTGCTCCAATTATCACGATTGGTTACATACGGTGCGAAAGAAGTTCAACATACGTAGAACGTTCATGCTCACCTTCACCAACTTGCACTGACCACCACGGTGAATTACAGTGAAATATTCAAAATTTACTATCCTTTCATTTATACACCCTAAAAATAGTGCATGTCGGAATATTGTGTCCCACTGTGTGTCAGCGTTATGGTCCAAATGTTTTACAATTACCTGCAAAGTAATTAGCCTCGTACTACACTCGTGATAACCTTGCACCCTTTCCCAAAGCTCCTGGAACGCCTTGTGCGCAAGTCATACATTTCATTGTTATAATTATTGTTAAATAAGAACGGAGCGAATATGAAACATACGGAACTATCGTCATTATTATGCTATAAAGGGGAGGGGGGGGGGAGTGTTTGTGAGGCCCCTAAAAATGTGAACTAAATAAAAAAAACATCATAAAATCTCGATTTAAAGCTTTCGTGACTGCAGGGATTCATCTTCTTGGTTCTTTCGGTAAAGTCACGTAGAAGGGAAATAATAAAATAATAAAATAAAACATAATAAAATAATTCTCACGACGTTTTGGCCACAATGCAAGCAGCCGTCCTCAGGTGAAGACCAGGTCTGTCTGGTCTTCACCTGAGGAAGGCTGCTTGCGTTGTGGCCGAAACGTCGTGAGAATTATGTTATTGTTGTATTTTTATTATTTTATTATTTATTATTTCCCTTCTACGTGACTTTACCGAAAGAACCAAGAAGAAGATCATAAAATCTCACCGCTTTCAGGATGGACACGGCCTCCTTGCTGAGCCAGATGGGGTAGAGGACGTCGTCGTGGAGGATCGACTCGAAGAGGTCGTCCTCGTTGTCGGCCTCGAAGGGCGGCTGCCCGGCCATCATCTCGTACATGAGCACCCCCAGGGCCCACCAGTCCACGGATGGGCCGTAGTCCAGCTCCTGCAGGATCTGCGAGCGTGCAAAGTCAAAGGCGGCGTGGATTCACTTGGGCGCTCTCGCTTAAACGCCCCGAGCATCTCAAAGCGCCATGCGTCTCATCGCAAACGGTCCTAATGCCCGGCTGCGCGTTTTTCCTTGTTTGGCCTCGGGGAGCCCCCTGATGACGGCTGTCCCTCCGTGCGACACAAGGTGAAGCAGCATCAGCCTGTAAGTATGGCATTAGTCTGTTCGTAGTAGGGGGGGGGGGGGGGGCGATGTTGCCACTGTTATGCCACTGAAGTAATGCGCAAGTAGTTTTGAAAATGTCGACCATGACGCCAGCACACAATGGCTTCTGGTGTACGCACATGTGTGTAATATTAATAATAACATTTAATTTAAATATTTATCTCCGGATCAGAATCTGTATTCATACTGGACGTATCTGATGAGCTACAAAGGCCTTTTCACAGAGAGGAAAACGTCACGCCAAGTCCGAGCACTATTGACAATTTATGGAATTGTCATCACTTAAGTAAAGCATCGATTCTCTTTGATGTCTTTTTTGTTTCCATCGCGTTTGTTTTGTCATAGGTTTTATTTTGCAGTCAAGAGATTGTCCTGGTCAATGCCGATTGTGGTCAATATAGCACCAACAGTGGCTGCAGGCTTTTTCAATAACCAAACGAGATACGATGTTTTATGAATGGGGACATCAGAATCTTGAATTGGACTGCAGGAATCCGATGACCTGTGAAGCTCTTATTCACACGTGTCCAGTCGGGGTGGGTCAGCAAATAACGGATTGTGAAGACTCTTTTTTTCAGGAGGATCTTGCTACATTTCGATGTTTGGCCAACACAAATGTGAGAGGAAACCAGAGAACCTGGAGCAAACTCATGCAGAACAAGGGGAGAAAATAATTACTCCACACGGAAATGTCAATAATCGAACCCAGGCATTTATTGCAAGACACATCCCTCCCCCCCCCCCCCAATATTCAAATATGCTCAAAATGTCTCCTCCAATATATTGCTATAAAATAGATTTCTGTGTATATGATTGTGGTCATGGTTGTACTTTATTAATCCCTAATCTCTGCCATTACATACATTGAAACAAGAAAAGGTAAAAAAGAAAAAACAGAGCAATGTAATACAATACACTATTAGACATTATTGTAAAACATAAATAAAAAGTCCATCCTATGTGTTGGTGAATTTTTTTTATATTTTAGGCAGGAAATGCGTTTTCAAATTTAGATATTTTTTCTGGGGGGGGGGGACCCCACACCCCCTGAAGATTTGGTCCCCCCCAATGTTGACTCCATGGCTCTGGCCTTGATCTATTGAGGTGAGACAATTTGTTAATGATGCGCCACACCGCCACCCTGAGTCCATGCATTACTACAATCATCCTCATTACCATCCCTTGAATTTAGATCTTCTAACTGGGTAAGTCGCACATGTATAACGTGTCTTACAATACTGTCACGTATGAAGTTTTCCTTTACATTCAGAAGCATTCAAAGAACACGTGTCTTTTTTTGTATATACATATTTAATTTGAATCCGCATAATGAGGTCACATCCCTGTTGCTTAAATCGCTGCTAAGACTTCCAAATCGCACGCGGGCTAATTGAATCCGGGGCTGCGGCTCCACAGATTAAACGCCGACTCTGGGGATGCCCGCGGAGAATTTCGGCTGCTCCCTCTCAACACCCTTAATTAACATCGTCTTCTCAGGGTGAAAGGTCCAAAGGCTTAAACCCAAAGCCTGTGCCCCAGCTTAAGACAAAGGCCACGGGACACACTGAGCCCATTGACATTTACACGCTGCGCCTAAGTGCGGCCCTCTCCAGTCGGCGCCAAAGTCCATTAGCCGTGATCTATTCACTGCTGAATGAAGGCCTCACATCGGTTTTTTTTCTTTCTTCCGCTGCATCGGATCTACATCTCGCTCTGGCGCGCGAGATGATTTCAATGCCGCGTCTCCATGGTGGACATGCGCTCTATGGTCAGTAAATCACCGTTCCCACCAGGGAATACGTCTTCCCCCTCCTGCTTATTTTGTGCGTGTGGAACGGGTTAGGGGTTATGGGCTAGGGATTATGGTGAGGGATTAGGAGTTGCGGTTAGGGTTAGAGGTCCGGGGTTATGGGCTAGGGGTTAGGAGTGATGGTCGGGTTAGGGGTGAGGATTTATCAGCTAGGGGTTATGGTTAGAATCAGAATATTTCTTTACACTGGAGGAATCCGATCAGATTTTTCACAGATGTCCAGTAGACAGGTTCGGGGTAAGAAGTTATGGGGCTAGGGGCTAGGTGCAGCATTGGGAAGGACACACTGTAAAAAAGGTAAAACTGTATCGAAAGTAAAACTGAAGTAACAGTTAATAGGTTTGGAACAGGGGTCGGCAACCTACGGCTCCAGAGCCGCATGCGGCTCTTTACGGGCTGCTTCTTGACGATGAGTACGTATGTACTCAGATGCATTGCGGCTCTTGAAATACTGAATTTTGTACCGAATTGGAAAGAAATGGCTCTTCTTGTTATTTTGGTTGCCGACCCCTGGTTTGGAAGGTCGTCTTCAAATTTGAGGATTTAGTTTAAGATGTTGTGGTACCGTGGCCATGAATACGCCCCTCATTGGTTGCCATGGAGATGCCCGGTAACCCAGCCCCTGTAAGACCCCCAAGTTAAACGAATTATTTGGTGAAGTTGCTGCTGCATTGTCAATGGTGCACAAGCACATCGAATTAAAAACAAAACACTCAACATATTCGTCAAGAATGCTGTCACCTTAAAAGAAAAAAATGCATATATATCATAGGCGACGTTTCAGGCAATCGCCCTTCTTCATAGCGCATACATGAATCAGAATCTTTATTTAGACCGGAGGAATCCGATGAGCTATGAAGCTCTTTTTCACAGACATCCAGTATGCGCAGGTCAGTAACTTATCGCAGCAAACAATAAAAAAAAAGATAGGAGTGCAAAATTGCGAAAACTGTAAGTCGCTAAATATAAATAAATATTTTTTCTTTATTATACAAGTCAAATTCATCAAGATTGGGCAATCTTAATTTTAGAGCTTTCGTGACTGCAGGAATTACTCTTTGGTTAAATTATTTAATTTATTATTTTATCTTTATACGTGACTTTACCGAAGGAACCAAAGAGTAAGATTGGGCAAGGCAGCAGAAACAATAACAAAACAATCCCAGACCACAGCAAGAAAACACACAGTAGTCCCTCGATAAAATGAAGAAAAGTTACCTATTACATATATTTTTGTTAATTTCAATGGCGCTCCCGTTCCCGAGCCGTGGCGGTGGCGGTGGTGGCGGCGTCAGCGCGGCGCTCACCTCGGGCGCGATGTAGTCGGGGGTTCCGCAGAAGGTGGCGGTGGTGGCGCCGTCCGCGATGCCCTCCTTACACATGCCGAAGTCGGCGAGCTTGCAGTGGCCCTCCGCGTCCAGCAGGATGTTGTCCAGCTTCAGGTCCCTGTACGGGTCAAAACAACGACAACAACAAAAAATAAAAATAATAATGTAGGTAAATGTTGAACTTCTTCTCCACCGTACGTGCTAATCTCAGGTGCGGGGGGGGGAAGACAACAAACTAAGCAAAAAAAGCAGTTTTACAGAAATTAGTTTTCAATTCAGATTTAAAAGTGCATAGCTCCGGTGGCTTCCTAATATTGGAAGGAAGCGCGTGCCAGACGGCCGCAGACACGCACCTGAAAGCGTGCAATGCAGTGACCGTCTTGGTTCGATTGTTCACCAAAAGGCGCTGCGAGGATGACGGAGTTTGAGTGGTGGTTTACACTCCTTGATGAGATTAGCAAGTGTCTTGTGGCTTATTTGTAGCAAGCACTTTGTGTGTAATGCGCACTACCGTATAATGTATTCTTTCAGCAACTGGATGCCAATGCAGCTAGGCGAGCACCGGACAGACAATAATAATGATAACGCAACGCGCATCCGCACACACGTACGTACACACGTACGTACACACGTACACACTCGGACGCACGCGCGCGCGCTCACTTACATCACAGAAACCACCAATGCTGCACAGAGAGCAGTGAGGCCCTGGCTTCAGCCATCCATGACTGAACCGGGTTCTCACGTATGGAGAGTCACCACTCAATGCACTCAAATTCCATCATACCGACTTTTGGGGTTTTTGCGCTTGATCCGAATGAATTCTAGCTGCTAACAGAGAGTTGCTCATGTCGGTTTTTTGACGGTCGTGCTGCAACCGTCGGTACACACATACATACGCGTGCACGGTCGCTTAGATCGTGCAGATCACCACGCACGGCACGTCTCCCTAAACCCTGGTGTCACTTATCGATTGAAAGCCGATCGCCACACGTGGCCCTCTCTACAGGCAGCGAGGAAGGGCCGTTGCCCAAAATCTCCCCCTATTACACGCTTTTCTTTATAAGGCTACAGTGTCAGACGAAAGTGTTGAGTTATTTTTGTTGCGGATTGGAGTGGTGGTGGTGGCGGTTGGTGCGATCATTATCACCCTGCGCTCGTTGCCCGACCTGATTTTGATTCCTGTTCAGATGGAAGTGGATTGACAAAGGCCCTGCAAAATTAATGATGTGGCGGCACACAACATTTTATTCTTTGGGGGAGACGTTTCGACTGCCTCGAGGCAATTGTAGTCATCGCCATATCTGAAATCACCCAATATGAAGCGATCGGCCTAAATTGACGCAAGACCCATCATGTTGTCATTATTGGAAACTGTCGACAGCTGCACACATCTACAATGTCAAAATGACTCGTTACTTAATTTGCAGGAAGGGATAAAATGTTCACATTAACAAGGAGTGAAGCGCCAACTGTTTTATGTACGGCAAAATCAATTCTAGACATGTATTGTGGCACAGCAGTTGGCGCGCTGCTTGATCAAGCAGGCGACTTGGGTTGAGACCCAACCACAGAGTCATATCTGAAACAGTCCTGGGCCCAGCCCTTCACCAACCTGCACTGACCAGCGTGGCAAAGTATGATCAAACAAACCTCATGAAGCGATGTTGACTTGGAAAAAAAATACAACTCCTGGGGGAAGTCAACATGCTTATCATTTGGATAAACTCACCACCACCCCCCCCCCCCCCATAGCAATATGGAGTTCCCACCACTGGCTCAGCGCAGGAAATCACTTTGAGCCGGAATTTCCCTGTGACTTTTCTTCTGACAAAGTGCCAGATTTGTGGTGGCCACACACGCCTGCCGGGGGAGGCTAGAGGGAGGGGAGGGGGTGGGGGCGAAGATGTCGCGGTACCCATCGCTCGTCACCTGTAGATGACGCCGTGCCGGTGCAGGAACATGAGCGCCGACGTGACCTCGGCGGCGTAGAAGCGCGAGCGCGGCTCGTCAAACTTGCGCGAGCGCTGGATCTGGAACATGAGGTCCCCGCCGTTCACGTACTCCATCACGAAGAACAGCCGGTCCTGTGCGGGTGAAACCAAAGCGGGGCGTGCCGACTGACGGGACGGGCGATGGAGCCTCACGCGGCAGAGGCGGTGGCGGTGGGGGTGGCAACAGCGACCAGCCATCGGTTTCTCATCGTTATCGCCGACCATGATCAATCCAGTGATGGATGAAGGCCCACTCCGCCGAGCTGTAGCCATCCCTCACAGTGGCATGACGCAGCAAAAAAAACTAAAAACATAAAAGATAAAGAGCCCCGAAGACAAAGATGAACGGCTAATACTAGCGGTGTACATCAGAACCAGTCTGGGGTCACCCTATGTCGATTCAGCCTGAACTGAATACCTGAGGGCGGTCAGGCTTGGTGATGGCCACGCCGCCCACTCGTTCGCTGCACCGACCTGAACAGGTGCTCGCTAACAGTACTCGCCCCATCGGCCACATCGTAACGATCCATCTAGCACCTGCATCATTGCCGACTTCATTGCTGCACGTCCTGTATGCGTCTTGAAGGTCTTTCGCACCGTACGCGGCCAACCGTGCTAATCCGGAGGACGCGTTCATTTAAATGTTGTCCGCTGGCCATGAGCAAAGTGAGAGGGCTCGTGCAGCGTTCTCGATCAACAAGCAGCGTGTCTCCTTCACGTATCGTGCCATCCACTGAAAATAACAGTATTTCTTAGGCAGCGCATCAGCCGCACGGCCTTCTGGGAGTGCATCATTTCAGCAGCATTGTTTCAAGACAAGCTAACTCTGGACTGGTTTCTACACACAGTGCCTCATCAGCAGAGTCAGGCTTTCATTGGCCAATGCTTGCGAACTGGCCTATGTTTACGAGGCAAGGACCTCTTTTTAAGATACGAGTCTAGGTTAGACACAAAATTAATGAACACATGAAACAATATATTACTTAAAATCATTATTAAAAGTTCCGCGTGAGTGTGACACAGGAGGGTACACGTGTCAGGTGAAGGATAGTGGATGACGAAATTAAAACAACCCAATACCGCAGCAAACATTAACCGTAGCATTGTTTATATCGTTCGTATTAAAACTCCAACATTAACAAACAGTTCTTATTTCGTTCGTAAAAATGACGACTCCTATATACGTTTTCACGTCCGTCTTGATCACGAATGTGCGTACACACGACGACTGCACCAATGGCAGCTTCGGTTCAGCTCCCCCAAGCGCTCCCGGGTCACACCGCGAGTCGGTCGGAACAACGACGTCCGAGCGACGTTTTGCTCCGCACGCACGCGCACAGCCCCTTGAGTCAGCCCACTGCTGGGTGAGAGGCTTCCCCACGGCCGAGCGGGTTGTAGGGCTATAACGACCATACTTCACCACGCCGGTAGACCCACTGCTGGATAAGGGCTTCCCCACAGCCGTGCAGCTTGTAGGGGTTCATCGACCATACTTCACCACGCCGGTAGACCCACTGCTGGGTGAGGGCTTCCCCACGGCCGTGCGGTATGTAGGGCTATAACGACCATACTTCACCACGCCGGTCACTTCGGGGCTGCTAAAGGCACGTAACGACGTTGGGAGGACACCGCCGGCGGTAGACGCCGCTAATCTTCGCGGCGCTCCCTAGCCGCTCCCAGATCCGATCGAGCGACGCCGGCCTCAGGGCGGCACCACCCCACGAGCTGCACCCCCCCCCTACCCTGGTCTGGAAGCAGCAGAAGAGCTGGGTGAGGTAGGGGTGGTTCTTGGCGAGTGCCAGGACGCGCTTCTCCGTCATGGTGCACTCCACGTCGTCGTCTTGCACGATGGAATCCTTCTTGAGCACCTTGACGGCGAACACCTCCTCCGAGCCCCGCAGCTCCGCGAGCATCACCTGCACGGACGCACGCAGGGGCCGATGGTCACCGTTTCTCGATGTGCCGAGAGCAGGCCCAAAGGCCCCCCCCAAAAAATGTAAAGTTAAATCGGCCAGCAACAAACGGCACTGTTGAAGGTGAATCGAATTTTCTCTCCCCCCCTCCCCCCGTATTTTAAAGCAAAATTTGGGAGTGCCTCTTAGAATCTGGAGAATACGGGAAAAGAGACGACAATGGGAGGGTTTGTTGCTGTGTGCGCTTTGACGTTGCATTGTTGACAGTGAACGAGGGCCGGATCAATGCGGGGACCTGACGGGCTGTGGCCCTGGTTTGTGGTCCGAAAGTGTTGGCCACCCACTTCGATTGCACAGGTTAAGTCCGCCATAGCAACACAACGCCACAGCAAATTTCCATTCACGTACGGTCATCGTCACCGGAGTTATTGCAACCTCACGCACGCAGACGGATTTCGTGCGTGAACGCATTCGACCTCGGGTGCCCCGGCGGCTAAATGAACACCGGGAAGGAAGGGAAGGTGGCGGCGACGGACTCCACCTTGCCGAAGCTGCCCTTGCCGAGGACTTTCATGAAGGAGAAGTCGGCGATGCTCATCTTGCGCCGTCGCTGGGGCTGCCCGTCGCCGTTGCTGCCGCCCTCCTCCCCCTCGCCGTCGTGGCCCCCGCCGCTGCCCGTCTTCTCCGCGGCCGGCTTCGTGCCCCTGTCGCTGCCCACCTCCTCCAGCGCCTCTCCCTCCGAGGGCAGCCCCTCGCCCTCCCGCGCGTGGAACGTCACGCTGCGGCGGATGCCCCCCTCCGGTTCCGTCCCTGGGCGGCGGGCGCAAGAGGATCGTACTTCCACCGCGAGACGTCATGCACGACGATGACGGGAGGATACGTGGCCAACCGATTAACACGGTTGGCTACGTACGGTGCGGAAGAAGTTCAACATACATACCTACATACTGTACATACCCGCACCTCCGATTAGCACGGTTGGCTACGTACGGTACGTAAGAAGTTCAACATGTGCACGCCACAACACACGCGCGACGACGCCAGCTTTTCACTTTTGCTCTCCGACGCGTTGTCAGGTCGTGCTGCTCGTTGTTCGGCACCGCGTCTGACCTCTCTCTCCACAAGCTGGGGATTGTTGTGAGTTACGGGTGGTGCGTTATTGCCTTCCGTGCGTAAATTACTCGTGAAATAGCGTTTTTCCGCCCGTATGTTTTTTTTTTTTGCCGTATGATTCGTGACCTCACGACATGTCCTAGCAGTACACAGGCATTCTCTACGGAAGAAATAAAACATGGGGTTTTCTGCAGAGAAGGTTCTGAGCCCCCACCCACTGAGAAAAGTAGTTAAAATAATGTACAGTCTCTTAAAATGTGGAAATAGAGGATTCCCGATTGGCAGTTACACTGCCACTGTTGGCATTTGACGTTAACACTGCCTCCAATTTAATATTATGAAAGGAATCTGGCAGCAGCCAACAAAACCTGTTTCTGCACAGTGTCCACCCATGGTGTCCACCCATCCAAGCACTATTCAGGCTCAACCATGCTTAGCTTTTGAGAGCCAATGAGAACGGGTAAATAATTCTGGGTGATTTGGCAATAGGCTTACAAGATCTAAAAAGGCAGTTCTTGTGAACGCAATTCAGCATGTGCATCATTGCTTAAGGCTCGATATTCATCAGCGCATTGATTCATCATTGCACCCTTTACTACGAGTGACACGTGGTGACAGCAGCCACAGATTCATTGCACCGATCTTCGCCTCTCAATGTCTCGTCCGAGAAGGGCTTCCTTGCAACACTGGCATGGAGTGGGAACTGATTGGCGTCAAGTTCTACCGTTAGACTAAAATTATGCCTGATAAGAGGTTTTTCCCCATTTTTTTCTGGCAACAAAGCAGGTGTTAAGATGTTAAAACACCAAACTGAAACCTTTTTACAAGGAATCATGTCTGCATTGACCACAATGCTTGTGGTCAGAATGCAAACAAAAAACATACTCTGATAATATATGCATTGTCCTTGAAACTGATTGGTCCACATGAGACAGCTTTCTTTTGAGCCTTGTCTCAAACGGTGTTAGACCAGAGGACGCCAAAAGGCGTACAGCCCCCTATCCATAATCCTATATTATTCGTAGTAATGATAACAACCATTTCTATCTTGCCGTAACATGGCGAGCCATTTCAAGGGGACGCTGTACCCCATGTTGCTTTACGCATATGGCCAGGCTTCATATAACACGAGATGCATGTGGCTGAGTGCCAAAATCATTCCTGGAACAGAGTTCCGGACCCTTCCATTCTGGCCGAAGTCGAGGGCTGTGTGAGCAAGGAACAAAGCGCCTCTGTGTGTCTGTCTGTGTGTCTGTCTGTGTGTGTGTCTGCGTGTCTGTCTGTGTGTGTGTGTCTGTCTGTCTGTGTGTCTGTCTGTGTGTCTGTCTGTGTGTATGTCTGTGTGTATGTCTGTGTGTGTGTCTGTGTGTCTGTGTGTGTCTATGTCTGTCTGCGTGTCTATCTGTGTCTGTCTGCGTGTCTGTCTGTGTGTCTGTCTGCGTGTCTATCTGTGTCTGTCTGTGTGTGTGTCTGTCTGTGTGTCTGTCTGCGTGTCTGTCTGCGTGTCTATCTGCGTGTCTGTCTGTGTGTCTGTCTGCGTGTCTACGTGTCCATCTGCGTGTTGCCCGTCTGCGTGTCCGCCTGCATGTCCGTCCGCGTGTCCGTCTGTGTGCATGAAACCGTTGCGGGCGCCACACACCCTGGTCACTCGGCGTGCTGGGCACCGACTTGGATCTGTCACAGCTGCTGGGCCGCGGAAGAGTCGAGGTGCTGAGCTGAAGGGATGAGAATAAAAAGTATATAATTTAATTATTTGTGTAAACACCGATGGATAGAGTAATGCCCCGATGTACGTCTCCCCCTAAAAGGTATTTTCTCAAATACTTCACCAATTGATGAATACCACTCCTGTCTCGCTATGCGTCGCCTCCACCACCTAACCTGCACGTCGCTGTGATTGACGTCGCTTCGCTATTCGTCCTCGCACCTTGCAGGAATGCATCACCCGACGTCGACCGTGCTCCTAGTGACTTCTACGATTGCAAGTCCGGCATACGCAGCATTACACCACCGTGGTAACAGAATCAGATCAGAATCAGAATCTTGATTTATCCTGGAGAAATCCGATGAGCTGTGAAGCTCTTTTTACATAGATCTCCAATTGGGGGCGAGTCAGAAAGCTACAAGGAACAATATAAAAAAAAAGATTGGAGTGAAAAGTATGTCACTAAAAATAAATAAACTTAAACTTAAAAACTGTTCTAGCGCTCTTATAGTCTAAACTAAAACTATTAATATTTTACCAAGTAAGGCCCACTGATCTATATAGCTCTTTTTCTTCAGCATACTGGCCACAAATGTCATGTGGAAATTCATAGCAGCCACATGCTCAAAACGCACAATCGCATAGAACGGTTGCTTCATTGTGCGATGCCGCTAACCAAATGCGTCTGTCTATAATAACCGTTTTTTTGGTTAGATCGCGTAAATATGTAAATGTGTCGTTAAACCCGCCACCACCCGACACAGTCAATTAGTAAGGTTTGACGTAAACAGAACGTACCAATTCGTCACTAGTACAGCACGCCGGTGTGTTGGAGAACCAAACCACATAATTTACAATCTGAGTACGACGTTTCGCCAAAAATTACAACTAGCTTCATCAGGCGACAGCCAGATTTGTGGACAAGTTCACCCGCTTCGTTCCTTAAATAGAGACGGACAGACGGGGAGGCCTCTCCGTCTGTCCGTCGGCGCGGTCACGGCAACTCTCGTGGTGAAGACGATTCGATATAAATTGCTATCTTTGTTCTCTTCAGGGGTCATAACACGAGGGCTCGAGCACCGCCACCCACGCAGCTCAAATCCCCTGGTGGCGTGCACGCAGGCGCGTACCATCAGGGTTGCCAGCTGTCCCTGTTTCCCCCAGCAAGTCCTACTTTTAAGGCAGCTGTCCTGGGAGATCTTTAAGTCTTCCCGGGGGCCAATGAAAGTTCCAAGTTTTTGTTCGTCGTGGAATCATCATCATCGTTTTAAACCACCCAGGGGGAGGTGGACTTTGCTGTTTTAATCCCTGGATTTTTCTGTTGCGCGTAGTCACTTTAAGATGTTTCTTGTTCGTGTTTTTGTTTGTTGCGGTTGCACCCGATTTAAGAGCCGCAGGGCTCACAGGGCTATACCTAATAAATGAAACTGAATTAAATAAATGAACTGAACTGCAGTTGTTACCGAGAGAAGGCAAGAGGAACATAGGAAGACGGCGGAGGAATTGATCAGCGAGAAGAAATCACAGAATTCAGAGGCCGCGACTGGACAGGGGCAATGGTGCAGAGGAGAGGGAAGTGACCGTCTCTCCATCCCCCGCACCTCCGATTAGCACGTTTGGGCTACGTACGGTGGGAAAGAAGTCCAACATGCAGTACGTGCATACCCCGACAACAACGGCACTCAACGCTACGCGTTCACAGGCAGTTCTCCCCCGTTCCGGAATCGTCAGATGTTGTTCGTCTTCTTCTCCTCCTTCCCATAGTGTGTGTCCCGGTCGTGTGAACCCTCGGGTGGTGTGGCGCAACCGCCGACGCGCGACGCCGCAGCCGCCACCTGCCTTTTTCTTGCGCACGTTCCTCTGAGAGATCTTGTCGGGGGTCATGCCGATCTCGGCGAGCGCCTTGGCGATGCCGCGTGCGTCCACGCCGCAGTTGGGGGCCACGTTGCACTCGCACCGGCGGTGAGCGTTCATCTTGCAGACTGCGAGCGGGCGAACGCGGAGAGGGAACGGCGGGTCACTCGGCGGCGCACGCTCCGATGGCCGGACGACGACGCCGACGACGCAGATACGGTAACGACGATTAGAATGTGTGCAGGGTCATGACGCACTAGCAGCTCAACTAGGAAGAGTTGCGAGGGAAGCGTGGGGAAAGGTGGGCGCGTCAGGGCAAGAAACACACAGGCGGAGAGAAAGGCACTGCGGCACAACTCGGAACTTACAACAACAACAACAAACAAAAACGAGCCCCAGAGACAGCCAGAGCAGTACCAACATACAGTATGTCTATTTCATACTTTTCCAGTATCCTTGTCTGTTTACATATTAGAACAATGCTTACCCGATATCTAACACATGTTTCTGTAACTTCATTTGAAATGTACGATACTATGGCCGGTATAAAACTAATCAGCCCGGCATGTGCATCGGGAAATGTATCTATTCACATTTGGTTCATGTTTGTGCAATGATTTAGATTTGTCGCGTGACACCGTTGTTTTTTTGCACTGAATTCAATGTTGCTCCATTACTGAAATGAAATTTGTATTGCCTTGTGTTAATTTGGTGGCCCAGGTCACTCTAGCAAATGAGACTTAATCCTGCTCTCATGAGTTCTCCCACATCGTGAAGCCAAATTAAAGTTACTTTAACAACGGGTCCGAAGGCATTATCAAGGGGCAAGAGCCCTTACAATGAGTCCCAGGGTTGCCGTGGCCCTATTCACGTTTAACCGATGATCCAATCACCTTCGATTCAGTGACGCCAACGAGTCTCCTCGTTGTGATTGTTCCTAACGCTCGTCGTAGCAGTAGCAGGGGTGTGACGATACATCGACTCATCCATTCAAATAGATCCGTACGACTGCAAATGTGCATGCGTGGAATTGTGCGCGTGTGAATGGATTATGTTTTGTGTCGTAGGTAAACTGGTTAAACGCGACCCCTTCGGCCACTGGACGTGCCACGTTCAGAAAGTTACGAAACTAATCTTGCAGAATATGTTTTTTAATAAAAAATTTTTTTTACAATATTACAAATTGTTTGGCGATGCCGCATTGGCAGCGACGCACACCCAAAAATAAACAAAAACCTCAAGACGTTTGTCAATAACACCATGGCCTTAAAAGGGAAAAAAACTGTCGGCGACGTTTCAGCTATGAAGGGTCATTGCTTGAAACGTCGACCATTGCATAGATGTTGATTTTAAGACATTATTTTTGATGAACGTATTGTCTTTTTTTTATCCATCAGGTTCAGTGATGCCACTTTTGTTGGCGCGCGAGGCACCGGCTTTTGGGGATTTCGCAGTTCGGGAGTTTGGGGGTTCAGGGGTTTGGGGCCGGGTCCTCTCACCTTTGCACTGAAGTCCCTGCCTCAGGAGGCCCCAGAGCAGCGAGCCGCAGTGATCGCAGAACGTGGGCACCTTGTAGTTGTGGATGGAGAACTTGTGCGGCATGTTCACGCTGAACCGCTGGCCTCCCACCTGCGAGCACAGCGTCGTCATCATCATCAAAATAATTATAGTCATCTTCATCTTCATCATCATCATCATAATCATCATTGCCTTCATCATCATCTTCATCATCTCATCATCAGCCTCTTCATCATCACATCATCTTCATAATCATCTTCACAACCGTCGTCATCATCGTCGCCAAGTTTTATCAAGCGCCAAAATCTGTGGCGTCTCATCAGAGCGCTTTCTGACGGAAGGCTTCCCCCCATGCCGTGTCGGTCACGGGGGAATGACTGGCCGTACTTCACTAGATTGGGCTTGGCTTAGACGTGGCACGCGTCTAGCGACCTGGAACAGAACCCACTGGCCTGTCACTCACGCATCCCTCCCCCCCCCCAGCCGTCATCACGGCTGTCGACTCTGCGCATCACCAGAGTCGACAGCCGTCACGCGAGCTCTGGTCATCCTCGCCGCCACAGCGGCTTTTAGGCTTGGCCATCGCTTGCTTTCAGATGCGCTACTGCAGCCGTCTGGAACGCTCTTCCTTCCGATATTAGGAAGCCACTGGAGCTATGCACTTTTAATTCATGTAAAATAAAAACTCATCTCTTTAGAACTGCCTTTTGTGTTTAATTTGTTGTCCTTCCCCGGCACCTCCGATTAGCACGGTCAGCTATGTACGGTGTGAAAGAAGTTCAACATAGTCTTTTTGCCTATAACGCGTGGTTTTATTACGCGATTTTGATATAACGCGATTTAGCGAACAGAACCACGTCGTAAAATAAGAACAAGCGGTTGTACAGCTACCTCGACGTACCACCACCACACAAGGCGGGGGGACGCTGCTGGATGTGTCGAGATGCTGCCCGCTCAGCCTGCGGCCGCATCCCACACGTGTTACCGCGGACTGCGCTTAACCCTACACCTATTATAACGCCATTCTTCCATGACGCGTCGTTCTTCAGGAACGCAACTACCGCGTGATAGGAGAACTGAATGAGATGCGCATAAGACCAGGGCACGAAATTGACCGGTTGGTGCATTTCGCAGCCATTAGAGTCGCTATAACTAACTGCGCTCCCTGGGCGGGCAGTGGGGGGGGGGGTTGCGTGTGACGGTGAGTGTGGTCGCTGTTTGGGGGAACAGTAGGGGGGGGGTCATCTCGGTCAGTCGACCCACGGCACCTGCTGGGTCTGTCCCGTGACACTCCTGCCAGCGGACGTTCGACGCTTCACGTGGCCTTAACGTGCACGTAGCCTGGCACAAGCGCCGTGGTGACGTCACCACCGCTTAGTGACGAATGGCGCTTGTTGTTGTTGTCGTTGTCGTCGTCGCTGTTCAGGGAAGTGCCTCGTGCACATTTTGCCCGCCGTGTGTGCGGACATGCCGCGTTGGGTGTCAACGCGTCAACGTCAGGCGTCCGTTTCGTGAGCGTGCGAGCGAGCGAGCGAGTTAGCGAGTGGTCGCTACCCAATACCTGTCAACCCCTTATCAGTGCCTACCTCGTTACAGACTAATTCAGATCTTATTGGTCACCCCGTGCCCCTTTATAAATCTCAAAGTTCATACCACAAAGTCCCATCACAAGGATAGAAACACAAATAGACGAAAAAAATGTTGCCCCTATTGAAACGTCTGCACGGCGTATGGACCTGAAAACTCAATTTCCCTGCACAACAATACGGGATGAACCGTATGGGTTGACAGGAGGGCTACTGTGTGGTGCGACTCTTGACAGTTCAGCAGCTGGGACGCCACGTTAACCTTTCCCTGGTGAGGATGTGGAGGGGGGGATACGGAGGGGGGGGGGGTCATCAGTCAGCGTCGCAATGAATGAACTCTGAACGTTTCGCCTTGTGAGCCAGTTTGGTAGGGTTTGCCTCCTCGGAGTGGCGACAACAACAACGACGACGGAGGTGCATTCCACAGGAAGACGAAGAAGAGAAAGTGGATGACACCCACAAGACCAGAGGAGGGGACAGACAACACGCAGTCCTTGATTGCAGCCAGAAAGGTCCACAACGCTCTTCTGGAGAAAAAAAAAACGTCTCTACGACAATGCAGTCGTGTGTAAGGATAGGGAGGTTCGGAGGCATACAGGATTCACTTGGATAGACGTACCTTGGACTCTAGTTGTAGTGCCTTATGCCGATAATCTACACTCCAAGTTTACGGAAAATGTTGAGCGTGGAAATTAAGTCCTGACGACATGTAAACGAATTGTCTCTTGGGGTGTATTGTTTTTGCTAATGAAAATACACCCCGATTTACCAAGGTGAAACCAGGACCCTGGTGTGTATGTTAAACTTCTTTCGCACCGTACGTAGCCAACCGTGAAAATCGAAGATGCAGGTGTGAGACCTATTGTAAGAGTAGGAGCGCGCTGCATTCATTTTGAAAAGCGATTTCTTTTTTGTTCTAACCAGGGCCCAGCTGGTGGCTCCAGGTCCAGGATATTGCGAACTCCGTCCCTGCTTTTCCCACCCAAAAAAAACTCCCAACACAGCTTTACAGATTTGAAGCTTTCGTGACTGCAAGGATTCATATTCTTAGGTTTTTTCGGTAAAGTCACGTAGGTAAAAATTTTTAATTAATAAAAGTAAAATAAAATAATTTATTTATATTTTACCTTTGTTAATTTTAAAGTCACGTAGGTAAAACATAAAAATTTATAAAAGTAAAATAAAAATAAAATATTTTATTTTACTTTTATTAATTTTAATTTTTTACCTACGTGACATTACCGAAAAAAACCTAAGAATATAAATCCTAACATTACTAAAAGTAAAATAAAATATTTTATTTTTATTTTACTTTTATTAAAAAAAAATTTACCTACGTGACTTTACCGAAAAAACCTAAGAATACAGCTTTACAGGTCTGGCGAAAGCCCAGCAGCGCCCCACACGCGCATCGGGGACATTGCCTCCTGCTTTACGACTGCGCGCTCCAATTAAGACATCTGCTCGTGTCACCCCGCAATCACAAAACCCGGGGCAGAGCTCACTGCCTTCACCGGACTGGAGCCCACTGCAAAGTGCCTGCCTCGCATGCCCTCGTCACCTGGTGGCAGATACCTCGAGTGGACTCGAATTGGCTCGAGTTGGCCTGATGTCTCTCAAAAATCCAGTTCGAAGACACCTTGAGTTGAAGGACGTCTTGAGTTGAAGGACGTCTTGAGTTGAAGGACGTCTTGGTTAAGTGACATTTCCTTGATTTTCTAAACACACTCGAGTTGTCGCTTGAGTTGGGCCTGGACCTCCTTGCTAGAAACCCTTCCGCGCACGACTTTCCCAGATGTGCTTGCAAGGCGAGAGAGGTCAAGATCGAGTCGCCGATAGAGTGAAATGTCAATTGTCAAACGTTACTGTAACGTCAGAGTAAATGCTACTGTCACCGACAATATTAATGTTTTATTTGTACGCGTGTCGTTGATGTATTCCCCCCCCCCCCCCCCCCGAATTCTGACGAAAGGAATCTAAGGTCATCACAGCCCCGAATTCGTAGGCGACTTCGGTTGAAGATTAAATAAATAAACGCTTCGAGTTTTGGAGAACAAAGGTAAAGGTGCAGCCCTGCAAATGCTTTCGCTCACGTGACTGTTGGCGGAAGGGCTTCAACTAGAGGGAGCTCGAGGTCATTTGGATGTTTGTAGGTGCTCGCTAACAGCACTTTCCCCAAACAGTTTGTTGAGGCTATACGGGGGATCTTTGTCTTTTGTACATGTGTGAATGTCTCTGTGTGCGCGAGCGAGTGTGTGTGTGAGCGCGCGCGTGTGTGAATGTGTGTGCGCATGTGCATGTGTGCGCGTGTGCATGTGTGCGTGTGTGTGAGGATGTGTGCGCGTGTGTGAGCGCGCGCGTGTGTGCGAGTGTGCGCGTGTGTGCACATGATGCAATCCCTGTATCGAGACGCCGAGGCTGTCTGTACCTCTTCCGCAGTCTCTTTCTTGAGGCCGGGGCATTTCGTGATGATGTGCGTGTGGCAGCGCTTATGCACCACACACGTGCACACTGCACAAGGAAACACACACACACGGAGATAAACAATGCTTACGCACCAAACCTGGTACCCATAAAAGGTTGAGTCAACCTAGGTGGTGACCAGAACAGGTGCAGGTATCACTCATCACTGGAGTTGGAGATGGATGGGAATCAAACTCGGATGACCAGGTTCGTAGTGTTGTACGATAGCCACTCTGGCGCGGCCACAATGCTCATATGAATGCAATAGTTTTTAAAACGGATTTTTGTTGTTGTAATGTTAACATGCTAGACGATGTGTGCAATATATTTACTAGACTATCATATTTCTAGCGTATACACCAAATACGACGCTCCAGTTAGTAAATTATGAAAACATATCGTAAGTTTGCTACAAATTGCATTTTAGATACAATTATTATCGACATTTATAGGAATGGCTGCAAACGTATCCATTTCGTAAGCTCACATTCGCGTCAGATATTTCCATTGAGTGAAACGTCTAAACAATCGATGCATATACGCATCATACTATTTCCACAATGCAATAAAATTACATATTTGTTCTGTGCGGGCGAGTGCAATAACACGAGCACGTCTTTGACCAGCAGCGTGGTTATGGTCAGGGCTCTTCAATCATGGCACCGCGGTTATATGTCCCCTTGTCTTGTGCATTGAGCTGGGTTTTATCACATTTTACCCCTGAAGCTATGAGACACACACGCGCGCGCGACTTGCAATGCCCCCGAAGTTATGCATTTGACACTGAAGCATTGGGGGAAATGTTCGGGGTTGAATGTTGCCACCGGCTGGCGACTTGATTTCCACGATGACATTTCTCAACCGTGACAAACAAACGAATGGAAAAGCACATCCAGTGCTGGGATGCACCGGGAATTCGTTGGGCTGTAGCTTCTTACCATCGTGTTCTGCGGGTTATAAGACGCTCCGTATGGAAAGTAAAGATGCTTCCCCCACCCATCACCGTACTTGTGGGGGTTGTTTAATAATAATAAAAAAGTGAGTGTTTTACAATCTGAAGAACACAATACTTCAGAGAGCCGTCTTCCAGAAGATGTATATCATGGGACCTTTTTTTCCCAGTATCAAAGTATGAAAAATAAGAATAGGTTTTACTCATTCTGGCAATAAAACAAGTGTTAAGATGTTCAAACACCAAATAGAGACCTTTGGCAAGGAATTGAAGTCTGCATTAATCACACGTGCTTGTTGTGGTGCACATGCAAACAAATATGCTCTGATAATTATACATGCATTGTCTTTGAAACGGATTGGCCTACACTAGAGACAGCCTTGTACGTATGTATGTTGAACGTATAAGAATAGGTTTTTCCCCTTTTTTCTGGCAACAAAACTGAAACTTTTCTACGAGGAATCATGTCTGCATTAATCACAATACTTGTGGTCCGAATGCAAACAAAAAACATACTCTGATAATTTATGCATTGTCCTTGAAACTGATTGGTCCACACCAGAGACAGCTTTCTTTTGAACCTCGTCTCAAACGGTGTTCGACCAGAGGACGCCAAAAGGCGTACAGCTCAAAGATAATGTCACTATCAGAGTAATGAGAGCTCGGGGTGAGCAGCTACATCATGGGACCTCCTTTGCCAGTACCATTCTGTATTGTGGTTAATGCAGACATGGTTCCTCGTAAAAAGGTTTCAGTTTTGTTGCCAGAAAAAAGGGGAAAACCTATTCTTATATTTTGGTACTGGTAAAGGAGGTCCCATGATGTATGTTGAACTTCTTTCGCACAGTGCGTCGCTAACCATGATAATCAGAAGTGCGGACGTTTCCATTGAGAGCCAACTGGAGTCGAGTGCTTGGGGAGGCCTTCATCCAGCACTGTATTTAGCATGGCTGATGACGATGACAATGTATGTATGGAGCAGCGTGATGAAGTATAGTTAAATATCCCCCCACGACCCGCATGGCATTGGGAGGGCCCTCATCCAGCAGTGGATTGAAAACGTGGCCATACACGGACATGTGACGTACGAAAATCAACACAATTGCCCTCCATTTCGGGATATCTTTCTTACATGACATCAGCACGTGTACACGTGCGCTTAAACTAAAAAAAACCCGCGGTGCTCAATCATCCTTGCCAAATCAACATTGGGAGATTTCCCTTCTATAAGAGTGGGGCTTAGTCTGGAGCGCGTCTGTCCCAGCGGACGGCGCTAAATCACGTTTCTCCAGCTGGAAGTGGCTATGATCGATGGCTCTGGGATTTACTGCCTGCACTAAATAAAGGCTGGCACTTTAACAACACCGCCAGGTAAGCATTTACCTTAACAGCCGGGCAGTGTGACTTGTCGATAACAAGCAAAAAAAAAATCCCACCCATTCAGCCAGGTAGAGAGTAGCAACATTCTGCATCAATGTCCTGCACACTGTGTCGTTAACACGCTCTAAGTCTGCTCCGACTTCACAACGATCGCCAATTCATCTCACCTCGTTCGAACGATTAGGATGGGACATGACGCTGTTCATGGCTTTGGCTGTAACGTGTTTTGTTTTGACTCGGCGGTGGCGCGCACTGAACCCGGCTACCTGAGTTTGATTCCTGGCCACGGCAAACATCAGCGGTGAGTGACTGACCGGGGTGGTGAAGTATGGTCAAACAAACCTCCATGACCGTCGCAGGTTCCTTCCCACGCCATGCAGGCCCAAAGCGTTGTTTGACCATACTTCACCACACTGGTCAGTGTGTGTTGATGAGGGCGGGGAGCATCGTCGTGGGAGCATAGAAGCACAGAACAACATTGGATTATTCTGCACCGCAGTTTGCTGCTCACAACATCGCTGTATATTACACAATGTGTATTATAAAAACTAAATATGCACCATCGTGGAGAATAGTGAGTATCGTTTATACAGATGCTAGTCTGTTTTAAGGATTTAAATAAAACATTTTTTTTTAAAACGACCTATTCGCCTTTGGAGCAACGTTTTCAAGCAGCATTGTTGAGCAGCCAAACTCTGGAGCGATTTCGACTTTTTTTTCATTTGAGCCTCATCAGCAGCGTCGGGCTTGTTGGAGTAAACTCAACGTACGGAACAAACTCACGCGCGCGCGCACGCGCGCACGCACGCGCCCGCACGTGCAAGCGCACGCACGCGCACGCACGTGCATCTCGACTGCTGTGGCGCCTTACCTTGACACTGGTATCCCTGCTTCCCCAGCACGCCCCTGCGGGACATGAGGGCAGCACTTAAGGTAACGCAGCGAGGGGGCCTGAGTCAACACATGCGAGAATTCACATCGCACCCGTGCGGCGCGTGCATGGTGGATGAGGCAAATGTAATGGCCACTTTTTTTTTGGTATTTCACATAGCGGCCTCGTCCGCGCACATTGCAACTCGCAAACGCTGCACAGTTTGGTAACAGGCGCAGTTTTCAAGCGGAAGCACAGGCAAAGCGCAGTGCAATCGAGGCAAACGGCCGCACATTATCACGGTTAAATGCAACCCGCACTTATAACCAGGGCGGCCGGCAGATTTGAACTTTGCAACCTTTTGCAACGAGCATTGAACGGCCGCTGCACCACTGGGCCATGTACGTCAGTAGCTGCCAGGATCCACGTCTTTCGCATCGTCACACCCGCACGGCTACGAAACAAACGCTGTACATTTTACTACTCACCGCAAAAAAAAATTGGATTGATGTAGTGTATACAGCATCTTAAGATTCTATGCACAGAAAGGGTGCGTGCATGTTTAACGTTATTGGGAGAATGACAGTCAGTTTTAGTAATAGGCAGGGGAAAGAAAGGGCAGGGCTTGAGCCCTGGACTTGAACAGGGGGCAGGGAGAGTTGACGGGCACGGATGAAGGGGGCAGGGAGTTCCAGACTGATGGGAGCGAGAGGGGTGCAGCACAGGAGTACGAGCAATACAATACACGAACACCGATATGAATACGAGCCAATAATATTTTATGCAATTTAAATCATCTGGATTTAAGACTCATTTCTTTAGAACTGCTTTTTGCGTTGAGCTCGATGTCCTTCTCCCGCACCTCTAATTATCACGGTTGGCTACGTACGGTGCAAAATAAGTTCAACATACATACAGACAAATGGCGAATGACACATCTTGTAACAGTAGAAATAATCATGCATGCGAGTGGTATTCTCCCGAGTCGATATATGTATGGATGCTAACTTATTTCTCGCCGTACGTAGGACAACAAGCGAACACACAAAGCAAGTTCTCATCAAATTAGTTGCAGAGGATGACATGCATCTGCGAGGCTGGTTCCATTCCGTGCATGAATGATGCACCGGTTGATCCCCCCCGAACGCCTCCCCCCCTCCGCTCCCTCCAACTTGGTCGCAATGCCCCAGTTTCACCCGAGACGTCATCGTGTAACGACGAACGGCTCGATGACAAAAACGACGACAACAACAACAGCAACAAAACTTCCGTCATGTAAATCATAGCGATGGCCCCGTGGGGAAAGGAGGGCCCGAACGGTCATAAATCCTGCGTCGTCGCAGTCCGGCTGGGTGAAAGTCGCGCGCATCAAATCCACGCTGCGGCGTTCTTCGCGTGCTTCCTGTTTAAACCGTGCACGAAGCGTGCGTGGGATTTCTCGGGGAGGAGCAAGAGATGATAGCAGCAACAACAACAACAGTGCAGCCCCATGCAAACGCCTTTTGTATGTGCGCATGTTGAAATTCTTTAGTTCTAGATTTGAAGCTTTCGTAACTGCAAGGATTCATATTCTTAGTTTTTTCGGTAAAGTTACGTAGGTAAAAAATTTAATTCATAAAAAAAACTCTTACTTTGATACAGCAATCGTGCTGTGACGGTTCCACCTAAAGACGGAAGCTTGTGTTGCCTACGAAACGTCGTGATTTTTATTTTATTTTTTATTTTACTTTGATTAATTAAAATTAAAAAAAATTTACCTACGTGACTTTCCCGAAAAAACTAAGAATATGAACTTCTTTAGCACCGTACGTATTCGACCGTGCTGATCGGAGGTCTTCATATTTACCTGCGCTCACCATCCCTGCCCCCCAACCCCCCCCCCCCCCCCGTATACCTCCTCTTAACCCAAATTGATAAAGTTTTCATTTTTTGTAAAGTGTCTTTAGATGCATATGCGTGCTTTAAAAGGTCAGGGGCAGATATTGTGCAGGCCTGCATTTGCTCGGTCATGTCACTTGCTCGTAGAAAGGCCTCTATCAGAGAGCCCCCCCCCCTCTCCACGTCGGCCAGTCGTCTTGGAAGATGTAGCGATTACAGCACTCGCACTTTACCCCACCGCACGTGCCCTGCCGGTTGACGAGCACGTGTTCAAATGCAGAGTGATCATCAGGCTGTCCGTACGGCAAGTCCTTGGCAAATCCTGCCAGCGAGGCTATATAAATCAAATTGTACCAGCACAGTCACGACAAGCAATGCCCCTCTTTTATGAATCCGGGCCATTGCAAGGAACATCCATTTAACTTTTAACAGACACTGGCTTTGTTGCCTGCGATGGGCAGAAAAAAAAACTGAAAAGGTAGATAACAACGCAGCTAACTTCGCCACTCAATCTCTGCAGTGAGCGTACTCCCTCGGCTGCCATACTCTGCCGTTGGTCTCCCACTGCCGGCCCACGCTTTAAAGGACATTCGAACCGACGCTCGGCAAAAGCAAGCGCAATCAATTACGCTGGGGGGTTTTTTCAAGCGTTTCATTCCGTAATTTTGTTGCGTGTTGTCCGGCGTTATAGTTGTGTCCCGTTGGACCGCGCCGCAACACGGCGGAGATTAAAGACGGAGTGGCTGCCAAAGGAGTGAATTACGGCCCTAGAGTAGAATACGCCTGTCGAAGTCAATCACAGCAAGAGCTCGGGCAACGGCTCTTGTGTAGGTGCCGAGGCGGATTGTTGCCATCTCAAGACTTTGAAAGATGGTGACGGCTTCGCCAGACCCTAATCCAGCAGTGGAGAGATTATGGCTGATGATGATGATGGCAAGATGTAGGTAATATGATGATACGCAAGTAAATTTTAAATCGGTACTGGCGTGGTGACTTGCATTTCGCTTTATAGAAATATAACATATTCTTTTCAGTCCATAATTATTAATCCACTGCTGGATTAAGGCCGCTTGCATGCTGTGTCTGTCTTGAGAGTTGCTTGACTATACTTCGCCACCGTTGGCCAGTGCAGATTGGCGACGTTTTCATGCCTAAATCCACAGTTCTGAATTTCAATTGAGATTGGCTAAAATCATGAGCTTGCAGGCACGCTTTTATTTGCTGAGACAGTAAAAAATGAAAAATAATTTACGTTTCATTTTGCTGTGTAATCTCAGGCTCGACGTTTTAATGAACACCCCAGACTCTCAATGCAAGTAAGAGACAAGGTTAAGTTTCCCCCAGCTGCTTGTTATGAACATTTTCAAATACATATTTTTTCCATCTTTAAATATTCATTAATGCAATAATTAAATCGCTTGTGCGTTTAGTCATTTGTGTTTTGCATGAATATGTATGTGGAGCGGTGGTGCGTTAGATAGCAATTCCCTTTGAGCCCGGCCCCATGTGTTTGATTCCCAGCCACGGCTAACATCAGTGGCGAGTGATAACCAACTCTCTCTGACCGGTGTGGTGAAGTATGGCCAAAAACACCCGTGACTGTCACGGCTTAATCCAGCAGTGAATTCACGGACGGCTGAGCATTATTGTTTTAACTAAAGCAATAGCGATTTAAAGCTTTCGTGACTGCAGGGATTCATCTTCTTGATTCTTTCGGTAAAGTCACGTAAAATGGAAATAATAAAATAATAAAAATAAAACATAATAAATAATTCTCACGACGTTTCGGCCACAACGCATTTATTTCCATTCTACGTGACTTTACCGAAAAAACCAAGAAGATAAAGCAATAGCATTACAATCGGTGTCATTTCCTAACACACGTACGGCGGCTTTGACCAAATCGCCCAGAATGTTCCCGATCGCGTCAGACCTCGGAAGCTATGCAGAGTTGAGTGTGGAGAGTGCTTGGATGGGCGACCACCACCGCTGGATGCACAAACGACGAAGGCTGCGAGGTCGCGTTTGTGAGCAGAGCAGCAACACCCACTGCTGCCCTGCACTTCAATGCTCCGACATCTATTTTCCACGCCTTCATGAAGCCGCAATGACCGGTGTGGTGCCGCTTGGTCAAATAAGCTGCTGTGACCAACGCGGTTGGGTGGGGAGGCCTTCAACATCCATCAGCCAGCGGATTGGCAAAATGGGCCGTAAGTGTAAACTCAACTATTTATTTTTATTTTACCAAGGTAAGGCCCACTGAGCAATAGAGCTATTTTGCAGAAGCGACCCGGCCACACAAATGATAGCTCAACGAAGTGGCTGATCGCGTGGAACATTCATAGTAGCCAAATACTCTAAAACGCATGTTGCTTCTAAACGTGGAGAGACAAAAACAGGTGAACCTATATACAAAAAAAATCCACGCTGACCACGGTGAGAACATGCCAACTCCAAATATACAGCAGGCGTCAAGGTCGGGATCCAACCCACGACCTCCGGCATACCAGGCGCCCTCTGCATGTCCATGTACAGAGCGACTGCTGGTAAATCGTTGAACGGAGGTCTCGGCTGCAAATGAAAATCAAAAAATGCCACATCTCTCTCTCTCCCTCTCCATGGAGCAAGGCTCTCCGTGACTGACACACGCGACGGCGCAGTTACCGCGTCCCACCTCGGGCCAACATCTTAACGGAATGCAAATTTTGATTTAAAGCTTTCGTGACTGCAGGGATTCATATTCTTGGTTCTTTCGGTAAAGGTCACGTAGAAGGGAAACAATAAAATGATAAAAATATAAAACAATAAAAATTCTCACGACGTTTCGACTGCAACACAAGCAATCATCATCAGGTGTGAAATTCACAGCAAGAAAATGTGCTGTGAATTTCACACCTGATGATGATTGCTTGTGTTGCATTCGAAACGTCGTGAGAATTTTTATTGTTTTATATTTTTTATACCGAAAGAACCTGACGATGATTGTTTGTGTTGCAGTCGAAACGTCGTGAGAATTTTTATTGTTTTATATTTTTTATACCGAAATAACCTGACGATGATTGCTTGTGTTGCAGTCGAAACGTCGTGAGAATTTTTATTGTTTTATATTTTTTATACCGAAATAACCTGACGACGATTGCTCGTGTTGCAGTCGAAACGTCGTGAGAATTTGTATTGTTTCATATTTTTATACCGAAAGAACCAAGAATTCGGAATGCAAATCGCAAAGGAATCCATCGGTGGTGATGAGACTGCGTCGCTAACGACGCACGCAATGACGCCCGTTGACAAGGCTGGCACATCGCTGTGCTCAGTAAGCTGCGGCACGAGTTTACCCGCAGTGCTCAGGTGGTGGTGGCAACAGACGCGACGGTTTAAATTGGGGGGGGGGCGGTGGTTGGAGGTGATTCGCGACCCTCCAAGACTGCGGAATCGATTCGCGTTTCGCCGCGGTTTACCGAGCACGAGAGCAATTTTCCAGTTATTCTTTTCCAGGGCCGGTTGAGCGGGGCTGGGAGAAGGGGGGGGGGGAGATTTCGCCTCATACCTGCCTCTCCTCTTTCGCGCTGCGTTCCGCAATCAGGGAGAGGGGGGTGGTGGGGCGAGGTCCTCGATTTCAAAAAATGCGGCTTTGATTGATGCCGCCGCCGCGGCGATTGTGCGGGGGGGGGGGGGGGGGGTAGTGCAGCGGTGAGTGCGCCGCGCTGCACTCCGATACCCAACCGGCTGTGGGCCCGAGATCGATTCCCGGGGGTGCTGGGCCTCTCCCGAGATCCACTCGGCCTCGAATGAGAATCCAGCGCGATGTGTAAAAATCTCAACCGGGGAGACAAAGGCGGCCGGGCAGGGTGCTGGCCAAGTGGCTCGTTTCTGCCTTCAAAGATTGCTCGTAGAACTTGCCCCCAAAAAGTCTGTTCAGGCTATAAGGGGGATCTTTGTCTTTGTAATGGTTAGCACGACGTTGGACTTGCAATCTAAAGGTTGTCACTTTTATTCGATCTCGCGTCACAGTGAGTGAAGAAATGGAAGCAGGTTTCTTGAATTTGCCCCAGCTCTGTCCACTCAACTGTATCAATGAGGGCACCGCAGCAAGTCAACCGGTAGGTCGCAGGCGATGGGGTAAAGTCTGGATACTTTCCCCTTCTTCCAAGACGTTCTCTCAAGAGGAGGACAAAACGACCCTTCAGAAGGGCTCTCTAGGGCTCCCTGCAGTGGAGGCCCTTCTGCCAGCAATTGCGTGAGCATGAAATTGCAGGGTTGCACCTAATCCTTCTCCTTTATTTGAGCATTTTCCTAAATGAGTCTCCCTCCGCTGCCTCCACCACCAAGGACATAGCTGTGTTAAGTCATAAACCACTCTCGCCCACTCACTCGCACAGCAATATCGCTGTTCGACTGGCTCGCATCTCGACGAGTTTCCTCGACGATTTTTTTTTTGGCAAGAGGACAAGCAACACCAGAGACATTTATTAAAATGTCTATTCATTACAACTATTTCAACTATTTCAATTTGACCAGGTAAGACCCCCTAAGCTAAAAATCTATTTTTAAGAAGCGACTTGGCCACAATTGATAGCTCATTCAAGTGGCTGACCACGTGGAAATTTACAGCAGCCCAAATACTCTAAAAACGCACGCGGGACAACGAACACACACTGGATGCGATATTCAACCCGCCCGGCTCTACCCCCACCCACGGCTGCCGTGCGCCAATGTAGCCGAGCTGCGCGCCGTTTGCAGAGTGCCGTGGGCGATAAAGTCTAAGCGGTTCGATCGGTCCTTCCGGGCCCTTCGCCAAATCGTTCATCACCTCCTGAGCTCTCCACCCACCCTTCCCCTTCCCTTCTCGTGCCCCCCCCCCCCCGCCCTCCTGCCGTGCTCTTTCCTGCAGGCTCAACCCACGTGGCGATCGCTTTGAAATTGTTATTTTTCGGAACACCGGTCGCATTTATCTTCTTGGTTCTTTCGGTAAAGTCACGTAGAATGGAAATAATAAAATAATAAAATAAAATATCATAAAATAATTCTCACGACGTTTCGGCCACAACGCAAGCAGCCGTCCTCAGGTGGAGAACAGGTCTTAGAGTCGCGGCATCTCTTCAGAAAGGTGAGAGACTCGAGACTCGAACGTTGTGGCCGAAACGTCGTGAGAATTATTTTATAATGTTTAATTTTTATTATTTTATTATTTCATTCTACGTGACTTTACCCAAAGAACCAAGAAGATGAATCCCTGCAATCACGATAGCTTTAAATCGAAACCGGTCGCATTTGTCTATAGGCAGGGAAGGGGTGGGGGAGATAAAGCAAAATTGTGCCACCGTTTTGAATGCAAGAGGCTGGGCACGGTAGAGTGATCGGTGTTGAACACGGCATCGCCATTCGTATGATTATTTAATTTATTCTATTACGGCCGCTGGGCGCAACCCCAAAGGCACGAATTGCCAAGCGGTTAGCAGCAAACAGCACGAACGTACGTGCGATGAAGTTATTTCGGCACCGCACGTAGCCAACCGTGCTAATCGGAGGTGCCGGGGAAGGACAACAAATGAATGACGGCGTGTTGGACGAGAGTTTACGCGTCTTGATTTAGCGACTGAGATTATTTTTTATTATTATTCTTCTAAGAACCGTGGGGGGGGGGGGGGGGGGGAGAAACGCGACAACGGGGTGGCGTTTCCAGACTGGAGCAGTGGAAGAGAGAGAGAAGCGCCGTGACCTGCAGCACCGGGATGGAGCACAGTGCGGATGAGACAGAAGAGACGCAGCGGAGAGAACAGAAAACGCTGCACGCAATATCACGCAGACTTGTTCTCGTTACTTTTAAACACTTTCCGTCGGCGTGATCCCTGATGGGCCGGCGCGGTCTAAAAATATACACCGTGCGTCACTCGCAAACTCCTCCGTACCTTTGCGCCTCCAACACAGAACATCGCACTGTTGTGAAAAAATAAATGTGACATCCCAACTGCCCAACCCGCCTACTCGGTCGCAGAAGCAAATTATATTTAATAGTTGGTGGTGCTGCAGAACATCTTCTCTGGCCTTTCTATGCGTCGCAAAGAGAGGCAATTGCCCAAAATGTCACCAAATTGTATTTCATTTTAAGGCCAGAATGTTACAAACGAATGCGCTGAGTGTTATTTTTTTATAGAGTATGTGTACTTATGCACCACTGCCACCGCTGTACCACCAAATACAATTACCATAACACAAGGCTATTATTCATGTCAATTACCCAGAAGCAAGCGGGGGTGGGTAATACACATTACGAGAAGGCACGATGGCCGGTGGGTCAAGTGACCGAGTGACAACCACCGTGGAGTTGGAGCGATGGAATCAGCTCGAGTGATGTGTTATGTGGATTACTACACAGCGCAGGATGGTGCGAGATGCACGTATGTGCAGTATGTTGAACTTATTTCACACCGCACGGAGCCAACCGTGCAAATCGGAGATGCGGGGGGAGGACAACAGACTATACTCACGCAGGTACAAAAATTGAAAAAAATATATAAATAAAATAATAAATCACGACATTTCGGAGGCAACACAAGTCTCCGTCATCAGGTGGGACCGTCACAGCTAGATTTACTGTCTTGAGACAGTCTTGAAACAGTAAATTTAGCTGTGACGGTCCCACCTGATGACGGAGACTTGTGTTGCCTCCGAAACGTCGTGATTTATTATTTTATTTCTATTAATTTTTGTCAATTACATTATTTATTATATATTTTTTACCTACGTGACTTTACCGAAAAACCTAAGAGTATGAATCCTTGCAGTCACGAAAGCTTCAAATCTAGAAGACAACAGACTAAACACACAAAAAATCAGTTCCTGAAGGAATGAGTTTTCAACCTCGATTTAAAATTGCAGCGCTCCAGTGGCTTCCTAATAATGCCATCGACTTTGGGAGGCCTTCATCCAGCAGTATATCGATCAAGGCTGACGGTTATAATGATCATGGCAATAACGACGACGACGATGATGACGACGACACCCCCAACAGGCGAATTTGACAAGCGGTAGACGAACTCCGAAAGGCAACTGCTGTACGAATCGCTCGGTCTCGTTAGAATCTTGCGCAGGTGAAGACCCCGTAACGCGGTTAGCCACAGCCAAGCCAATGGAGCAATCTTTACTCAGCTAATGAAATCACCGCACCGCGAGCCCCACGGAGATATAACGGCGGCAGATTAAAAAAAAACACAAAAACCTGCGGCTAGTGCGCAAAGCTGAAAGCTGGGCACGAGGCTTCAAAAGCGACCGGGTGGGAACGCGAGAGACAGAGGGCGAGGGCTCCCCCCCTCCCCCGTCTCAACACGTGTGCCAGGCCCGAGCGAGATTCCCCGTGGCAGATGTTCACGCTCCTGGCCGCTGCTCGTAACTTTACCCCCCCCCTGCCAACCTTTCTTTCACTCCTCTCTCCTCACAGCAGTGCGAGGCCAATTTATCTGTGTGGGCAGGATTATTCGGATTGGGTTGAGGATTAACCGTGATTGGTAAAAAAAAAAAGTTAAATACTTTTACGCGTGTGGACTGGTTTAATTATTTATCTGCTCCTGTTAATCACGTGACCTTCTGTGTGGCCACACCCACTCTCAATCTCTCCCCCCTCCCCACTGCCCCCTCTGAAAACAGACGCCGCTCCGTGCAGAGGCATCAAGGCGCTATTGTCATCTTCCCGATTGTCGTCTTTCCTGACCCTTTTGCTCCCGTATTTCCGTTCCTTTTCCATCTTTTTATTTCTTCTCTTTTCCCTTTCCCAGTGCTTTTTCATTTCCCATACATTACATTCATGACTGTACAGTACTGTACTCTATTTCCCGTGGTGTGCTACGGGTAAAAAGTTGCTCTGATAAAACTACAAACTAATTAACCTGACAGGGCGGACAACGGCTCGCCATAACGGTCTCGGTCCACGTGGGCAGAGAAATGCACGTGCCAAACTTTCAGATCTTGTCCTGAGGATCACAACTGGCTCACAGAACCGAGATTCTCCATATGATCACAAGATATATCATTCTATGTTGCTGTCACTAAATGTACAACAATTCAAGCCCTCACCCCCAAAGCGATTTAATGAATTGTCACGATTCTGATTGCAAACGTCTAATTTCTTCATGCCCGTTTTACCGTCCCGTTTGTATTGTATCTTCTTCGACTCTTTTCTCACAAATGCGTGCGCTCCATGAGCCGTAAATAAACATTTCATTTGCACACGATGCTAAAAAAAACACACATTGGCAAGGATGAGGTCAACCCAAGAAATCGACGAATCATCACCACACACCTCCACCGATTGACCCCCCCCCCCCCCCCCCCCCACTGGGTGAAGCATCTCCCAGCAACCGCCGACGTGTCCGCGCGTGTTACGCGCCCCCGCTCACCAAATGAAGTCGCGGCAGTGCGAGCAGTAGGTGGGCTGGCGCAGGTACGTGGCCATGAACTTGTGCCCGTTGACCTGGTGGACGCGGCGCCGCACAGCGCCCTGCCGCTTGCGGGGCCGCACGCGCTCCGTGAACACGCGCCCCTCCTGCTCGCTCTCCTTCGGGGCTGCGGGAAGACGGCGGCGACACGCGCGGGCGTGAGCTGAGCGGCAATCGCCACGTGGTGACGGTGATGATTATGACGGTGACGACGGCGATTCTCACAATTTTCTCCAAGCTCAAGCCCTGAATTCCCACAGGCGAGCTCTCAACACGAGCGACGTTGGGCTGGTGTGGAGAAGTCAACTGCCAAGCTGTTCCACCCTGATTATAGAAGTTTTGTTTTGATGACAAGTGTCATCAAAACAAAACAGGTCTGTCGATAAGACAGAGTCTGACTCTGTCTTATCGACAGACCTGTTCTTCACCTGAGGATGGCTGCTTGCGTTGTGGCCGAAACGTCGTGAGAATTATTTTATTATGTTTTATTTTTATTATTTTATTATTTCCATTCTACGTGACCTTACTGAAAGAACCAAGAAGATGAATCCCTGCAGTCACGAAAGCCTTAAATCGACAAGTGTTTTATTTATGCTTTTCAGCAAAAGTGCAGGAGCGAAGCACGCAGTTAGTAGGTGATCGGCAAGCAAGCACAAGATGAAACAGCTTTGTTCCCCAGCCATGGTCTAAAGGAAGCCAAAACAAAAGCTAAAGGAGGCTGAGAAGAACGAAGGGGAAGGATATGAGGTGGTCGAAAAGGAGGGAAATGAGATGGGTAGAGACCCTGTTTGCAAATGTTGCCACAAGGCGTAGAGTTGCCCCAAGATGGCATCTTCATTGTTCAACATACACACGGATTAAAACAAAAATGAACAAAATACTTTCGCCTCTTTATTAAATGAAACGCTCACGCATGTTCAACTCCCACTGCATCATGAATGCACCTGCAACAAACAACAAAAAGGACAGCATTGCCGATCTTCGAATGTGCAGTCGTACAAGGGTTCCGCTGCCTCTGGTCACGTGACACGTCTGCCATCTCGTGGACAAATCTGGACCAAAAAGATTGAGCACGTGATTAGCGGGACATCTCTCATTTACTGCGCTGTTTTGACCAAAATCTCAACGACATTGAGGTTACAAGATTATGAAAAGTTCTGTATTATTATTTATTGAAACACATTGGTATATTTTCTGCCAAAGCCATCGCTAATTCCACGACTGTCATAATCGCCTCCACCAGAACAATCGCCGGCACGACCACACTACGACGGCCACTCGCACCCTCTTCACCTGTTACCACCTTTCACTTATGTCAACTCTCCGCACTCCGGACTAATAATGGAAGTGCCAGGACAATCAAAAATAAATATATGTATTTTACAGTCAAATTGTCTGGATTCCATGCAGAAAGCAATAAATTAAGGTGTATAGCACAGTAAAAAATTTTTTTTTAAATAGGCCAAAGGACACTCAATCTTAAATGTGCTTTTAAACGACCTGTTGGCGGTCGCTAATGAAAAGCACTGCGCCAAGACCCGTTGCCAAACAGCAGCAAGTCTAAAATGTAATTTTAGCATTTTGAGAACTCTTAGTACACTTGTGAATTTGAAACCAATCACCATAACCTTCCGCCGTCTATTAAATCACCATCCTCCCCTGTAGCACCTCAATGATTTCTTAATATAAATGTTATACACAGCTCTTGCTCAGTCTACTGCTGGATGAAGGCCTCCCAATGTCCGATTGATCATGGGAATTATTCGCTGGTCCAGTGTGGGATTGGTCAAGGGGGATTGTGGGGTTGCTCAGGACTGGGTCATATATCACTCGCCAATGATTTCACCATTTTTTATTTTATTGTTTAGAATAGCACAGTTAGTCGATCGGCAGGTCGCGTGAGGTGGGGTAAAGTGTGGGCGACTCCCACCTCTTCCAATACGTATGACCTACGTGGAAGAGCAGGCCAAAAATACGCTTGAGAGCAGTGGTTCTTAACCTGGGGTGCACGCACCTCCTGGGGGTGCGGGATGTCTTTTCTGAGAACCAAATGGGTGCAGGCTGCAGTGAATGTTGAGAATCACTGCGTTAGAGGGAGCTCTTCAGCTCCCTCTAACGGAGGGTCCTTTCTGCCGACAGTGGCATGAGCAAGCAATTGCAGGGCTCCACCTTTACTGAGTACCTTTTTACGAAAAAAAATATTACTGGATCCGTCCAAAGCTTACGGAGAACTCAGCGGCGGCGCGACTCATTCTTAGGGAGCCGCTCCGTTGAGAGTGGCCAGCCCTTCCACTGCCATCTTCTCCTGCCATTATTCCAGAAGATGCCACAGCCCCTCCTACTCTACACCACCAACCGCCTTCTGCAGCAGTTGGCAGATGCGTCGCAAATCATCAACCACGCCGCCGCTGTCACCGCCGCTCGCCCGCGCGTCCGTCCGCCCAACGCTCGACACGAATTACTTTACGGGCTCCGTGGGCTGCCCGTGAATGACGCGAGAGCGAGTTGCCTGTGGCTCTTAGGCAATGAGAGCTATACATTGTCCTTGGGTCGTCCTTGCATTTATGATGACGATGATGATAATAGTGAAACTTGCATGAATATTGCGGCCAAAATGTAACGAAATATGTCAGAGCACGTCTTTTTGTTACGCTTAGGGGAACACTTCATGGCAGTTTGACCCCCGTGACACGACATGTCATTAAACTACAATTGATATTATAATGAATTATATTTCCAGCCCCTTTTGTCAATCCACTGCTGGATGAAGGCCTCTCCAAGTCATGTCGGTCGCGGGGGACGGGGGGGGGGGTATCGTGACCATAATTCATCATGCTGCTCAGTGAGGGTTGGTGATACACCCCAAGTATTAAGCAGGAGGGCCTCTGGGGTCGTACCACGAACCTCAGCAACAAGTGGCAAACGTGCTACCACTCGGGCACGTCATTGCCAAATGTTTACGCACAACAGCCGTATAATTATAATAATTATAATGGGCGTTTTCTTGTTCGACGTTGATCCAACGTTGAACCAACGGTCTCAACCACATGCCAACGTTGTCTCAACGTTGGCTCGTGTAAGGGGAGCCCAGGATGTTGTCCCTGATTGCGAACCGAACTCAACTCGCCGCTAGACTGCAAGGCGCAGCGTGCTAAAGGTTCACGCGGAGAGTCGGATTTTTACCTTCGATATTTTTCTCTCCCTTAATTGACAAAGCCAGCTAGGCTAAAAGGGGGATGGGGGGGGGGAGGATTGGGAACGTTGCCCTCTGTACAATGGATTGCCTCGCTCTTTGTATGCGCTCTGCATTTCCGCGGTGGTGGCAGCTTTGTTGAGCGTGAGTCACGGCTAGGGATGCTGCTGCAGCACAATTCAATTCACACCATCTCACATGTGCATACACATGGAAATACGAAAATAGCTGAAACGTCTGCACCTCGCGAGGGGATTGCAATGGCGTCCGTTGTTTGTTTTGCATTATTATTGTTAATGTGCATTTAACGCAAAACGAGTTTAAATTATCATCTTTTGATTTTGAAATGTTCCCTCCGATTTACTGAGTTGTTGCTCTGCACTAATGCATGTCGTGCGATGAAGACGAATCCATTTGGAAATCTCCAGGCCATTCGCCCCTTCTACCGCCCCCCTCTCACCACCCCGTGTCAGAGAAAACGGCTGCTGCGGAATAAATATTTTCACAAGACTTAGCCCCAAACATCTCTCCAATGCGGCCTCTTACCCTTTTGCCATGCACTCGTGCTACGACAATATTGAGGAACAAAGCGTAAATGAGAATAATTTTGAGATTCATAGTTTTTTTTCTAGCCGCAGGTGTGGGTGGCCTCGACTACGTGGAAAAAAAAAGTCGCCTTTCTGCGCTCTTCCATAACATCACTGCAATGAACATCGCTCACTCAGCCACTCTCGGATAGCGATATGTGCATTCTATGTACGATATATACACATGCGCTGCATGCTATAAATAGCACGATTTATTTCGCTTAGAAAAATACAACGCGCACGCGTGTAACCAGATGAACCCTCCTACAATCTCCCCCTCTCCCCCAAGCAAGGGAATGAAATTGTGTGCAGTGTAAACAGGCAATTTACAATTAAGCCACGATGATCAACGTGATTACTCAAAAGATGATCGGAGGGTGGAGCGGAGGAAAGCGATTGGTGGGGAGGGACTGGGCAGTCGGAACCTCTCCGTGACCAAAGACAAAGATTCCCCGTATAGCCTGGCCAGACTGTTGTGGGTACTGTCAAGTGCTGTTAGCGAGCACCTATGAAGGTCGGCACAGCACATGAGGGGCTGGGTGGCCAGCACGGGGCTCGGCCGCTCCCCTACTGAACCACAGACACGCGCGCACACACACACACACTCCAATGTAATAGCTCATCACGTCTCAGCTCGAGTGTTGATGCATTGCGGACACCTTAAGATCCAGGGGCGTTTTCAAAAACGACGGAACCCTTAGAGAAATTGAAAGTGGTCTGTAATCATTTCCTATGCCCTGCGGTGACACTTACGGGCTCCATCAAGAGTCGCCGATTTAGCCGAAGCGTGCGCGGTTTTCCCTCTGCGGACGCTTGCTTTGGCTTTTTGGAAAGGCGACGTTCCCTACCCACGTGTACTCCAGGTGCCCCCGAGATCTCGGCCGCAGTCTCCATATGTCAGTAAAAATAATGTAGAGAGATTCACGCTGCTCCCTTGAGAGCCACTGGCGAGCCGGCGAGTTCATGTATTTTTCGTTGATATTTGTTTTTATATGCTGCCAGTTTCGATGCCGCGCGCCTGAGTTTCAGATGGTGTATGCACGCACACAGATAGATACGTGCTTCGTTCACATTGTAAACTGTACGTTCAATGCTGCGAAGGTGCGGCAAAAGAGAGGCTGAGAAGCAGGAGGGCCAGGTGAGATGGAGAGGCAGAATATAAAATTGAGAAATAGGGGGGCGGGGGTAGGGAGGGGGGAAGTGTCTGGTTGGCTCATGAGTTTGTTCGTATGGCACGATGTTTGATTTTTTCATGCCGTGGGTTAGGACGGCTGAGCTTGGCACTGACCATACTCTTGAGTTCAAATCCAGGAAGCTGCCTACGATTAACCGGGTTTCATCTTGGGGAGGCCTGCACTCAGCGGTCGAGTCAAAAGCTGGGTCAGATACGCACCCCCGATTAGCGCGGTCGGCCACGGTCGGTGCGAAAGAAGTTCGACACGCAAACAGATTCCACTTTCCGCCGGTGTTTTCTGTGGCAGGCGAGTGAGCTCAGAGCAGAATAACGAAGTGTGCCGATCACCATGCCATCACGCTAAACGAAACTAAAACTATTTTCTGTTTACCAGATAAGGCCCAATAAGCTCTATAGTTATGTTTCAGAAGCGACCTGGCCACAATTGATAGCTCAACGAAGTGGCTTATCAAGTGAAGATGTATCGCAGTCAAATACTCTAAACCCGTATTTCTCAATGTGGAGGGGAAAACCGGAGGAGCACGGCAACCACGCAGAGTCCATGCAAACTCAAAATATCCAGTTGACTGCACGACCACCTGTATACAAGGCGAGGTGGTTAACATCTCGCCACTTTAATTTGTTTAAATGCAATAAAAATGGTCGTTCTCCTGCTGTAGTCGCTGGCTGCTTACACTCTCTGCCTTTGCCGATTAGAAATCGTGCTTTGGCCAGGTGGCTCAGAGGCAAAGAGTCGCTCAGCTGGCACGGCAGACACTCTGGGATTGAATCCAGGAAAGCGGCCTTTGATTAAACTGCGTTCATGTAAAGTGCGTTCATCGTTTCGTCCCGGTCACCAATGACTGCACACACACACGCGCGCACGCAAAAACCATCATAATAAATGTGGTTCTGTGCTTATTAGTTTGGCTCTCACGTAAGTTGTAAATCGCACGATGTATTGCGCGTAAGAAAAAATATAAATGCACGTGCACTGCTCATCAACACGCATGCGTGTAACCAGATGAACCTCCAATGATTCCCCCCCCCCCCACAATCACCCCCAAAGGAAGGGGAATGTGGGATAAACAGGCACTTTACAATTAAGCCACGATGATCAACGTGATTACTGCAAGATTATCGGAGGGTGTGGGGAGGAGAGGGATTTGTGGGGAGGGGCTGTGCAGTCGGCACCTCTCTGCGACCAAAGACAAAGATCCCCCGTATAGCCTACAGAGACTTTTGGTACAACTGCTTTTAGCGAACAACATGTGTAGAGTGGATGGGAAAGTGCTGCCCTCAACTGTGTTGATCAGATGTTAGTTGAAGGAATGTTTTCTGGGTAGTTCAGTGATATCCACTTCCCTGGCTAACGTTGCACTGCTCCGTGAAGAAATGCAAATGGTTACTTCATCTCGTGACTCGATGCAATCAGCACAATATGGATACAATTTTTCAAGGAATTTTAACTTGGAACTCCGATGAGACCTCTGAAAGCCACAGCCATGGCAAATGGAAACGTTTCATCAACCACGCACTGCCATTCTGCCAACCCAATCCACCCATCCTCTGGTGAGCCACCGATCCCTGACTTTAATTTTAATTCCATTACAAGCGGCGATTTTCCCTTCGTCTTAGGTGCGAATGTCAGCGCGAGATCAAGACTTCTGCCAGAGCCGGCTGTGGGATTTTAATAAACCCCGAGGCTTTTCATTTGTTGCTATTTTTGTGCCATGGCTATGGGGGAATTCGAGGGAGCTGGGGGGGGGGGAGCTGGGGGGGGGAGCTGGGGGGGGGGGGAGCTGGGGGGGGGGAGCTGGGGGGGGGAGCTGGGGGGGGGGGAGCTGGGGGGGGGGAGCTGGGGGGGGGGGGAGCTGGGGGGGGGGGGGAGCTGGGGGGGGGGAGCTGGGGGGGGGGGGAGCTGGGGGGGGGGGAGCTGGGGGGGGGGGAGCTGGGGGGGGGGGGGAGCTGGGGGGGGGAGCTGGGGGGGGGGAGCTGGGGGGGGGGGAGCTGGGGGGGGGGGGGAGCTGGGGGGAGAAGAGAAACAAGTAAACCCGTAAAACAAAGTTTTTCACTATAAATCCTTTATATGCGTGGCATCGGGGCGGCTAGAGTCCTCTCGTCCTCTGGCTTGAGATGGCTGCTACCTATGGGTCAGATGATTGTCTGGCAGCATTAAACAATTGGTAAATAAATATTTATTTATTTTTCCCGAAACAGTGTAAAATTTTGGAAAAAAAATTTCACGAAAATGTATTGTTACGCACAACGAGTATGTGTGTAAAATGTCAGCTCGATTGGATCACGGGAAGTGGGTTAAAAAATGACCGAAAGATTTGCACGGTCCTAAGCAAGCAAGCAAGCACGCAAGCAAGCGAATTTAATATAAAGGATTTAAAAAGTAGAGAGAACAATCAGATACAATCATCAGCGATGGCACGGTGGATCCAATTCAGGCAGAGTTGTGACCTCCACTTGGGGTTTCGTAACAGCAGGTGACTTGATGGGTGCGATAGAAATATTAGGCATTCCCCGAAGTATAAGAGAACACGGGACACATTAGACATTAGAAATATGAGAAATATGCACAATGGCAAGGGAGATTACATCGACTCGAGAACATTGGAGAGGTCGCATTGACTGTTGAGAAAAGCGAGTGGGTTTGGGTAGGACGGCCGTCACGAGAAGGGACGAGGACCGATAGTCAAGAACACTGACGGAGTGGCAGTCCAAGGAGGAAACACGCCAGGTAATCCGTCCACCCGTGGAGATGGAGCGATGAAATCCGCTCATCTGCAGGAGCTAGCCGGATCGTTTGCATCGCGTGACCGTGAGAGATGGCGACGGCTTGGAGAGGCCTTCATTCTGGGAGTGGATAGATCGTGGCTGATGGTGATGATGATGACAATGGGAAGGCGGAGGTGATGCAGCCAGCACCAGTGGTTGCTGTAGGGGGTGGGGGCTTGTGCCAGACCCGTTCTATCAGAAGGCCTGCATGGATTTATCCGCCGAAAAACCTGGGATGGATTTGATTCTCCCAGTTCTTTCGGTAAAGTCACGTAGGTAAAAAATGAAATTAAAATTAATAAAAATAAAACAATAAAAATCAGTGAAATTAAAATTAATAAAAATAAAACAATAATAATCAGTTTTTTTTTTTTGCTTTATTTTTATTAATTTTAATTTCATTTTTTACCTACGTGACTTTACCGAAAGAACTGGGAGTATGAATCCTTGCAGTCACGAAAGCTTCAAATCTAGAATGTATTTCATTGTCTACCAGACTCACGGGGCCACATGTTTGTGACTGGCTATGACTGGCTTCCCTACGGCGTTTTTTTGGCGACAGTAACTTTTAGCTGAATGTTTTACCAAATGTTGTCTTGGATTGCGCTCTCGGCCTAGTTTCAGGAGATGAACAATACATTCGAAACTCTCGCAGGGCAGTGCAAATGCGCCGTGTTAGGGAACAGCCCACGGAAGCGGATATCACAGAACTGCCTTTGAATTGACTTCAAGGTGACCTCTGTTCCACACAGTAGGGGGCTGACCCCCCCCCCCCCCCCATCCACGCTTCTACAGAGAATAAGATTCACCCCATGATAGTCAAACCAATATTTGTAACTGTAAGAGATGACATTTATCTGCATGATGTGCAGAGTCAAATTTAATGGAGTGTGCAGTAATTGATGATCGGGGCCCTTGATTGGATTATGCCGGCAGGGGCCCTATTTGAGGTCTAATTGGCAATTGGCTGAGACCATAAACTCACAACGCTTGTGAGCCTGGTTTAATCACAAGCAGCTGAAACTTGGATACCAACCAGGGAGCTTAACGATTCTCACTCGGGGTTCTGACAGCGCCGGCAACTCGTAAAGGTTGATTAGTGAGGCACTTGCATGGAGTCTTAGAACAAGTTACGGACTTCACAAGTCCTTCATTTAAATTCAGAGAGAGTGGCCGTGCAAACACGTGGATTGGTCTCGTGAAATTAAAGGCAACGATCACAGCTTTTATCCATTTTGTATTTTTTTTTCTCCAAAAAAGTACGCCACGGCGCATCCACGTATGTGACCGCGGTGATCGCGGCTCATTCACGCTGAAACCCATTATGGAAATGGAGCTTGGCGAAAGAGCTGCAGAGTTTCACATTCATTTAAAGTCTGCTAGGAATATGGTCGGGTCTTAGAATTTTTTACGGGGGTTTCTGAAACAGCCATCTCACTTTTTCGGTGCTGTGAAGAAGGGGCCGTACAATAGCCCAGTGATGAAGGCAACGTCGTTGTCTGTTCCTCGTATGTCAAGGAATTGTATTTGTCTGCCGAGATCTGCGTTGTACGGCAGTGTGTTGTTACGCCATTACAATTTTGATAGACCTAGGCCGACTGAGAAATATGCCCGGGTTTTACGGCCCGCGGAAAAGTGGCCACTCTGTCTCTCGCCCCTGGTAGAACATCGTTCGACTATGCGTCATACTCAAACTTGAGGACCCAATGAGCTAAGCAGCTCTGTTACAAAGACGAGCACATCCCATGGCATCGCAGGCTGGGATAGTGCAAACCAACCAGAACAAAGACAAGAAATAATCAAAAATAATTTACAAAGAAACCCGCGCCAAACATTAACATGCGGTCATTTGAGACGAAACGGAACATCGTCTCTTACCATCTCCGGCGGTTCCCGTCAGGTCGATGACGATCAACACTTTGCCTTCCGGCTCAAGATCCACCTGAAAATGAACGGACACACAAAAAAAATGTTGATTACAGATTAATTACAGACAGGAACGCCACGGTCGCTGACAGACACGGCACGCGCGCGCACGCACGCACGCGCGCGACACTCTGGCGGGCGCGCGCGCGCGCCACCTCCGCCTGCGAGTAACGCTTTGATCAAAATTTCACAGGCGACCTTTGCTTTGGAAAATTGACACATAGTTAACGAGTGCCATTTACTCGCCCGCCAATTATGCGCATATTTAAATGTAACTGAAACCGGGGGGGGGGGGGGGGGAGGGCCTTCAATAATAAGCGGATTTGCTAACGGTTAATTGATGAATATGATTACGGTGAATATAAAACGTGCAGACGCGAGTTCCAAATCTATATTAACACGCCGCCTTTATTATGCCCTTTAACGGCGGGCGTGTACATCTGATTAATTGTTCTGAATGCACGCAATATGCTAATTATATTGTCATCCAATTCACTTTCTGAGCGGGTGGGTGGTAGGCAGCAGCGGCAGCGGCGGCGTTGCGGGTTTGCCCCCCTCGACTCGCCTGCCTCCCCCCCCTACTGTGAGTGATCCAGATTCGCAGAAATATTATTCCTTTACACCAAACTTGCCCAAGCAAAAGGCCCAAAGGCCCAAAAGCCCCCTCGCCAAAAAAAAGGACCACATGGCCAGCAAAAACCAACGGTGCCTGTTGAAGCGACAACAGTTGACACGTTTCTGAAGTCGAGCGCGGAGATGATGAACTTCGGGAAAAGAGAAGCGTGGGTGGGACAGTTTCAAAATGAGGCTGATGTACGAGGGGAAGAGGCAAGAAAGGGAAAAAACATTTTAATTGGGTGCAATTGTGAACAATAGCCATATCATACATTATTAGTCCATCTAATCGGCATAATCATTGGTTCACTGCAGCTCCTCACAAGGCGTGCGGTGAAGTTAGGAGATGTCCAGAGTGTGTGCTCGACATTTGAAGACCTAGAGAGCAGAGCCGGTGATTTAGCCGACAACGTGTTCATCAGGAGGCAGTTCCATATCCGAGCAGCAGAGTGAAGAAAAAGGGCGCTTCTATCCAGGGAGCAATCTTCTGGCAACTGGGGGGTGGGTGGCTCGGCAGGGTTGTGCGTAATCGGGTGGCACGGAATCTTTCATATGGGGATGGAAGCATGGCCTGAAGGTCTCTGTTGCTATCTGAAGGTCTCTGTTGCTATCTGAAGGTCTCTGTTGCTATCTGAAGGTCTCTGTTGCTATCTGAAGGTCTCTGTTGCTATCTGAAGGTCTCTGTTGCTATCTGAAGGTCTCTGTTGCTATCTGAAGGTCTCTGTTGCTATCTGAAGGTCTCTGTTGCTATCTGAAGGTCTCTGTTGCTATCTGAAGGTCTCTGTTGCTATCTGAAGGTCTCTGTTGCTATCTGAAGGTCTCTGTTGCTATCTGAAGGTCTCTGTTGCTATCTGAAGGTCTCTGTTGCTATCTGAAGGTCTCTGTTGCTATCTGAAGGTCTCTGTTGCTATCTGAAGGTCTCTGTTGCTATCTGAAGGTCCGCGTTGCGACCTGAAGGCCTCCGTTGCGACCTGAAGGTGTCCCTGATGGATGAGACGAAACGTTCAATCTGGTCAACCGAGTCCTCAACATGGGTGAAGGAATCGATAAGTGTACGTATGTACGTTTGTTTGTTTGTTTGTTGAACTTCTTTCGCACCGTGCATAACCAACCGTGCTAAGTCGGAGGTTGCGTGGAAGGACAAACAAACTAAACACAAAAAGCAGTTCTCAAGAAATGAGTTTGTCAATCTAGATGATTAAAAAGTGCATAGCCCCAGTGGCTTCCTAATATCGCGAGGAAGAACGTTCCAGACGGCCGCAGAAGCGCATCTGAAAGTGCACGAAGTTCATGGTGATGAGTAGCCATCGTAGTCGCTATAGAAGAACGATGATGCTGGGACGACTGACCGCCAGTTGGTGAGCGAGCGGCTGCAGTGAATCAGTGAGTGCTGGACCATCAGTCAACCCTGACTGCTATACTTTTAATTCTACCCAGCGCAGTGAGGTGTGTACACTTTTGGGTGCTCCATCCCAGATATGACATTAAGCTTCCGCCAAATTCGTGGTTTGTATGGTGTCGTAGAAAGAAATGTTTGGGGTTAAAGAAGGCTTTGGCATGCAAACAAAACAAAAAAACTCCAAGCTACTCCGATGGGCCCTTGACCAAATTCGCATGGATGCACGCTAAAAAAAAAGTTTGGTGGCATTTTGTCAGCCACGTGACTTCCTTGCGTCTACTCCCAGCGGGAACGGAGGTGATGATTGCACGCAAATTGCCGCTAAGATTATTATCACCGCTTTGTGCGCGTTAAAAAAAAGCCCCAATTAACAGATGCACACAAAGTCATCGTACGATGTTTGCGGGGTTTTTTTTGCCTTGGACAGGGTTGCATCATTATAAATCATGTTGGGCAGTGCTGGATTAAGCTAGTGCGGGGCTTGTATTCCTGTAGCATACGTTATAAAGGGGCGCCCTAAATAAAAACACACATACATATAAAACACATGTTTTTTTACTTGCATAGTAAAGTAATTGTATTTTTTCATTTGCTATAGAGCCAGATAATACGACAAATCGCTAACTTTCAACACCCAGTCGTTCATAAAAGTTGAAGGCAGTATAGTACTACTAGTAATAGAGCAAGTGCAGAATCACTGAACCGGAATTGATAACTAGAAACAATTTAGTGCGGGGCCCTTGAACGTGCGGAGCCCGAAGCATATGTAGCTACTTTTGCTACGATGATAATCCGGCACTGATGTTGGGCAACCCAGCAGCATTTGTTTATCAACCCCAAACTCTCCTGATGAGAGCGCAAAAAAAATCGAAACCGGTCCAGTGTTTGCTTGCGATAATACAAATGCTGCTGGAAGATATTGGACTGTAAGGCGAACAGGCTGACGGCACACATAACAGAGCTCTGCGTATATATCTTCTGAATTTGAAACCTTCTGCATCTCATCAGTGAACGCTATTGCTGATCGCCTCCTGATTCGCTATTCAGGGCAGTGCGAACCCTCCTTGTTAGAGAATGGCCCACACAAGCGGACATGACAGAGCTACCTCTGAAATCCCACCCAATCAGGTTGATCTCTGGTCTACACACGGTAAAGGGCAGCACTTTCCCACTCACCCTGCATATGAGAGTAACCCACATCTACATGACAGTCAAACCAATATTTACATTCTCAGAGATCAAATTTAGCCACATGAAATGCAGAACCAAACATTTTATGGAGTTTTTTTTGTGCAGTCATTGGTCACCAGGTCAAAACCATCCATTAACTACATCTGGGGACTTGATTTAATCGCAGGAAACTGACCTGGATTCGAACCCAGGGTCTCAGCGGTGCCAGCTCAGCGTTCTGAGTTAATGTATTGGCCTTGGAGGCGCGTGTGTCCACATAAATGCTACGCAAGAAGCTGTAAGTGCAAGCCAGCAGTATAATTCCATTAGAAAATGCGCAAATATCTTCTGGCAGAGTGAGTCTGTCCCCGGGGCTTTAAGATCAAATCAATCAAAATTGGCAGTGGTCCACAAGCACAAATATATATAATAAACTCAACATGTTGGTATTTACCACGACCTTGTAACAGAAATATATATAGACATTACAACCCGATGTGTTGGCCTACAATCACACATCACCCTGAACACGCCCGATCTCGACAGATACCTGAAGCTAAGCAGGTTCTAGCCCGTACACTGCAGTGCTTGGATGGGTGACCACCAAGCATAGCGAGTTGCTATGGGCTCCTGCGGGGGATACGTGCTGGGCAGCAGAGAGCAACGCAGCAAAATAAACCGATGTACTGTACTAACACGCGTCCGTGTCTATGCTCACGGGCTTTACGTACCCGCATTGACCAGCGTGGTGAAGTGTGAGCAAAAACCCCGCGCATGGCGATGGCAAGGGCACTCATCCAGCAGTGGATAACAAAGGTTTGTGTGTGCACCGCAGCGCGTTCATCACGGAGCCTTTAATAACAATCGTGGTTAGAATCGTCGGTAATGCTTTTCCGTAATAAGGCAGTTTTAGTTACGGCACGAACGCACTTCCGATTTGCACGGTTGGTTACGTATGGTGCGAAAGAAGTTCAACATACAGGGGCTCCTCGACTTACGAACATTCGACTTACACACTTTCAGAGATACGAACAAACCTGTCCGTACGGCCTGTTCGGATCGAGAGTCTTAAGTTCAACCACCGCACAATGGATGCCGGTGGTGGCATCTACATCTGCCGAGCATGAAGAACCAGTGGCGTCTACATCTACAGGAGATTATACAACTTTTAAAACCATTTCTCGTGTTTAGTGTGCATGCCCTACAACATTGTTTGGAATCGACACGAGTAAAGTTGGACATACGAACAAATCGACTAACGAACAGACCTCTGGAAACGTAACTCGTTCGTAGGTAGAGTGCACATCTGCACGCACACAGCCACACGTGATGAGGTTTGACTGTTCATCTTCGCAGGATGCTGCCACA